>NC_090930.1:442852846-443154946 GCF_040938575.1 Ambystoma mexicanum | reverse complement strand
TTGGTTTCTCTAAAGAAGTACCTGAAATTACCAGGAGCACTATTCTTAAAGTGCTTGATCTGAGGTGGTTCAGAAACTGTTGCATAGTTTATAAAGCATAAAAGTAAGTATGCACAAGTTATCTACACCATTAAGTTATGGAATATCATGTAATAACTAATGATCATGTTCAACATGATCATGTTCTGCATGTTCTACAGCAGAATATACCCTCTGTAGGAACGGTACGTACCAAGACGACGTAGGGGATACCAGTGCAGCGCTTACAAACTTAAGGGAAAAATTCAAAAGGAATATAAAAGAAACAGGTAAGGAAGTGGGCTCCAAAAAATGACAGTGATTTCTAAATGTCGGTGATTGAATGAGTGAGGGAGGAGATGTGAACTCACCCGCTTCCGAATAAACAGTGTTAAGAGGAGTGGATAATCGGGGCAATGCAGCAAGCTTAACTTGCGCTTTGTGTTTGTCGTAGCCATGGTGATGGTTGTAGAAATTAAAGATGGACACCTCCCAGAGTATGTCTCTAAGGATCTACATCTCATGTATGCTGTGGTAGTCATAATGGATGGACTGGTCTGAGTAACACACAGGAGTGCGTGGAAGTGTTTATTCTATGATCAACTATAAATACAAATGGGCGGGCGTGGCTAAGCAGCTATGCAGTAGGACACTTTTCCTGTGGTTCCTGTGATCAGTACATGATTCTATCCTGTGTATAAGGTTTATGCAAGCCTAAGCGTCTGTGGTTGCAGCACTGTGTGGAGGAAATCGGCGTGCACAGCTGGGCACTCTTAGGGAACCTGAGGTGCACTATGCACAGAGTACTAGCTGACTGAAGTCCGGGACCCGGCTCGGGGGAAAAAAAATCAAAGATAAGGCTAGGAACAAACGGGAGTCTGCAGAGTGCTGGAAGTCTGAGGCACAACAAAGTTTCAACAGATGCAAAAGCCAAGGGACGGTCGCTCGCGAGATTGGCACAAGACCGGCAATAAGAGCAGAAGCGCCTCAGATCGTTCAGACAGTATGGCACCTGGCACAGCGGTCTGCACCGTATGCTGCATGGCTAGCTTGGTAGTGCTGAGATCTTAGAGGTGCTACTGTAGGACACCGACACAGGTGACCGGAATACGGCTCCAGGTAACAGAGCTGTGTGGACACCAATGGAAGCTCAGTAAACATTAACTTCGATGCACGGATGTGTTGGCGGCTGCATCCTAGCAGATGACATTCACGGAATTAATAGCAGGTCTTATTTAAAGGGTCGGTGACTAACGACTACAGTGATGTGCATGCCTGAGGCTGTAATCAGTGTAATTGAAGCACAAAGTGAAAGCGAAGTCTCAAGGTGGTCGACCTGTGGGATTGAGGGACAGCAGTACGCAGGCCGGTGATTGCGGAACAGAACAGGAAAAGCAGTAGCCCAGCTGTGGTCCGGGCAGAGACGGCATGGTGGAAGGAGACGCCGAGGTGAATCAAGCTGTGAGGTGACTAGTGTTGAGAGGCCAGTCCGGCATACAGCAAGCTGCTTGTGTTGTGATACTGCCTTGGCACAAGCAAGGTCACGGAAGTCTGGAAGGTCAGGTGGTGTGGGCATAGCCTCCGCTGCTGGAATTACAGATGAACGGATACAGACTCTGCACTCCAACCGCCTGTTTTTGCGACCTGGCAAGGGATTGAGGAGCGGCCCGACAGAATCAATTACGGGCCCCCGAGAAAGGGGCCAGGTAGCCATTCAAGGCACGGAATGAGCTAAAATCTGACCCAGCCTGAGATTCTCCGGAGGGGACATAGCATAGCCACATGAGCGGTGGCCACTTTCATCAGGAGCATACTGACTTGCGCAACCCCACACCGGTATGGCGAGGACACAGAATAGCTTGGACTTTGCAAAGGGTCCATAGGACTTAAAAGCCCGGCAATTTCAGAATGAAGGTAGCCATTAAATGTGGGCTGGTGGCTGCTCATAACATTAATCCATACGGCGCAGGAGGGTAGCTCCTGTTGGGGTATATTGTACTGACTTTGGGAGGGCCCGCAGCATCTGTGCAACTGAAGAGGCAATCAAGCACAGCAGGGTATCATCCAGAGGCGAGGATCCTTAGCATATACACGACCAAGTGCCCATGTAACGTTCTGATGGGGGCTTGACACTGGGAATGACAGCCTGCAGTCATAGCATAGTACAGCAAGCAGGCACAGAGTTTAGTCACTTCTAAGTGACAGTTCTTTAAGAGCACACGGATGGGGCCCAAGAAAAATCACAGTACGGGCTACAAACCAAGAGTGGTAGTCTGAGACTTTAACAGGAACCTGCAAAAAGGTGGCACAAGTGGCACGTACTGAGGACATAACAGGAACTACACAAGGGACGATATGGACAAGCTTGTGCTAGCAAGCAGGAAATGTGTATGGGCTACTTCCCGCCTGTGGGTATACATCGGTATAGTGTGCTGCTGATTGATGGTCTTATTCAGGTGAAGGAGCAGGCCAAATACTGGAAGCCCAGGGCTGCCGACCCCCAGCATAATGAAGGTTCTGCAGGGCATAAGTAAGCCACAACACGAGAAAACATATGCGGCCGAGAGACATTTAGCCAACAATCCATTGTGGTGTAAGCACTAAATACTATGGTAGACCTGAAGCAGACGGCCTAAAACTGCCTATGGACAAATAATCAGGCATCGCTAATACCATTCGAGAGTGCACAAGTAGCACCCGCCAACTACGCGGGAATATTCAAAGGCACGGACGGCAACAAAGTGGTGACATCCGCTGCAAAGACAGAACAATCTGCAGTAGAATCGACATGTCCTAGTGGCACGATCATCAGGAGGGGAGCGGAGGAATAAGGCAGCAACAAACCATGGGGCCTCATTACGAGGTGGCCGGTAAGGGATTACCAACACCGGTAAGGGCACCGGTGCGGTAATCCCTTACCACCCTATTACGAGTTCCCTTTGCGGGTCCTTCCTTAATGCCTGGTTTTTCCAGGTATTAAGGATGGGACCCGCGAAGGGATACCGGGGTCAATAACGGTACCGCAATTTGCGGTACCGTTATCGCCGCCTTCTCCCTTCCCATTGAGCCCTATGGGGGCTCAAATGGGAATGGGGAATGGCTCTGGTGAATGGGGAATTACCGGTCCCACCAACCTCAGAATGGACCGGTAATTGCTCCACCAGACCGGAGTCGGAAGGATTTTGGAGGCAGCCATGGCGCTAATAGCGCCATGGCTACCTTTAACCTCGTAATGAGGCCCATGGCGTTCAAACCTCAGAGAAGCAAAGGGAAGCAACTTACTCTGGAGGCTTGTACCAAGACTGCGCACCAGGCCGAGAACCCTGCACAAGTAACCTCTACACCCCAAAGAGAGCAGATGCTAGAGAAAGGAGATCCTTAAAGCTATAGCATCCCTGAAGGGTCTCTGGAAGCTAAAATAGATGCCATCAGCATAGATGTGAACTTGTTGAGACAGGATGTGAGGTCACTTGCTGAACGCACGGGAACACTCAAAAAGGAAGTGGCAGGTCACACAAGTGGCCTGAAGGACACTTCAGAAGGAGTCGGGGTACTGCAACAACAGGTGTGTAACCTGGAATACAGAGCCGAAGATGCAGAAGGAAGAGCCAAACACAACAACGTGAGAATCATTGGGCTCCCAGAAGGAGAGGAAGGAACAAACCCGACGTACTATACAGAGACCCTGCTGCTGCAAGAAATCAGTCCAGGGGCCCTCACTCAAGGCTTCATGGTCGAGAGGGCACATAGGTCGCTGGGGAGGAAGCCACCGCCTGGGGCCCCACAGAGGCCAATAATAGCACAGATACTGAACTGCTGGGATAGGGAAAAGATCCTTGAATATTTCCGTAAAGGTGGGACAATCCAGCAGGCATCGGCACGAGAACTGCATACCCGGATTACACTCTACAGGTACAGAAACAACAGTTGAACTATATATCGGTCAAGAGGAGACTACGAGCAGCAAACCTGAAGTATATGTTGCTGTATCCAGCTAGACTGAAAATAATTCACGAAGGTCGCACCATTTTCTTCGACAATCCCACAGACACACATAAATGGATGGACATGCAGAATTTGCCAACAAGGTCGGAGCATGGAGGGAGTAGTGATGTGTAGATGCACGGAAAAAGCCCCGATAACCACAGCACAGCAGAAGAATGTAATTATAAGGCTAGGGGGCGATAGGACCTCAAGATGGAAGCCTCAGGAAATAGTTGTTAACTACAAGAGCCACAATGTGGTGCCCATTGCAAGATCACACTACGTAGGAGCGTCCTACACCTCAGACTGGATTTGTTTGTTTTTGGATACTAGCAGTTATGTATCCGCCTACTGCGCCCCACGCACCGGGAAGAGACCATGGAGTGGTGACGAGAAATGGGAATGCCTGAGCACAAGATATTGAGCTGGGCTGTTGTTGGGAGGGGGGTGGGTCGGGGAGTCTGGGTAGTTGATTGGGAGTTGGCCTATAGGACTGCAATGTGTATGTTGGACTTGACCATTGGACTACTCATACATGTCAGAATGTTTAAGTGCGATGGGGGAACTTAGAATAGTATCCTGGAATGTCAGGGGCCTCAGCAATTATATTAAGCCTAATAGAATAATGACTTATTTAAGGGGACAAAAAGTTGATATTGCACTGCTGCAAGAAACGCATCCCACAAAAGAGAAGAAGATTGCACTTGCTAAAAAAGGGAAAGGTACAACGCTAGGTTTGTCAGCCTCTGCTTATGCTAGGGGTGTAATAATATGGGTGGCACCGTCGGTACCTTTGAGGGTGCTTGAGACTTCCCAAGATAAAGAGGGCAGGATGTTTGTATTGCGAAGTCAGATGGAATACAGAGAATTTTTTATCATTAACACATATACACCTAACCAGGAAACAGCGGCCTACTTCCGAACGTTATGCCCACTCATAAGCCCGCACAGAGATGGCACACTGATATGGGGAGGGGACTTTAATTGTACACTCAACCCTACACTGGACAGATCTGATGACAAGTTCCCTCACCCTTCCCCCTCTGCCAAGGCCTTGAATAGGTTGTTGCAGGCATTTAAACACTCAGATATGTGGCAGACTTTGCACCAGCAGACGCGTGGATATTCACATTACACTGCGCCCCAAGACCTGTACACTAGATTGCATTATAGCTCTACAGGAGAAGACACCGTGGGCGAATTCAAAAAGGCGGATTACAAAGTACGAGTGTTGTCCGACCATGACCCGCTGGTGGTTACATGGCGGGCTTCTCCCCCAAGAGCACGTATCCCGACATGGAAACTTAGGAGTGAGTCTCTTAAAGACTGGGCATTCTGGGAACATTTAAGAGAGGTGTGCAGGAGTACTTTTCACATAATACAGGAAGTATGGTATCAGCGGGCACGTTATGGTAGGCCTTCAAGGTGGTGATCAGGGTGACTGCAATCGCAAAAGCGAACGGAGTTCAGGTCGCAATAGAGAGTGATTTATGTAAAGCATAAAGTAAACAAGAGGCCATGAATGATCTCGGGGATCAACCAGAGGGACGGCTCGAGAGGCTTTTGCCCTGCGGCAGGAATGCTTAGAACACTGGGATAGATTAGGCAAGCTGAGTTATACGAAATATGTGGAAAGGCAGCGCGCCGAAGGGGACAAACCAGGACACTTAGTAGCCTGGCTATACAAGAGCGAAACCGAGCGGAACAGGATTTGTGCTATCGCAGCAAGCAATGGGGAGATCTGTGAGACGCAACAAGATATAAACAAATGTTTTTACGATTTTTATAAAAGGTTATATAAGGAAACGTCAGAAACCCAAGAGTCAGAGATAGCGGAAGACTTAGCTCTAATAGATCTTCCAAAGCTAGATGCAGAAGCGGTACACAGTCTTGAAGCCCCCATAACCAGAGAGGAGTTGGAACACACAATAAGGGGGTTGCCGGCTGGTTAGGACCCAGGTGCGCACGGACTACCTGGTGAGTTCTATAAAGAATTCATGGCAGAGATTGCGCCCTTGTTGTTGGCAATGCCAAATGAATCGCTTGATAAAGGCATTTTGTCACTGTCATTAAGGGAGTCAATCACTGTCCCATTACTTAAGCCCAACAAACCTGACACTGAATGTGGATCTTACAGACCCCCTCACTGCTCACTCAAGATGGGAAGATCCTAACAGCTCTGTTGGCAAATAGGCTGAAGCCAGTACTTCACAAACCCATACACCTGGATCAGTCAGGTTATGTCCCAAACAGGAATATAACGTGCAATTTGAGACAATTGCATCATGTCATTGACCATACCCGAGACAGCACCCGGCTCATGGCTGTAACCTCGCTGGATGCAGTCAAGGCATTTGACTCGGTTAGATGGACGTGGCTGCTGGCGGTGTTGAAAGGGTTTGGTTTTGGCCCTACATATATTAGATGTGTTAAGCTGTTCTACAACAACCCAGTGGCAAGGTTCAAGACAGGTACCACTATATCGGAACAATGGGGATTAAGCAAAAGGTACTAGGCAGGGAAGTCCATGGTCTCCTATGTTATTTATGTTGGCCTTCGAGCCACTGGCAGTGTGTTTACGGAAAGAATATCATGAGGCGGGCATCGAAATACAGGGTGCTACACACTTGATCTCCCTGTATGCGGATGATATGCTTCTTTACCTACAACACCCAGAGACCAATCTTCAATATATACTAGATGTGTTTGAGCGCTATGCAGACCTTTCAGGGATTACACTAAATGCACAGAAGTCATGTCTATTCCCCCTTGCAGGGTACATGGGGAGACCCTGGGGTGTTTTAACTGAGTTACTGATTAAATGGGAAACTGACACATTTAGATACTTGGGAGAAAACCTTGTCCATGACCCTAAGGCAGAACACGCACAAAAGGCGTTAAAGGCAGTGAATAAAATAGAGAATTCCAGGAAATACTGGGCTAAGCTACCGCTTTCGGTAATGGGTAGAGCCGCACAGTTGAAAATGGTGGTGCTTCCGAGACTGCTCCACTATTTCACGAATGTTCCATATAATATACCCAAAGCCTATTTTAGGGCATTGAACACTACTTGCCAGAGATTTCTGTGGCACAATTCAAGATGCAGAATGTTGCTGGAGAAATTGCAGAGACCATATGAACAGGGAGGGATAAAAGTGGCGGATTTTGAGGGATATTTTGTGGCGTGTCAACTACAGTTTGTCATGTTCTGGCTATCAGACGAACTGACACAGGCCACTGAGCTCGGCATGCACCCCATTCTTTCTGAAAGAGATGGTTTGGATCTCAGCATTACAGGATCCCAAACGCCCATTGTTGCTGAAGTTAGGCAAAACAATGTGACAGAGAGCCTGCCGCTTCCTGGGCAAAGATACGCGCTATTTACCCCAAATCCCACTGATGATGCTTAAGAGTGAAGATACGCAGCTCAGGGTGAATGTTAGGAAATACTGGGATCCTAGAGGGGTGGTGACATTAGGCGATATATTAAAAGAGGGGCGACCAATGACTTTAAGGTTGGTCACTTTGAAGTTGGGAATACGGGAAGGGCAACACATAACCTATGCTACACTTCTCTACAGAATAAAATCAAAAGGGCTGGGTACAGATAGAATACTGTCAGAAGATGAAACATTCTATGACATCTCCGAAGTGGGGTACGTAATATCTAGACTATATGAGGAATTAATGACAAGGACGGATAGAAATCTAATACAGACCATGCAAAGCTGGGAAGCAGATCTGCAAGAGCAATTTTTGGATGCAACTTAAGGTAGGACCATGGGGTATCACAAAGAATTGTCCAGAAACACAAAGCTACAGTTGATCCAACTATATGTCACTCGCAGAGCATACGTAACTCCGAAGAGAATTGCCAAATTTAGTAAAGAAAACAGAACAGGTTTGTCTGAAATGTGGCCTGACCATTGCAGACCTGGTGCATATGTTCTGGGCCTGCACGGAGATTCCCCAATATTGGGAGGGAGTGGCCCGGATCCTGTCTAAAGTTGGCCTGCCACCGGACGCAGTCTCCCCTAAGGCGTGCCTTCTGGGAATCCTCCCAAGACCAAAGCATGCAAGACTTGTTGGTAAATTGAGGGACCTAGCATACATTTTGGCGAAGCGTAGGCTAGCAATGGGGTGGAAAGCATGCAACGGACCAGTGATAGGCATGTGGCTGAGGGACCTCCAGAAATGGTCTCTGGCAGAAACCGCAGTATGGCAGGAAGCTTCCCGGCAGGGCCAAGAGGAACAAAACTTAGATTTAGCAGCTTGGTAACATATGCTACATGAACTGATAGCCACTGCACAGGAGGACACCATGACACAGGTGCATGCACCAACACAATCTGCTGAATAATGATATGATGATAAGTTCAAAACAGTCCAAGGTACAATATATTTAGACATGACTAGTGGAATAGGCTGTGGTGGGGAGGGCGGTGCGGGGGGGGGGGCTTGGGGGTAGTTTGAACAGACAAAATGTGATGGTCCATTGCAGGTGATTTATAATGTCTGTAAATTATGTTGTGAAAAACTAATAAAAATTGTTTTAAAAAAAACTGTAAATACAAATATCAATGTACCGCTATGATGCAAGAATGCAAACTGGGTGATATGGTAGCAAGACTATATGTGAAAATATAGGAATAGAAGTATTTATATATTGAGGCAGAGCGAACTATGAGGTTGGTCACTAATTCTGTTTACCATGCAGGAGCATGGGAAATGTAGTTTGAGCTAGAATGCTTAGTGGAAAATAGAAATGAAAGTGAAAAGTGAGGCGGAAGTAACATGAATGGAAAAAGGATTAGCATAACATTAAGTAGCACTAGGAACGACCAGAGTGTGATGTGCCTATTTAACAATGTTTCAAGGCTTAACAAAATAACATAAATTCAAAAAGGATTAACTTATCATTAAGTAACAATAGGAGAGAGTAATACAGTAGGAATGACCAGAGTATGATGTGCCTATTTAACAGTGTTTGTAAATTGCCTATGAAAACCCTACAATCTCAGTGGTTACAAAATCAAGGGATGACATAGGGAACAATTTAGACATGTCCCATTCTACATCTAACAATTGTTTTTCTACACATTACATAATTAGCAATGGAAGACTCAATATTGAGATGTTTCCTTTTTTTTTTTTTTATTTGTTTGTGGCTCAATGAGTCTTTACAAAACATAAGCAAACAGACCAACAAAACAGATTTATATACATTTGAATATAAAATAGGTATGAAAAAAGAAAGAAAAAATAATAATAACAACATAAATAAGAGTGGCCCAGCTGGATTCTGTCTTGCTACAGCTGTTTCCTTATTATGGTCACAACAATTGAATGTATACACTAATGGTCTAGATGAACTAATTCTAATACATGTGTACAATATAGTGTGTATTATGAAGTAACAGCCACAGCACTTCAATGGTCCACTCAAGTGGGATACGTTAGTCAATTCCAAATTTTCGATGTATGAGGTCCCTACCATACGGCACACGATGTTAAAAACATTATGATTTTATGAATGGAGAAGATATCACCCTGTGTATGATATCAACTTTATTATCCAGTCACCTAATTGGTGTGGTGTTTTCCAGGTAAAAAGTATAGTGTATTGTCTAACATTGTATAGGATTAATTTAAAATAGAGTACACTACATCTTAATGTCCAGCACATTGTCTATTTGGAAGATTATGCCATCAATTAGAGAAAACAATGGAGATTAGATTCCTCATTCATTCCTTTTGGATAAACCGTTTCTAGGAAATGAACCCAATGCATTTCTTTTTGCAGGTGTTTTTTGGTTTTGTCGCCTCCTCTGGCCGATGTGCGTACCACCTCCAGGATCGCAAACCTGATCTGGGCTACATTGTGTCTGTGTTCCTTGAAGTGTCTGGACACATGTGATCTGGGGTTTTGAGTGTGGATGTTGGATTTATGCTCTATCCACCTTTCTCATACCAATCTGTTAGTTTTGCCCACATATAACAAGCCACATGGGCATTTAATAGCATAAATGACTCCTCTGCTGTTGCATGTCACATAATCCCTTAATGCCATTTTCTGCCCCATGTGAGTGTTAGGGGGAATTTTCATTTCTGTGCCAATTCCCTTCAACCTTAGTGACCCCACAGCTCGTTTACTGGACTTTGGACTTTTTCATTTTCACTCCTGAGTGAGTGGGACCTTTTTCTTACTCTCTCATGTTTTCCCCTGATTTGGATGTTATGTTCTCACTTTTTTTGAAGTCTGAGAAACTCCATAGGCATCTGCTGTTTGTATGGTGACACACAGCACCGTCAGTACAGTGTCACTGAGAAGTTCTTTGAATTTCTCTTAAGGTTTAAATATTGTTTCCTGGGTGAACTACAGTTCCCAGGAATAATAAAGTGAAATTTACTTTACTTACTTTTTCTCTTTGTAGGTCCAGCACACACCATTTTATGTGGAGTGCTGGGGGATACTTAGTAGCCCCTTACCCTACTTTCCCATGTAACATTCTTTTGTTACCCTCCCTACTTTAAATGGCTGGTGACTGTGGTTTACTTTTCCCTACCATTGTGCGTGTCTACCGCAGGCTGAACCATCAGCTGCAGTACAGCACCCATGGGTGACCATTTTGTCAAAATGGTCCCTGTCTACTTTTTTCACCATTTTCTGTTTGCGAGGTCTGTCTTGGTTTTTATTCTGTGCGTTTATACAGGTTTGAGCCCTTTGTCTTGCCTTTGGGGTGCTTCAGCCATGAAGCCTGCTCCTGGCTCCAGTGTGTCTGGAAGGACAGGATGTGAGGGAGGGTCCCGAAAATCCCCTGTCCTTTGTCTCTAGGTGTGCCTGATCAAAACCAGTCATGATTAGCCGGTTGGCTCTTCTACAAGGACAGCCACCCTGCTGTTTGATTGACAGCGTAGGCTGTGCATGAATGGGAAAACTTGCTCAAAAGGCAAGGGTTTTGGCACTAGAGTCAGAGTCGACCACTGAAAGAACATCTGATGAAGACACTGTGAAGAGAAGCCTGCTGCATCCTCCTGGATCCTCCGGGACCTTGAATTGCCCGGTGAAGCCCTGCTGCTGTGCTGACCTCCTTTTTTACCTTGACAGAGAAGGTTAGACGAAATGACTTCTCCCCTTGGGTTAGTGGGACGAACTAACCCTGAGACGAACTCCACTTTGGCGCCATTCCTGACTTGCTGTGCCTCTCCGGTGCTGCAGAAGCCCAATGCCAGGGGTTGCGTATCGATAGTCGAGTGCAACGTCTGCCGCGGAATGAATCCAGCCAAAAGCTCCAGGAGCCTCCTAAGGACACTCGAGAAGCAGGAACTCCTGATCCAGAGTCCCCTCACCAGAGTCCAAGACCGAGGGAGCAAGGAAAGTCCAACTGGAGATTTGTTCTGCATCAGTGCTGTTTGTGAAGCCCACTGAATCGAAAAGAGCCCGTAGCTGCCGGTGACCTTCCTTCCTCTTTTCCCCCCAACTGAGGCTCAGGAACCAGGGTCTGCACAGCTGTAGCAAGACAGAATCCAGCTGGGCCACTCTTCTTCTAACCAGTGGTACTGTTTTGGCTTGGGGGTACTTACCTTATTGCCTTAAGTCGTGCTGTCTCACTTGAGATGTGCACCTCCTTAAATTTCTGAGTTAATTTCAACTCACCTTTGAACAGGCCTAACCACTTGTGTGTCTACAGTGATTTCCTTTTGACTTTGACTCCTCTGACTTTGTGAAAGACTTTGATCCAAGAAGTGCATCAGAACTATTGACTTTGTCCAAATAACTTTGGGTGTCCTGGCTCCCTAAAGGCACTCCTCTAAATCCATTGACGTTGGTCTTGCTTGCTCCTCCATAGGTTGTAGCTTGTTGAATACTGACGGCTTACCTAGACTTCATTGGAGGATTCAGTTGTCCTCACCTTTTTAAGAAACTGTTCAAACCTGTTTTATTTTCCTTAACTCTTCCTTTCTGCAACTCAGAGTCTACAAAGTATATTGGTGCGACATACAAATGCAAATACTAACCTTGTAATTAAAGTAACTTCAGGGTGTGGTAGAAGTGTATTGTGCATATCCAAGAGTATTCACTAACTTGACTGATTCTGAAAAGTATTGCCTAAAGTTACTTGAACTGTTACAAGGAATTTCCTTTTTAAAGAATGCTTATTTAAAACTGGCTTTAAATATATAATTATTTATAGCTGAAATCGTGAGTATAAGTGTTACTTGTATTGACGGATTTCATTTGTAAAGCTTTACAGCTCACATTTACCCCTCTTGGCAGCTCAGTCACACTACCAACTTGTGTAGTACGGACCTATACCAAAAGGCGGGTTACCTAATACCAAGCAGAGAAAGTCTTGTGTAGGTTCACACAGTGTGACTGCACCAATTCTTACCTAACAATGGGGATGTTGAATGTTATTCCCCTTGATGATGTTGTTGCAAATGCTGCAGTCAGGCATGGAAAGGTACCTTTCTTTGTTGTCATGAAGGTTTTCTGTGTTCCCGACCGTCATTTATTTTCTGCTCTGAGTAGTCTATCCCTAAAGTTTCTTCCTCTCTTATAGGCCATCATTGATGGTTGTGGGAACAGATTCTTCAGGAAAGGTGCATGATGCAGGTACTTTTAGTT
The DNA here is from genome assembly GCF_040938575.1 of Ambystoma mexicanum. Lineage (NCBI taxonomy): Eukaryota > Metazoa > Chordata > Amphibia > Caudata > Ambystomatidae > Ambystoma > Ambystoma mexicanum. Next base: position 443,142,315 of record NC_090930.1, on the reverse strand, counting down.
CTTGCATATTAGCCTACGTCGATGCATGCTCTGTCTCGAGAGTTCAGATATATACAGAAGTGGCATTTCCTTCTCTTTGTGTGTGGGATAAACTAATGTCTTTCTGTCGATGGTGTTCGCCTTCTCTATAGCCACTTCTACAATCTCTGAAGGGTATCCTCTTGATGTGAATTTCTTTTCTTGTTCTTTTTGTAAAGAGTCTGTTATTGGTTATTCTCTCTACACGTAAAAATTGGCTGTGTGGAAGGTTTTGTATCATCTGCCCTGGGTGAAAACTGGCATAATGTAAACCATTGTTGACATCTGTAGGCTTAAGGTATATGTCAGTTTCTAAACCTCTTTCCGAGATTTTCAATTGAAGGTCTAAATAATTGAGGTATGGTTCCCCAATTTCCATGGTGAATTTAATCTGAGGATGGACTACAATTAATTGTAGAATTCCATTAATTGAGTTCTTGTGCCTGCCCATATTCCAAAGATGTAATCTATGTATCACTTCCAGATAATTAGATGTTATGCCCAGTCAGTATTTTCCAGTATAAATCTTTTCTCATAATAGTATGTGAAAGTATTAGCATATGTGGGAGCCATTGCCGAACCCATTGAGGTTCCCAAGATTTGTGCATAGTGCTTGTTGTTATATCTAAAATAACTGTTGTGGAGAATAATAAACAGTAACTCAATGATGAATTGTCTATTGGTCCTTATATTGTCATCTTTAAGGATGAGCCATTCAATTGCTTCACGGCTTTTCTGGTGAGGTATGGATGTTTAGACACTGCCCACATATAGGGTGAGCAGAGTTTGTGTCATACTGATGTCATTTGTGAATGATGGTGAGGCTATCCTGGCCAGAGTGCTTGGTGGTGCTTGGTGGTGCAGTGCTCTTGTAGGGATGATTGAACTGCAATTTTTGAAAAATGGGCCTGACTGATGCTATTGGGACTTGTACAATTGAGTAGGTGGGGTAAATACAGCCCCAAGACTGATGTACTGCCCTTATCATGTTAGGCCAAAAATGTGCAGAAATATGTACAGCAAGATGTACTGTCAAACAAAAAGAGCAGCATTTCATTCTCAATGACACACATCAAAATGCCTTTTACAGAGAAACAAAGAGTACAAACATGAAATGGGCTCTGTATTCAAATAACCAAGCCCCAAAACCAGAGGCCGACCTTTCATTACATTATAAAAAAAATGAAAGGCAATTTTCATACAAAGGAAGCTGCCATCGAAAAATAGGAATGGAAACAGTCTGTAGCCTGGAAAGAAAGGAACACATGGGAAATTAAACTCAAGTTGCCAGAAGTGAATTTAAAGGCACAGATTAAGGAAACTGGTGGCTCGTCAAAGCTGTTTCACAAAGAAACTACAAGAATGAAGATGCAAAAAAATATATTTTGTATTTCAAGACATTGGTGCAAGTCCCATGTAGAAAAGTCAGAATGTAAAAGCATCATTTATTTGCTGTTCCTAGGAACTGAACAACGAGCTGTGCTGAGCTCAGTGATTTTTCCACAGCAATCCAAAAGATCAAGCACTGCATTATCTCTCTATCTAAAATTCTCTTTGAAGCTCACAGAGCCCAGAAAGGGATCTTGTGTCAGACTCATGTTTTATGAGGTGAACAGAGGACCACTGTGAAACCATGAGACCTAGATAATGGAGGGGAACTCTTAAAAATACATAGAATTAACATGGGATTCCTGGTGAGGTCCACGGGCTGTCTGACAATTGACATGTTCCAGAGAATGACCCATGAGTGAGTGGTGTTGGCTTCCTTTGTTTAGATCAGATAAGCAGACCCATAGTCAGGCTATTAACTTTGAAAAGAGCTAATGACTTAATAGCAGACTGTGTCAACTAAGGAGCAGATGGCCTAATCTACATGTTAAGTTTCTTGAGGAGAAGAAATGTGAAGATCCTCAAAATTAAAATCATGCATGTTATTAGGGATGGCTATAGGTTTTATGGAGGATCATATTTTGTTGATTATCTTGTGAACCATAATGCAAAAAAATGGCTCAAATATGTTCATAGTTTATGAGAAAACCTATCTGATAAGATCACTTTGATAAAAAAAAATCAACCTTGAGAACAAAAGCTGAAATGTGACGATAGCTTTCCAGAAAATGTCACAAAGTGGAGATTTCGGGGAGGCGATGGCTTGTTGAATTAGATATCTGTATAGAAAATCTTGTGTTGTATTTTTGGAATAAATTACAAAAATCTGACATTCGAACCTGCAACATTGTGCCAACATCAGACACATTTCATTAAGTCTGGCATGGTTCGACCAGTTCAGATATCTATATTTTATGATGTATATTTGTAAATTGAAAACAAAATGCCATGTAGATTTTAGCTGTAACTGTAAAATTGTTCAGAAAGATAATTCTAGGGGGTGAGTCATAAACTCCCAAGCATAGAGCCTAGTAACTAAAGGGACAAATCAGAGAAAAGGGGAGGACAACAGAGGTCCAATCTGGATCTAGAACCAATAAGCTGGCACCTGATTATTTAGATATTTTGTGGATGCGCTTTAGATTTTATAAGGGGGCGCACAATGGGAAAAGGGGAGGCGTGGGAACTGCTGGAAAAATTACTGGAGAACAAACATTGCCTGGGAGGTGTATTAGACCAAGAGCAAGACTAAAATCTGGCAGCAACATGGAGAGAAAAATAAAGAGATGGATTCTGGAGGTCTCCATGACTGAACCTGGAGAGGCTGTCTAACCAAGTCCCTTTGTTTCCCTTGAGTATCCAGAAGCCTTGGTGACTTTTCCTGAGAACAAAACCCAGAGCTGTTCGATTGTAAGTACACTTGTCCAACAGGACCAAGTCTTGTGGGGACCTTCCCTTTATTGATTGGGTGGGCAGACCAAGTAGATCATTAGCATTTTTACTAAATAACAATATCATTAACTCCCATATAGGGTGGGCTCTCTCCTAGTGCTGATTAAAGGTATATGGGTGTCATTACAAGTTGGGCGGTGCAGTAAAAATGTGGTGGTAAACATTTTCCGCCCGACTATGAGTTTGGCGGAAAGTGGAAGGACTCACCTCCAGCTATGAGCTGCAGGTAAATCTGACGACTTTCCACTCATTTGTGCCACAATTACTGGAGCAGAATTACCGGCGCAGTAATTCCACCTAAAATGCCCCGTTGAGTCCTATGAACTAAAAATAAATGGGGACTTACACCACCACCGCCACTTGTAATCCGGTGATAATACATTTAAGATAAGTGGGTAGCCCTTGCCTTATTGTGGCCAACTCCAAAATTCCCTAAAGCGGAAGGGTGTATAAAAAAAAAAGAAATTCCCTACTGCTCCACATTCCCCAGACACTGCCTTAAAACAGAGCGGTTTCCGTAGTAAGTAAAATTAATAACTGGGTTTGTGCTTGGTCAGAAAAGTGTCTTGCAAAATTGAATACAGTGAAGTCCCTGATTTAAAAGCACCCTATATTTAGAGTGGGAAAGTGACTTCTGGTAGAAGAGAAATTCTTTATTGCATAGTGGTGAAGGAAAAAGGGTTCCACCTATCTAAAAAGTATTTTGTTCTTAAAAGTGTGTTACGCTCCAACACTGCCAGCATTGCCAAGTGCACAGGGAGATCCAAAAAAAGAGCATTGCCGGTGCAAAATTACTTTTACCAATAGAAAAGTGTTGCATGTTATTTAAATCAAACTTAATATAAAGTGTATTGCCAAGTGTATGATGCGTTCATGTTTCAAGGTGCTCTTTAATTTTTAAATTATGTGTATTGTAAGAGACCCCATCATTTGAAGTGCTTACTCGACGTGTGTGTCTTTTTACATGAGAGCAGGATTGAAAGTACAGATGTGGAGTTTTGAATGTTTGTGAATGATATTATCAAAAAGTGAATAGTCTTCCACTGATTTCTACTAGAGTGTATGCCACAGAGTAAGGTGGCATGTCTTGTGATTTTGTGCAATATTGACTTTTCCGAATTATTAAAAAATATATATTCTTTTTACACACTTGCCTGATTCTTGACATATCTATTGCAAATGGGTGGACAGAAGTAGTGTTATTGGTTCACAGACTGGGTTAGATTGAATTATATAAGCAGGAGGTTGGTGTGGCACTTTTGATTGGGGGTCGTGGGGTGAACTCCTTGCATTAATTGTTGCCCTGTAAATATACCCCACAACTAACAATGTCCTGCTCCACAGCATGTTTGTATTCCGGCGTCCTTTACCAAGTGTCCCTTCGCCAATTACTCCCAGATCCGTCTATTTGCAGCAGGTCTGAAGGAATCAAATGTCTGTTACCCAGGACTGACTTTTTAGACCTCTAGAAGGATGGAGGCACCCTGCAGATTTCTTGAAATGAAAGTGCTCCCACAACCCAATCCATTCCCAGGTATTTAGACTGCCCCCTACATGTGTGTCTTTTTTTAGCCTTCCAGCTATTGTCTGAGTCCACTGTGCATCCGTTCTCTCAACTGAATGCATTTCTCGAGATTTACAGAGCTTTGCAGAGGTCCAATTTCTAAAGGCCTTAACTAAATCCTTGCAGTCCTCTCTATTAGCTTCTCTTATGTGATTTGCTTATTAACTCCTTGTTGCATAATGCTACCCTCAATATCTTCCTCAGAAACCTATAGAGGTCTGGCTGGGTTTTTAAGAAGTGTTAACCTTGCAAGGGTCACATCTCCAGACTTGACCTCACTGTTTTGTTGCTGATTGAACTTGTTGCATAAGCTTTTAGCTTGGGACTCCCAATTAAAATGATCTAAAGGCCTCTGCTATAGTACTACTTAGCTGTGCAACAGAAAGTCCTAGGTGCCACTCCTGCTCCTACACAGATCCACAGTGTGGTAGTGATGACTTGGTGGTCTGTAACGGAGAAACCGTTCACACCTCCATATTTTACATGACCTTTTTACTTGGCGTATGGTAACCCTAAGCCTAAAGGATATATGAGTCATTGAAATCCCAGCTAAAGAAGAAGAGTGTACTGGGCACAGTGCTGTTAGGCAGAACGCTGGTTTGTCACTTGTAGGATCTAACCTGATTGATAGCCTCCAGGCAACTTAAATATGGATTTAAAATCTCAAAGGGCTGCCTGCTACTGGGGAAGACTGCCCCACTCCATATTTGTCATAACATCAGAGGCATATTTTCTCTCGACCAGAATAGTGTAGTGTCCCAATGGGCTAAAAAAAACTACAAATGAAGTTTGTCCTCTTCTGGTCAGACCTTTAAGATCTAAACATCTAAATGGAAAAAGTAGAAATGCCACAAACAGTTTAACAGCACAATCAGAGCAGCAGGTGAGGACTAAACATTTATCCCCTTGGATTACCTAGATCAGTTCTGACAGCATGTACAAGTTGTATGTGCTTCTGACTTGTCAGGCATTTAAGGGCTGTATTATTACAGAAGAAAGGCCATCACCATCTAATCTGTGCTACAGAAAGACTAATGTTCGACGCTCGCCGATCTTTTTAAAATTTAGGAGGGGTTGTTGAGACAATTTAATACCATGAACACAGGTGCCATTGTAGATTTCAGCAAACTTTTTTCTGCAGAGATGATTTATGGCGTGTGATCTTATTACTGGAATTATTCGGTCATGAATGCATGAAGCACCAAGAGATCTATGCTCATGTAAGGTGTATCCTACCTTTGAGCTGCTAGTGGTGTCCACTCTTTAGTTGACAGAGTGAGTTCTTTAAATTGGCGCTGTGTTTTTCACAAAGAAGTCTGTCTTTTAACAGCATCATGCCAGAGACCCTGATATGCTTCTATCGCTTTTATTGGGCAGCCAAATATCCGTGTCTAAATGAGCTACCAGGGCAACAAACACTGGCCAAATAAATCCCCCGGCCCAGACAAGAGGAGGTATCCAATATACCATATACATGACCTAAAATACCAAATACAAGTGACAAAGAAGTCCTGCTTGGCAAAGATCCTACCATCTGATTAGGGGCAAACCCCTGAAGAGGGATACAGCCTCTACATGTTACTGCCAGATTACTCCTGGCCTCAGCACTGAGGCAACAGTGTAATTGCTAAGAATACCTGGCTCACAAACCTGTGGTGCTGAAAAAGATATACATATATGTGGCTGAGACTTTGTTGGCTAGTGAAATCCTTAATAGTTCCCTTCCAAAAATTGTTATAATCTTAAAAGCTTTTGGAAAATGTCAGGACATCAGATGAATTAGGAGAAATAGAGATCCTGCCATTATCTGCCCCAAGATCACTGCCCTCTATAAATTATAGCATGTTTCAGTAGTTGGGCAAAAACAGCATCATGGTTACCAGAAGTAAATTCATCTAAAATGTACCCACTGTTGTTCTAGTTAGAAATACCCCAATAAGAGAATTCCTTTCCCATGGCAAGCAAGTACCCCAAATAGGGTGGACTCTTTTTATCTGCCACTACAGCAGAGGAAGAGTGTAAAGGTGTTATTGTTGCATTGGTAGGACTAGTATGCTAACCGAGGGTTAGGAAGAGGTTATGGGTGGGTCTGAAGAAGCAGAGTACGTGCAGCAGTCCAGCCTTTGTAATCCACCCTGTCGGCAGCCTCTGAACATTTGTGGATGAGATTCTTGCATGGGGGATTGGGGAGGGAAGTAGCTACTAATGTTCTGGAAATTGATAGGTTGCTGTATTCAGGTTGAGGTTAAAATATGCTGTGTGAAGTCAGCCCAACTTGAGAGTTTGTATTGAGAAATCCATGATGGGGTAAGGAAGGATTAGCCGGTCTCAAACATGCAATCATTTTTTGGTCAACTGCATGACATTTGCTAAAAAACATTTTTGTAAAGTGCTTATTGTAAAGTACATGTTTTCTGGAGTGTGAAGTTATGCAGGGTTTGAGTTCCTGCAAGGTTTAGCATTGGCAGTCCTGAAATTCTACTTCTCAGATTTTAACCTGTCTCGGAAGGTGGTATTACATTTGCAGGCAAAAAGGCTTATGTGGGACATTGGTTGAGATACCACTACCAGTCAACAGTGAATGTGCTATGCTTCCAGACAGCAGCAGGCCATCAGATTGCAATAAAATAGTGTGTGTCACCACGGATATTTGGCACAAAGTTCAGAAGATGGGCTAGGCTAACACCTCCCTTACATGTAGTACTAGGCTCAATATAACCCTGGCTAAAACTAGAAGACACCCAGCCTGGGGAAGAACAGAAGGAGATTCACAGTCTAGAAGACCTTTCTGAAACTTGGGAATCTTCACATTGTTAGGGTTCTGATTGGATTGCATAAGAGTTTGAAAAATATTTTCTGATTTGTAAGCTTACGTTTGTAAAAAAATGGGATGACTTTGTCTTTCTCCCCTCAAGCACTATCTTTTCTGTACTATTTATATATGTTTTATATTTACAGTTTTGTTTTCCTGTGCCTTCTTGCAGCAATCCACTTCAAATTGCGCACAGGTGAAGAGGTATTGAGGGGTGTGGTGTATCGAACAGTCATAGTACAGACGTTGTGCATTCCTAGGTACTAGTCATACAAACGATGCAATAATACAGATATCAGAAGCCTCTGGTAATGGTTGAAAGGTCACGTCAGCAGCCCGAAGGTTTTCTCAGAGCATCGAGGTGAATAGCCCCTTAGGCCCAAGCGGGTAAGTGTAATTGCAAAATAGTGAAATAACTCCATTGATAGGCTCCCATCTCCTTGACTCGAGACTAATTATGTCTCTTAGTTCAGTCATTTCATTATCCTGAAAGGGCACCTACTGTAATGGGGCCGATGAATATACAGGTATCACCTACTGCGCCTGCTATGCAGGTACGAACTCCTACCCCTACTTCTCACCATTACCATACAGGCGAGAAACAATACGAGATGAGGCAACCCTACCACCCCATGAATCTAGGGGTGGGAGATGAGACAAATTAAGGCAGGTTCTAAGAAGGAATACTTTAAATAGCCAATGTATACCTCTCTGCCATAAAGAATTAGTTAGGTTGTGCGACACTAGTAGGGATTACAGTTAGATAGTAGGAAGCACAAATATTGCGCTGTATATAGCATAGAAGAGAGGAGGACTCCGGGATACCAAGAGAGGGACTCACTACACTGATAGGACAGATTGAATTATAGACAGAATAGATGCAGAATACATGGGCAGGTAATCCAAACGTATGGAAAGAGCACAAGGTGAATGCAAAATGAATGGACACAAGTATAGGTGGTCAACATGGAGGCAAGAATCGTAGGAGTGCAGCCATTTTCTTAGCACAGAGGCTGCAGGAGACCTACGAGTTAGCAAGGCCTCAGACAAGATGCTGAATTCACAAAAACACATTTATTTTATAATCTTTGAAGCTGCCAAGACAGTAGTTTGTAGTAAGCCCCAAGGTCAGATGCACGGAAGGGATTAATGAATGAGCAGAGCAAAGAGACAAGATAACAGTTCCCAGGACAAGAAGCACAGACTCCCACGTTAATTAAAGTTACCAGGCAACTATTGATGTCCAGATGCATGAGATCAGTGTGCCAAAAGACTTTATAGCAGATAGATTAAGGGTGTCTCTGGTGGCCACAAAGAGTACAACATGCACGTTATCATTCGCTAAATACACAGTAAATAAGAAGAAATTAATTCTCCCAACACGGTCCCCTAACACATGATCAAGACTTGAAGAACACTAGCTATTCATTATAAGCCAAGTACAGATAAGACACCTGCTGAAACTCCCTAGCACACACATTGACACAAGATGATACACAAGCTCAAATACAAAGGAATAGATAGGCCCATGACCTGGGAATGATGGGGAGTACTTTTAATTGGAATTAGTGCAGACCATGGACTTCTCTCTTGCCCTACCCTATGTGGGTCTCATATTCTGACATCTCCTCAAAATGATATTTTGACAAGTTTGTGTAATTTAAATAGCTTTTTTAACATTAAGTATTTTGTGATCAAATGAGTTAAGGTATTTTGTAAACAAGTTCATTCAAATAATGCATTCAATGACTCCTTTAGGTTAGAGAAACAAAGGTCTTTTGTTTTTTAATACTTTCAAGTAGGCCCAACGCGTTTCGAGATTCATATTCTCTTCATCAGGGGCATAGATTCCAAAACAATTTTTCACATATATCTGTAGAAACAGAAATTAATCAAACATTAACTGATGTTTACCAATAATTAGAAAATGAAGTAACAAAGTTAAGTCATTTTTTTCAAAAAAGAAAAACAATCAAACAACTTGTTTAGATGGCCATCATATTACAAGTATCACTCAGAACCTGATAATGCTAGTGTATGATATTTTTATAAAAAGTAACAGGAATACATATTACTTATGAGTGACTTACATCTAATCCACACAAGATGCAAGATGCTGAATCCAAACATATGGAGCTACTGAGTAAATTCCTCTCAAGTTCTCAAGTTCACAATGTAGGACCTGTTAGTTGCTCTCCCTCTCCCCATGCACCTGCAGCAGGAGACTTGTGCTTCCTCTCATTTGCTGGAGGTTGCCTGTGACGCACCACAATTTGAAGTTGTTGTTTTGTTGTTATAGTTGCTACTTTCAAATTAAGTCTTGTCGTGATGGACTATTTAGTTGTGATGCAACAATTTCACCTTATGTTTCTATCTGTACCAAGACTTGTGGACTTCACACAACTGTGTGATGAACGAGATGTTCTCTCTTGAGTGTACCATCTGAAAAGATGAATCTGTTTCATTTGAACATTCTTTCATTTAAAAGAGTAACAAAGGAATAAAACATGTTCTATTTTGTTTCTCAAATATATTGCAAGAAAAAATTAAGACCTGAAAGTAGGGATGTCATTCAGGGGTCGTGTCCACTACCAAGATTTCGCGGCCCCTGCGGTCTCCCTTGCGACCCCAACATTTCTTTGCAAAAAAAAGTATTTGTGGAAAAACAAACTTGGGAAAAGGAAATGGGACCTCCAACAGACTTGCCGATTCAGTATCAGACCTAAGGGGATGGCAAAGGGGGTGCCCGTGCAGCCGCATTTCTATGTGACTTGTAGGACGTCACATTCTTGACTCCAGCGGCATTCGGAAGGCACTAGTCTGAGCACACAGGCATTATGTTTAATTCATGCATTTGTCGATATTTTAGGCAACTGCGGTATTTACAAATGCATAGATTCCTTGTTGAGTATAATATGTGCATGAACTCTGGCAATACTGTCCCATAATGTGCAGACAAAGTACTCAAGTACGTTAATCTTTTGCACTTTGTGAAGTTCTTTTGCATGAGATCTGTTACTTAACGTAAAAAAGAAACGATTAATATTCTTTGAGAGGAAAAAAAACTGGGTTTAGAAGTTGCATATCACACAAGATGAACCACTGGTGTTTTACTATCCTGTGCCTGTGTTGCCGACTAGGTGAGGAGGGTTGGCAGTGTTTTATCCCCCTCTGTACCATGTCCCTACACCCAGTAAAAATCAGGTGGAGCAGAAAACACTTATGGGGCTGCATTCCGAAAAAAACACCAGAATCAATTTAACTTTTTTCACCTATTAGTTGATCTAAGCAGTGATTTATTTCGACCTGTGTGGCGCTGGCCCTTTAAGGGCGCGCACGCGACGGTGTGACGTTCACTCCGTCGTGTGCTCTGTATAAATAAACAGGGCATTCCCCGGTGGCGTCAGAACCACCGTGGAGCCCACACGAGTAACATCTCCATCTCTGTGTCTGTGTGTCACGGATGATGGGGGGTTCACGGACGGCGGTGCCGGAGCACCGCTAACAGTGGCGACGAAGACCGGATCACTCCCTGGGACATGCGGCGAAATGTTCATATGTAAGCGCATCTGCGATATATGACCGCAGAGAGGGGAGAGACACACGCGGCCGGCGGCCATTTTGTTGAATAGGCCTTGGATGATCACAGCCTCATAACGAGGCATCTGTGAGCCACCCGGACCCAATTTTTGGATAATTTAGTGGCAAATAGCCACTGGAAGCAGCACGTGTCATTTTCACAATGACCTATTGACAGTTTCACTGTTTTTCACCGAGTTTGTGGGTGTGACCCCTCTGGAAGCCTGCTGGATGCAAGTTGGGGCCTACCCTGCTCACTTTTTGGACTCTCCATTGTCTGTCGGCTGGCCAAGGCTGTGCTTCGTGGATCTGCATGTGCCTGGCCACAGTGGAAAAGTGGTGCCATCGGTGTTGGCTGTGTCTGGTGGTGAGTTGCGGCTTCCATTATTTGGATACATTTGGGGTGCCTGTGCGCTTACCACCATGAGCCAAGCTTTGGCGGCCGCAGCTGCTGCGCAACCACAGGCTGCTCCCGCAGCTCAGCCTCCACCTGTCCTGCCGCCAAGGCCTCTGCTTAAGCCACCTGGTTCCCTACAGCCAATGCCTGAGTTTGATATCTCGGGCACACCTTCAAGTCTGGGACCGAGGTGGAAGATGTGGATGGACAGACTTGAGATGTACTTCAGGGCCACGATGGAGACGAGCGACGACAGCAAGTTGGCCACCCTCCTATATTCTGCTGGACCGGCAGTGCATGAGATATTTCTGTCCCTGCAACCTGTGGATGGGTCGTTTGCGGCAGCGAAGAATGGGCTCCACAACCATTTTCTGCCGATGGCGAATGCAGATTATGAACGTTTCCTTATGGGGACTGCTCGGCAAAAGGATGACGAGACTCTTGATGTCTTCTATGGGCGGCTGCGCACACTGGCGGCGCCATGTGCGTGGAACGACCCGGACGTTATGATCCGTAACCAACTCATACAAGGGTGTGCCTCTGCGGCGCCAAATACTACGTGAGCCGGGCATCACCCTTTTCCCGCATAATGGAACTGGGAAGATGCCATGAGGTGTCCGAGTTGCGGGCAACTAGAATGGAAGCGGGCGTGCGCCCCGGCAAGTTGGAGGTCTGCGCAGTCAGCAGGGGCCGTGGATCTAGATGCCCCATGAACACCCAGGGTACACGACCACAAGCAGCGCACTCCTCATGCCAAAAATGCGGGTACGACCTCCCACACCCAGCGGAATGCCCAGCCACGGGAGTGAAGTGTGGTCGGTGCAGGGGTGCAGACCATTTCGCCAGGATGTGCAGAACAACAGCTCCGAAAGTAGTTCCCAGGGGGCCTGTCTGTCCGGTGCGGCTTCTTCCGACCCCAGAGGGCGTAAAACGTTGCACTGGTGGACCAGGGTGATGAAGGGGTCCCTCAAGAGGGTGAAGAGGAAGAACAGGATGAAGAAAACATTTTCTTCGTGTCAAGTGTGAGCACTCCAAGAGACAGCCCAAGTGCAACGTGCTGGTCAATGGGGACTCGATACCAATGCTAGTAGACACCGGTGCATCAGTAAATGTGATGGCCAAACAGCATTACGACGCGATGCAGGCCCCGCCAACACTGACTGCACTGAGGGCACGCATCTTTACTTTCGGAGGCGACCAGCCCATTCCCCTGGATGGTGTGTTTGTGGCAGAAGTTCAGTACGGCGAGTCATTCATCCGTGCTAGACTTTGTCACACCGGTAAGCAACAACACGCTGCTGTGCTGTGCGGCTGCAGAAGCCCTTGGCATTGTGACATTCGCGTATTCGGTGTACCTGGACGACATACAGGTGCTCCTTGCCAAGCACATCTCCCTGTTCGAAGGCATTGGACAGTTCGTGGGTGAGCCGGTACGGCTAAACATTGATGAATCGATCCAACCAGTAGCGCTGAAACACCGGCGAGTACCGTTTCATCTCAGGGACCTGGTGGATCGAGAGCTCGACAACCTCGTAGGTTTGGACATTATTGAAAAGGTGGAGGGCCCCACTCCATGGGTCTCACCCATCGTCATCGCACGTAAGCCCAAACAGCCCGATGCTGTGAGAATCTGCGTGGACATGCGCCTCCCCAATAAGGCAATAAAGAGAGAGCGGCATTTGACCCCCATCATCGATGACATTATAGCGGAATTGCAGGGGGCAAAGTTCTTCTCTAAACTGGACCTAAGAGCGGGGTATCATCAGGTGGTCCTGCACCCCGAGTCCCGCTACATCACAACTTTCACCACTCATCGGGGTCTTTACAGATATAAGAGACTGAGTTTTGGGGTGTCTTCTGCGGCGGAGGTGTTCCAGAACATCATAAGGGGGGCATTGGCGGATCTGGATGGAGTCCTTAACATCAGCGATGACATCCTGGTGTACTCCAAGTCTGAAACGGAACACTTGGCACGCCTCGCCAAGACCTTCGAGCGTCTTCGCTCGCTGGGGCTCACTTTGCACAAGGATAAGTGCGAATTCCTCAAAACAACTATTGAGTTTTTCGGGTTTGTTTTCAAGGCAGATGAGGTGTCACCTGATCCCCGCAAAGTAAAGGACATAAGAGAGGCTCGACCGCCAGAAAATGTCGCATAGGTGAGAAGCTTCCTGGGCATGGTCACTTATTGTGGCCGCTTCATCCGGAACATGGCGTCCCGCTCAGAGCCGTTGAGATCTTTGACAAAGAAGGACACCGTTTGGCAGTGGGGGCCCCTTGAGCAAGCGGCGTTCGATGACATTAAGAATGCTTTGGTGGCGGAGGACACCATGGCGTTTTTCGATCCAAGCCTGCCGACGGAGATCGTTGTGGATGCCAGCCCCTATGACCTGGGGGCGGTCCTCACTCAGGTGGGGAGTGACCAGGAGGTTCGCCCCATAGCCTATGCAAGTAAGGCGCTCTCCGACACCGAACAAAGGTATTCTCAGATCAAGAGGGAGGCCTTGGCGGTCTTGTGGGGCTGTAGACATTTTCGCCTGTACATTCTGGGGCGACCTGTGACTGTCGTCACGGACCACAAACCTCTGTTGCCAATCATGGCTGGCTCTTCCTCCAGGCCACCGGTGAGAATTGAGCGGTGGATGCTCGCATTGCTCGAGTATGGTGTATCCTTAATATATCGTCCCGGAGCCAAGAATGCTGCAGACTTTCTCTCTCGTCATCCAAGAGGGGACTCTCATGCATCCACGTCAGCAGAAGAGGCCGACGAACACGTTCGCTTGGTCGTAGAAACGGCCACCCCTAACTCCATGCAGGTGGAGGAGCTGGAGCCAGCGTCAAAGAATGACGAGTGCTTCGCCGTTCTAAAGGCAGCCATGCAACAGGGTGCCTGGAAAATGGTGTTGGAGGATTTGGACCGCAGAACGTGTGTGGCCAGAGTCACTCTGGAGCAACTGTGGCGGGTGCGCGAAGAACTGACATTCTCGGAGTCGGGGCTCTTACTGAGAGGTGGAAGGATCCTGGTACCCCAGACCAAAGTCCCACAGGTTATCACCCTTTCGCACCAAGGTCATCAAGGAGCCCCCAAAACAAAAACTTGTCTCCACCAGAAGGTGTGGTTCCCTGAGCTTGAGCGGCGAGTGGAGGAGTTTGTGGCATCATGCGTGTGGTACCAGGCCGCATCACCGGCCCAGAGGGAGCCGTCTATCGAGACAATGCCGAGAGGGACAAGACCATGGGAAGTGGTGCACGCAGACTCTGGATCCACGTCGAGGGGCACTCATTTCCTAGTGGTGGTGGACGAGTGGTCTCGGGATCCTGAGGTTGAATTCATAGAGTCGGTGGCGTTTGACAACGTAGTGGTAGCACTGGAGAAAATGTTCACCACCCATGGCCTACCCTTTGTTCTGTGTTCCGAAAATGGGGCACCATTCCAAGGCGAGAGCTTCACTGAACTCATGAGGGACTATGGCATTCAACACAGAAGAGTCACCCCGCTCTGGCCGCGGGCCAACGGAGAGGCAGAGCGCATGATGCGTACACTGAACAAAGTGGGGAAGGGCGAGTGCTTACTGAGGGCGCTGTACGTCTTTCTGCGGGGATATCTGACCACACCCCATTCAACAACTGGTGTGGCACCTGCAGAGGCTCTATTCCAGCGATGGCCGAGAGACATCATTCCTGACGTGGGGGCTCGAGAGCCGGCTGTCATTGACAACGAACAGGTGGAGGCGGACAGACGGGCAAGAACGCTGATGGAAAACATCCGAAGAGGGCTGAGGCCACCTACTATTGCCCTGGGGGATGAGGTGCTAGTGAAGAATCGCCACCCACAGGGCAAACTCACCCTCACGTATGAGCCCGCTCCCCTGGATGTTGTGGTGCTGAAGGGGTCTATGGTGACCGTCTCTGACGGGACTTCATCAGTGACCAGGAATGCCAGTTTCTTCAAGAGGCTGGGGGAGCCGAGAGTGGACAGGGCTGATGACCGAGAGGGCGAAGAGGCACTGGACGAGGGTGGGGGTGAGGCCCCCGCCGTGGACTCTCCCGCTCGTGGCAGAAAAGGTCAGGGCACACCGACCAGAGACGTCGGCAGGAGGTACCCCATGAGAACAGGGCGTGGGAAACCTGCCCGTCTCACTGACTATGTGACAGACTGAGCTGTGGAAAGCACCATTGAGGGATCCAGGGTGGCTGTCAATAAATGGGCGATGACTAGGGTTATATTGTGTGCTGTGAAATGTTATGGAAAAGGAGGAGTGTGGCGCTGGCCCTTTAGGGGCGCGCACGCGATGGGGTGACGTTCACTCCGTCGCGTGCTCTGTATAAATAAACAGGGCGTTCCCCGGTGGTGTCAGAACCACCGTGGAGCCCACACGAGTAACATCTCTGTCTCCGTGTCTGTGTGTCACGGGGGTGGGAGGCTCACGGACGGCGGTGCCGGAACACCGCTAACAACCTGTGTTTATATTAATCAGGCCTTGTGCTGGGTTATGACCTTGATTTTAATGGTGCTAACACATAACAGCAGATCATGCAGTAAATTACAAGTGACAGTTAACTTGACTGTCTCAGCTGATCATGTCTCTGAGGTTCTGGACAGTCTATGGGTGCTGGGGAGGTCGTCAGCTCCAATTGCAGGAGGAGCGCCGGGAGCTGCTTCTGCTCTATCTCTCTGATGCAGTCCGGATCGCGTCTCCCACTTCTGGCGGCTTCCACGAGAGTTTGCTGTTACTGAGTCTCGCGAATAGTTCTACAACCTAATAGCTTTATTATCAAACAGGAAGAGGGATTCTGACCACTAGGCTGCTAGTTTGTCTGTATTAAAGGCATACAGTATTGACTTGCAAAGTATTCACCAGTTGCTTGTGAAATGGTATTTTTCTTAGTGTACTGAGGGACAATGCTATGTGATGCCACTTCCTTTGATGTCAAGTGGTGAAAGGGTTTGGTGCCACCACTTCCTGTGATATTTTTGGATGGGATCAAATGACATCACTTCCGGTGATATCATCATGGACGTCAAGGGTCGTGTGATGTCACTTCTGCTACCCGTGGCATTATGGTGAAATGACGTCCCTGCCTGAAAGTTGTCACAGAGCTGGCGTTCTGGTTTTCAGTGGGAAAAGCCTTAGGGGCTTCAGTATCTTGGATTCCTACGCGACACCACTTTAAGGGGCAGTTGAAAAGCGGTAAGGCCAAAAGAATATCTAACTTGGACAGGTGCTGTTAATTTTATAGGAGGTATATCAAGCAGACCACCCCATTCTGGTCTGTGCAGCTAAACCATCAGGTGCGAGGGGAAAAACTGCGTAAAATTCCTAAACATAATACGGCTGCCCAGTGCTTAAATTAAGCCAGTCTTGTCTGGAGCACTTTATTGCCTAACCTTACTCTTTCCTGTTTGGCAGACATCACTGAGAGAGAAGTGAGAAAGCAGCAGGGGCTTGTGCTGGAAAATGTACGTACACACACGTCCCCTTTAGGTCAGTCCCTGTGAGGCAGCAATCCATGCACCCAAAAATAAGAGGAATGTTGAGGATCAGGGCTCACCAAGCAAAAGATAATCAGGATGCTGGCCAGAGGGGCTAGAAATGAAATGAGCAGTTATATTTACTGACAGTTTTTGCTGTACTTTACGACCAAACATTAAATCAAAAAATAGGCGTCCCCGACCACATGAACCCAGGGGAGAACCAAAATAATATGTACCAAGAGGGGAGAGGGGTTCACATGTATACAACCGGAGAACAAATCGCCGGGATAAACTGCAACAAGCACAGGAGTCAAGTCGGGGGATAGATCAGGTCAAGGAAAGTAGAATTTCATCGCCTATTTTTGATTTTTTGATTTAATGTTTGTACAACACGTTGTTGCATAGGTTAGTAGTTGTTGTTTGCTTCTCGGACTGAGAAGTTGGTGTCTTAGCTACTGCAGAGTGACGCGACCTTACGGTTCAATTCTTAAATTATTCCTTCTTGATTTTTTTCTTTTGTTCCCAGTGATTTTTAACCATAGAATATGGCGGCATCAGATTCAGTGTTCTTCTCGGAAGAACAATTGGCAGCAGCTATTGAGGTGCCTTCTTTCTTTGATACCATAGATACCACTATTGGAACAGGTGCTAATTCGAATGTTACCAGTGACACCCTCCTTAAACTTAGAAAGAAAAAATTCCGTACGGAAATGCATAGTCACCTTCTTACGGAATATTTGAAAAAGAATATTATCCCACAGGGTCTAGTGGTTCATTTGGAACCCTGTCTCTTTATTGATGATGTAGATTATAAACAGGCTTTTGCTGGGGTGGCAATCAAATGTAGTCGTGACCTAATGCTTCTTACCATCAATACAGCACTTAGGAAGAGTGCGATTATTGGGGATGAGATTGATAAAGCAGAATCAGCTTTTGCCTCAGATACCTCTATTGCTAATATAAAAGAAAAACTGGAACTCATTGAAAATCAGATCAAGGAATTCATTAAAATAACAACTAACAAAAAAATGGATAAACTTAGAAAAGACATTTCGGCATTTACCAAGGAGGGAACATTCCCTTACCTTAATGCCGACTATAGAGGTCCAGGACACTGGCCCAATGCTAATCCCCAAATGGCACCAATACCTAAAAGGGTGACTTTTTCAGACACTTCTTCCGATGGGAGTCAGACTCATCCCAGTAGAGGGCGGTACAATAGAGGCAATAGAAGGAATAGAGGGCAACATAGAGGCAGAGGAGGTAGGCAGTACTGGCAATTTCCTCAATATGGTCCTCCTCCCCCGTTTGCCCAATATGGACAGATGACTCCCTTCCCTACTCCCAACCTCCCTTTTCCGCCCCCAGAACTGGGGCCACCCCCGTTAGACAATTTATTCCATACCAGGAGGAGATCGTACAGGAGGTAATACCTAAGTCACTGGTTTACAATATTTCGCAGAGGACTTTAAATCCACTTGAAATTTCTACACTGGAGAGAGGTTTCTCTTTTGTGCCCATGCAGAATCCATCTAAAATGAATATTGAAATTGAATTGCGGAGTTTTTTTCCGTAAGATTAGATTGAGAGATTTTTTTGGTAACAATGAGAAAGAATATAGGGATGAGGACTCCACCACTCCGTTTAGGAACAAGTCTACCTTTACACCGAGCCTCAATATGGTATCGGACGAAACAGCGATTTTTGAAAAAGCGGTCCTGAGGGATTTCCATCGATTATTTAAACGATCCATTGATCACCCTCATACACCCAGCTTTAACTTTTCTAAGAAAGAATGGGAGTGTCTTAAGAAACTCAAAGAAGACCCGTCTATTATAATCAAACAGGCGGACAAGGGGGGTGGCATCGTTGTCCTAGATGCGACAAAGTATGATCAGGAAGTGATGCGCCAACTTGACAACTCTATGGTGTACCACAAATTGAGTGGGGACCCCACTGAGGGTATTAGTAAAGAAATTAAGGCAATCTGTACGACAGCACGTGATGCAAATATCATCAGTGAAAAGGAATTCCTTTTCCTCACGGCTAAGGAAACTAGAGTTCCTCTTTTCTACATACTGCCCAAAATTCATAAAGATTTAACTAACCCTCCGGGTCGTCCAATAGTTTCTCCTTGTAGCTCCATATTAGAACCATTGGGACAATTCCTGGATTTCTTTTTGAAACCTTTAGCATCCAATACTGACACTTATATAGCAGACACGACGGATGCCATTAAACAACTCGAGAACCTTTCTTTCAATCCTGTCCACGAAATGTTAATTACCCTGGATGTGGAGTCACTTTATTCTAATATACCGCAAGCTGAATCTTTAATAATCATTAAGCGTTTTCTGGATGCTCGTCCAGATACTCAACATATACCTAGTGAGTTTCTGATTCAACTTTTAGAATTAGCTCTTACCAAAAACTACTTCAGATTTAAGAATTCCTACTATTACAAGTTAAAGGTACGGCTATGGGGGCATCTTTTGCCCCCAATTATGCCATTCTATATATGTGGCACTTTGAAAAATCTTTGATATTACATGACTCGAATCCTTTCTTTGCGGCTATACATCTATACAAAAGATATATAGACGACATTATTATGGTTTGGGATACTACTAAAGGGGACTATAACAATTTTCTCCCCTGGATTGACTCCCTTAGTCCACACCTTAAATTCACCATGACTTCTAGCAACACTTCACTTCCTTTTTTGGACCTAACAGTGAAATCAGATGGTGAACAGATTCTTGTGGAACTTTTTCGAAAAGAGACAGACCGCAACTCTATTCTACGGTTTGATAGTTTTCACCCTAAAGCACTTAGAGAAAGCATACCTTATGGGCAATTTTTGAGAGCAAGAAGGAATTGCACCAAAGTCAATGACTATCTGACTCAGGCTGATATAATTACAACCAGATTAACAGCCAGAGGTTATCCTCCTTTTTTGCTTAGACAGGCGCGGAAGAGAGCCAGATATCAACATCGAGATACACTACTTACTAAGCAGAATAGATTGGATGCAACTAGTCAACGCATTATATGCGTTACTACTTTTAGCTCTCACCATAAAGAGATTAAAAAAATGATTTATAAACACTGGCACCTCCTCCAACTTAATAATCCAGAATTGGAACGACCTTTATTCGCGTTCAAAAAAGGCAAAAATCTCAAAAACTGGCTGTCTAAGGCAGATCGAGCTAAACCTTCTCTGCGACAACCCACATTGACATCTCAGTGGGGCCTTCCTCCGATTGTAGGACATTTTCCATGCGGGTCCTGTAATGCTTGCAAATTCACTACAGCATGTACTACCATATTCATTAATGGTAGAGTTTGGTCGCTTAGACAACACACTACATGTAATTCCTTTAATGTTGTCTATGTTATTGTCTGCCCATGTAATAAATCTTACATTGGCAAGACAGCTAGACCCATTAAAACTAGAATTTCGGAGCACAAATCTAGAATCCGGACTAGCACTCACAATGCTCCACTAGTGGCCCATTTCTTGGAATTGGGCCACAGTTGCGATGAATTTAAATGGTGGGTATTGGAACGAGTCCAAGGTACTGATCGCCTTAACACAGCATCTAAATTAGCACAAAGGGAGCAGTGGTGGATGTACCACACTGACAGTTATTATACTGGACTCAACCACCAAGAAGAATGGCTACAATGCGCCATCTGAGAACCGATCCTGGGACTGCGTTTTTCGTTTCCAATTCTGCCTCGATTGGACCTAGTGAATGGGCTTTTTCTGTCAATGTCATCGGAGTCTTTTTCTTTCATTTTATTACTTTTCTCATAATTATTTCATTTATCATTATTTTTTCACTTACTTTTTTCTTAATGACAGGACTATGACATCCATGTCACATGACAACCGTCAGCTTCGGGTTTTTACCTCTGTCTCCCTCTCCTCGGGGCTTTCCTTTTCTCTCTCTTCTCTCCCGTCTATTCATCTTGCATGCACTGTCCCTTTAAGGACGTGACTTTCTAGTCCGCGTCATGTGATCTTTGATGGTAGTCACATGGGACGTGGAGACGGTATTTTAGGCAGTTCGAGTAGCTCCCTCATTTGACTTCTGGGAAGTTAGCCGAAGCCATTGGAGGAACTTACGCATTCAGCAGCAGTCAGTTGATTCTGGCCTGCATAGCGGCTACAGCCTCATAGGAGGACTACATCGTAGATAGGTAAGAGTGGGAGGCTCTACTTAGTCTCTTTCGGTTTTTCTGTTGTTCGTATGCTAGTCCTCTCCTTATTTTCTTTAACCCTGGGAGGGGTTTTTTTCTTTTCTCTCTCCTCTTCTCTTTTGCAGGATACGGACCGCATTGGGTCTCTAGATGGCCCCACCTTCTCGTGTTCTAGCGAATCACGCATTGCACCTTTACAAGAATTCAGAGCTGTATTGTCTAGACCCACCCACACTCTGGAGGAGTTCTTTTTTCAATCTGAAGGTACGGGTTGTACTTTTTTCTATAATCTTACATTGAACCATTTGGTTGGCTTGCACTCTGCTTTTGAGCTTTTTGACCGACGGGATGACAGTGTGAGCTTGAAATTCCTTTAGGCTCCCCTTTCCCGTATTGCCTGGCTGGATTGACTTAACTGCATATTCACGGCATAATAGGCAGGGACGATCAGGCCCCTGGTTTTCTCCCTAAATTGATCGGGAGTTGCTCACTTCTAGTTCTTCCCTAGAATAGATTGTGGGGCTATCCCTGGAGTTAACAGAGATGGGAATATGACTTTTTACTGCACGGATAGGGTCATGCATGGGGTTGCTAGATCAGGTCAAGGGAACATTTTAATGAGTGATTTTAATGTTTAAATAAAAAATTATCTATTGTTCTAATTAGCTCTTTCTCCTTTCTTCTTTCCCTGATGTATATCTTTTTACAAATGCTAGTTTTGAGTATCACTAAGATGGAGAAGTATCTCATCGTTGTGAATTACGGAAGATCTACATGAAGAAAAATGTCTGCATGGAAGAATTTTAAAACTATTCCCATATTGCCTGTAACTAAGTGCTTTGTGCCTTGAGATATGTGAAGAAATGAAATGTTTAAATTGCACAATTAAATTATCTAATCTGTCCTGTCCTGAGGAAGACGACTGTCAGGCCTTCTCTCTCCTGCTAGGGCAGGAGATAGACTGCCTAGACTGTGTTAATTAGTCGTCGAAACCACCTGTGTATGATACCAGTACAGCCCATGAAATGGTCGGTCGCTGTACGAGGTACTGGTTGTTGACTATCATGGTCAGATTGGAGACAAGTATTGCTTCTGTTCTAGTAAGCCACAACGCGACTATACTTGTATGTTTTCCATAACAATTTATTGGATTGAATAGGGGACAACTTTTTTTACCTGGCAGGAGATACTGAGTGTTCAGTCTTGCCTGGATGAGTGCCCTCGTCTTTTTGTTTTTTCTTTTTCTTTTTGGTTTTTTCTTTTTGAATATTTTTTCTTTTTGTTTTTTCTAGTTATTTCAAACTACCATTATAAATTTTTCAGTGTATTTATTCCAATATGTTAGGAATACTATTAAGCTAATATGCACTTTAATAGGAAATGTGGAGTATTGATGGTATGTTTTTATGCTGCTTTTATTGTAATTTCAGCACTATGTATGATATAATTGAATATGTGTCTATTAAAGATTGATGAAATTCTACTTTCCTTGACCTGATCTATCCCCCGACTTGACTCCTGTGCTTGTTGCAGTTTATCCCGGCGATTTGTTCTCCGGTTGTATACATGTGAACCCCTCTCCCCTCTTGGTACATAGTACTTTACGACCAAATCATATGTCCCCCAAGCCCAGACACTTGCCATGCCAGACTTCCATGGACTTTCTCATAAATTGTCGACTCTCTCGTCCTTTACCTTTGCAGGCCCCTTCCGCTCATTCATATTCCACCCCTTTCTCTTGGGGTGGAGGGTGTTTGTGTGTGTGTGTGTGTGTGTCTGCATAACAAGAAACAACTCTATCTGCAGCTGTGTGTACTTTGAATGTTTCCTGTTCTGAAATAAACCACAAATGATGCAATGGGTTGCCTTTAAGAAAAACATTGAAAGTGATAAAAAGGGACACAGTGTGTGCCCTTCATGTGGCCTTTTCTATACAAATGCCTTCATGCCAATATTGCCCCACCTCCACTAGTTCCTTTGTTATGGCGGTCTCCACATTTACCATCATCCAGTTTGAGAACCTACACCTCCTGTGCACTACATTAAGCCAAACTCAAGTCGATGCATCAACAAAATCTTCTGTAAACATTTTTTTACCTCACAGTTGCTGTCAGACTTTTACTAAAATGCACCAAACATTATATATTTATTTAATTTCTAGCTTCAAAATGTAGGGCTTTAGAAAATAAATATATTTGTTTCCCCAATGATCACAATAATACAATCCTTCATGCTTGCTTTTTCGAGTAGTGACGGGTATTGGGGTCAACGCATTTAAGGAGTAAAAATAGGCTGAGAAGGAGGAAAAGAAACAGAATAAGTGGCATCGAAGGGAAGCTCGGGTTAGATGTGCTGAAACGGAAACAAAGAGACAGAAAGGGACCTGGGTGAGATTGTGGGTTAGGTGGCAAAAGGAGGAGGGAGGAGAAGCATGGGTATGTGAAACACATTCGGGTGAATAAGGGACATGATTCACTAAATATGATCAAATGTTGCTGAGAAATCCAACATGACCAGCAGAGTTCTGCTGGCCTCCGCAAGAGCAGCATCCCAAATCCCAGAATTGATGTTTCAGATGAAAACCCCAGCTGAAAAGGAGAAATTAATTCATTGATCTTTTATAACCACTTAATAGCCAGTTCCGGATTAAACCCTGTGGAGGCCCGTGGGCAGTTACAATTTCGGGCCGCCCTCGCAAAATATCTCCTGGTGCCTCTTTGTTTCGGGTGCCGACATTATGGGCCTTCAAAAGAGCGACGACAAACAATATTCATACCTTTTTCAAGAAAATGAATGAATTCTTAATTCTCAGTCAAAAATGTGTAAAAGTGCCTGAGCAAAATAGATTTGTTCTGTTACGGTAGATGGTCAAGTTAATCAAACTTCATTATGACTCAGAAAAGCTAACTTAGTAACGCAGACGTCAGGTATATATACTTGCCAGTGTTCTCGAAGCTTCTACTCGCGAATATTCTACTCGGGTCTGGATTCGGTGGGAACACACATCACACGAAAGCTTAGTTTCTGGAGTGCTCTCATGCGAGCGCTCTAGTGGGATAACATTGAACTAAGTAGTGCGCTCGTCAGGCACTAGATGGAGATGACCATCACCACTGTACATTACACATACGTAGCTTGCACTGGATTATTTTACAAACTGCCAGCTGCCAGAAGATGAGCTTTTAAGAGACAAACGGTTATGTGAATCTGATGTCTCTGGTTTATGTACTTTAAGTTGTTAATGAGTACATTACACAAATACAGTATTTTCTCTATAGAGTCTTTAATGTAAAGTTTTTGTTTCTTTAAGTTGATCCTTTTTTTTTTTACTTTTGGGAACAATTTTACAAAGCTTGATTGTAATTTTCTTTCAAGATCAAATCCATATTATTTTGATCGGATGTCACGGGGCCCCTAAAAGGAGTGGGGCCCGTAGGCTGTTGTCTACTTTGCCTGTTTTGTAATCTGTGGCTGATTAATTCCAGAGACCAGTCTCTAAGCATGGGACTGGGATTCAAACCTGTGTTGCTCTGCGCTGTCTTGCTTGAAAGACAAATGGGTTGCCCCTGAGTTATTCTCCTGGCCCTGGAAAGGCAGCGAGAATCATCAAGAAATGCTGCAGCAGTTTCACACCCCTTGCGCTATAATTTCCGAGATGATTGGATGATAGGTAGGGGTACAGAGTTGGCTTCTTCGGCCACAAAGACAGCAGAGAAGCAGAGAATTGCAAGGCGGGCAAGGCATCTTGCAAACAAGGAAGGAGAAGGGGATGCCTGCCTGGGGATTGAGCTACCACTGAGCTGGCAGGTTTGAGCTTAATGATTAACTCCAGGGCAGATGCCGCCTCCTGCTGTTGAACTGAAAAACAAATATCCACTTTTCCATCCAAAGTAGAGGTATGAGCCATTGGCAGATGAGGGCCACTCATTCACATCCGGGTTTTGCCATATTTTTGGTGATTGTGTGCAGAAAGAAATAATTTGGGGTATCACAAAAGTGATGTGAGGGAGGAACAGTAGAAAAATAAGAAATGGAGGGCATCATTGAAAACATAAAGTGTGTGAGATTTAATAGAAGCAGATTCGATTTTAAAGTAGGGTTGCTTTGCCTGGAACATTTCTTTTTTCTTTACGCCTTCAAAGATAACCTAAGTGGCCTCCGAGTGACTCTTTAACCATTTGTATTCTGCTCTTCTATTAGCCTGTTTCATAGGCTTAAAATGTTTCCAACAACGGACCAGAATGAGTTTGACTGTTAAAAGAGGACATGGGACTAGGTTATCACTCCCTACTGGTCATGAATTAATGGCAGTTAGGCAGGTATCTACGGGACTTTCACTATGTTCTACAAAGGAAACTTCATAGGCCAAGAGTCTTCATGTGCAAACTAATCTTAGACCTTTTCAACATCTTAACTTTTGCGCACTTGGTGGTTAAGGCGTTGGGGGTTAGGGGGGCGGTTAGGCTCAATGAACGTATAAAGGGTGATGAAATAGGCAGACCAAATAACTTCAACTGGCTGTTAGACACACATGTTAACATCAGATGATTCTTTATTGATATTATAGTTATAGGGCATTTATTGACTGAGGACCTAGCTTTGTGGACCTTTACAGGTCGCTGGGGGAAGTACACGACGAGGGAAGTAGATCACAAGTGTTCAATACATCACATCTGTGTGTCCTTTTATATGTGTGGGTCACTAGATACATTTGTGCAGCCATGGTGAGCTAAGATTCTAGTAAAGGTCCAAGGCAAGAGTGTCGGAAGGAAAATAAATCTGCATATTTAAGTACCAAGGATGGTAAATTAAGTATAGCGGTCCTGGAGGTCTGTAAGACATTAATCATCCCCTATTTACCTGCTGACCTAAAGCAATAGACAGGAGCATGCAGCCCCTCCCTGAAAGATACGAGGAGTGGGACTAGAAACGATGAAGGTGTTTCCTGTAGATAACAATAACCACATCTCCCACAGCTTTGGACCTGTCCTTGGGGGGATTTGGAACCAAGTGGGCACCAATCTGGCAAGAGTGGGATGCAATGTGGTAGTAAGGCAGGTTTCGGTGACCCAGAGGCCCCTGATGGAGTTTTGAGCACTCAGTACCTTATGGCCCAGATACACTGCAGACAATGTCAGCCACACATTGCTGCAAGGCCAGAACCCCTCTATCACACCAGGCAACACACCTGTTCTTGGCATACAATGGACCAGGTTCTTTCCTGGCTAGTTTCCCATAGAACATTCTGTTAAGAATCGTTTTTTGAGCCCCAGCCCCTTAGTGCTCTAGGCACCTTCTTGGAGTGGATGTGTTGTTCATAGTCTAATATCTAGACCTATTGAAAATTAAAATATGGTGATAGAAAAGAATGGTGATAACAAATAACTACTAGACCCATCCATCTAGCTCAGCTTTCATATTAAAGGCCCTACTTGGCATGGGGCTGTGCCCATCGAGCCGCTGAATCATAAACCGAAGTTGGATGTTCGAAATTAAGTTGTTCAGAATGACTAGCACATAAGAAAAAAGCCTCCACTGAAATTCTTTATGGGTAATTCCATCTGTAGATGTCCTCAAGACTAACTGGATTTTACTACTGAGTGGTATGACGAGCACAGCCCTTGTCAGGGCTCACAAAATCCACTTGCCCACTCGCATTGGTGAGGAGATGTGAGGAGATTTAATGAAGGCTGAATAGCATTTGCATGGTACTTGACCTTGCTTGTGAGTATTGTGGATGTTTAAAACGTACTTGTATTTGACATTTACTGCAAACAAACACTGTTTGCAGTAAATGTAAAATAAAGGTTTCACTGTGCATGCTAGCCTTTGGGTAGCAGCATTGCACCAAATCTCTTTGTATTAATGCTCTCCAGTTATTACAATTTATCACAGTCCTGCAATAATATAAAAATAGCTTATTAGGATAGTATACATTCAACACATTACATACATGCTTAACTACTATTAATAACAACAAAAAAAACAAGTACATATAAAACAAGTCATTAAAGTGCAAGTGCGGACACAGAAAATGCATTTCCTCTGATAGCCCTTACCCACTAAGCGCTGCCAGGTCATTATTGAATTAATTCATTACTGTATGTGTGTCATAATCCAAATACAATATATACTCTAGGCCTAATAAAATCGGGTCTTTACTAAATACCACTTAATGTATGATTGGTGCCATGCTGTCCAATTTATTTTATGCCACCAGCCAAACTCTAATTACTGCTAACGCCAGTGAAAGTCTATGTCCCAATAGACTCGGCAACCAAATATCTTCCCTACTGATTTAATTGATGTCCTCAATGTGATCACTATAGTATACTAAGTATGTTTTTAGCATGGTTTGACAGCTAGTAAAAACATGCATAATTGTTTCCTGGTTATCTGTATACTTAACAAAGTCTGCAAAACCTTTTAGTCTCTGGTATGTCATACCAAGTACCACAGACTGCTCGTACCTTTAGTTTATTTAATGTGATCAACATCAAGAGTCTCCTAAACTTTGGGGAGGGAAATTGACATAGATAACCCTGTGGTTCCAAGAAGCTAAAAGGCATTCTCGCAAACGTGGCTAAACATTTTTACTGGCCCACATGCTGATGATTCTTCGCTCAGTCCCAGAATTACAAACTCTTGCAAAAGCGAGCCATGGCCCTCTTCCCAAAGAGGGGGCCACGATATAGCATTGAAGAACATTTTGCTCAAGTTCTTACATTTTTTAAGAGGGCAGCAGGATCCTGCCTCAATAGCATCTGTCAGCATCATTATAATAGAAGTACCCTCTGAGGTCCTTATTTTAATAAACAAATTCCCTCTGTTTAACCTAATTAAGTTAAAGGCCAATACGCTGAGGCCCAACTCCTGTCTGATAGCTTCAATTGGAGTCCCTTGCGAAAGGCCCACCCTCCAGTTTATTAACCCAGGGTTCTTGGAGACCATACGCTGTTTCAAAGCATGGGTCATCCAAAAACCTGTTTTGCTTATACTCCTGAATGATCCCCAAGGGGAACATATCCTGCAGTCCTCTGCGCAAACTATTTAAATAATCTCATAGCAGAGAGTGCCTTACCTCCTGTATGCTTTATCAACTCTACGTTTTTGGGGTTGGATATTAAGTCAAAACCCAAAAACAAGTATCTCTGGACTCTTTCAATATCTCCTTCTGGGGTGTGTATCATAGTTCTTCCTGGTTTAATATGGCCAAAGCTCATGTATTCAGTTTTAGATATATTCACAACCAAATCGGTATCCCCGGCATATTCCAAAACTGCCAGCACACTACACTTTAAGCCCATATATGTGAGTAAAGATCACAACATCATCAGCGTAGGTGAGCAGCGAGACATGTAGGACCTTCTCCATGTCGCCCGTGTACAAGTTAAACAGCATTGGGGCCAGTACAAATCCTTGTTTAGACCCCTTAACTAATGTATATATATGTGGAAAAGTCCCTCTTGCTGTTCACCCTTATCCTAGCTTTTGTATCTACATGTAACAATCTGATGTTATATAACAAATCAGGTGGCATGTTTAGATTCCTCAACTTAACCCACAGTTTTTCACAATTTATTAGTTCAAAAGCTGCAGTAAAATCAATCAATAAAACAAAGGGGGGATTATCCTTCTTCCGTTCTTGTGCTATCACCCAGTTGAACAGAAAAACATTGTAAATAGTTGACAACCCTGGCCTAAAACCAGTTTGGAATATGCGTTTTTATATGTTTATCATGTACCCATTTTTCAGTTGCACTTAGGACATATATAGA
This sequence comes from Ambystoma mexicanum, assembly GCF_040938575.1. NCBI lineage: Eukaryota > Metazoa > Chordata > Amphibia > Caudata > Ambystomatidae > Ambystoma > Ambystoma mexicanum. Next base: position 443,113,647 of record NC_090930.1, on the reverse strand, counting down.
AAAAACCTTACTAATGACATTGAGGAAAGATATTGATCTATAATTACTCGGATCGTTTCTATTGCCTTTCTTATAAATAGGTATCAGATGTGCCATCCTCCAAGACTCTGGGATAACGCCATATACCACTACATGGTTCAATAAAGTGGATAATATGTGAGCCCACCTCTCAGGGTCCGTTTTCAGCACAATATTTGACATACCATCCGGGCCTTGGGCTTTCAAGTATTTCAGCGCCTTAATTACTGCTAATATGTTATCATTATCAAAGTCCACATCATCACTCTTTTCCGAAGCATAGATTTAGTCTCACCTCTAAACTTAGTTTAGTTTTGTTTATTTGTAAAGCGCTACCGAACCCTCGGGTAATTGGGCGCGAAGTAAAACAGTGGTTACAGATTGTTGCACATACAAGCATGTGAGTATGATACATTGCAGTGTGGTTCGAGGGACCTGGTTAGAGAGTGGTCCAGGGAAATGCATAGTAGATTATGGCAGGCCAGTTACAGTTTGGTTCGCCGCAAACATAACATACATTTGAATGAGGAAGCAGATAATAGATTAGGTTACAAATACATAAGTAAGGTAATGGACCCGTTGGGTATAGTTAAGTACCTTGGCCTGGTTATTGTTGGGTGCTAAGCAGTTCCTTGACTTTGGCTCTAAATGACCAGAATGAGGTGTCGGCTCTTATTGTCATGGGAAGTGAATTCTACTGTTTGGCTCCCTGTACAGGGAAACTAACTCCCCCAGCTGTTTTCAGGTTAAACTTTGGTATATTGAGTTTGTGAAGGTAAGATGATCTGGTTGGTCTGGTGGAGTTCTGTCTCGTACATTTGGCTGAGAGGTAGTGTGGGGCAGTCAGGTATAGGCATTTGTGAGTAATGACCAACGTCCGCAGTTTAATTCTATCACGGATGGGGAGCCAGTGGGATTTCTTTCTGAGTGTAGAGATGTGGGCCTTGTGTGGAAGATTGAGAGCACAGCGGAGGGCATTATTTTGAATTATCTGTAGTCTATTCAGGTTTGTTAGTAGAACCAAGGAATAGGATGTTGCAATAGTCCAACTTGGACAGTATGAGTGCTCTACCAGTGTAAGGCGGCTGTTGGTGGATAAGAATGGTTTGCAGGCATTTATGAGTTTGTTGGTATAGGCTGTGGCTGGAATGGTGGCGTTCATTTACTTTTTAAGAGAAAGTCAAGGTACACCCCTAGTGTACACCCCCAGTGTTTTGACTTCTTTCGACACTTCTATGATGTTGCCATCGATGGTGAAGGATTGGTATCTAGGATCCAGTTTATTGAGGCGAGTCTGTGGACCGACAATAAGCAGCTCCGTCTTATCGTCATTTAAGCAGAGGCTGTGGGTGGCCATGCATGCTTGGATTTCTAGGTAGATCTCGTTCAGTTTAGCAACATCCTCGTCATAGCTCCCCCTGAGGTCAATGAGGACCTGGGTGTTGTCTGCATAATTAGTATATGTAATACCCAGGTTGTCAAGACGGTCGAAGAGGAGCTTGGTAAAGATGTTGTAAAGTGTGGAGGAGATACAGGAACCTTGGGGAACTACACATTGGATTGGGACAGGGTCAGCGGCAGCATCACCAGATGGGGAGAAGACGCTGGTTGTTCTGTCCGATAGGAAGGATCGAATCCAATTGGTGGCATCCTGGGAGAATGCAGCCGCCGAGGAGAGTTGTTCGGTGAGAATTTTGTGGTCGACTACGTCGAAGGGTGCCGACAGATCCAACAAGAGCAGGATGGCCAACTTGCCCTTGTCTTTGGCTTCGTCTATTTGGATTTTTAGATCCAGGAGAGCTGTTTCCATCCCATGCCTGGGTCTAAAGCCAGATTGTCGCAATCCTAGAAGGTTGTTGTTCTCCAAATGTTGTTGTATATGGAGGTAAGCTACTCTATCTAGTATTTTTAGGAGGAAGGGGACTATTGTAATGGGCCTATAATTAGTTGGTGCGTTGGGGTCGAGGTTGGGTTTTTTAAGCAGGGGTAGGACCCAAGCCTCTTTGAGGTTGTTTGGGACAGCTGCATTTTTTAACAAGGCGTTAATCAGTGAAGTGATGAAGGGGGCAAGGTCTCTGGCCCCGTAAATCGCCTAGGCAGTTAGAAGGTTTTAGGCTAGCTATTATATTTATTACTTCATCCTCTGATGGGTGAGAAGTGAAAAGGAGGGGGAATCAGGGAGCTGACGGTTGTGCTGGTTGCCAGGGTGGTCTTTGGGCATGAGACTGGCTTTTTTGGCTTCTATTTTAGCTTGTAATAAGGCTATTTTATTTGAGAGAGCTTGTTGAATGTTGTTACACCAGGTTTTGTCCTTGATGCAATCATCGGTGGGGGGGCACGGGGGATTCCAGTTCTCTTAAAATGGAGAAGAGCTCTTTCGTGCCCGATTTGGCATTGTGTATTCTAGAATTGAAGATCTCATTTTTTGGCGTTCATAATAGCGTCTTTATAAGTGGCTGCTGTCAGGGAGAATCTTTGTTTGGTAGTGATTGACAGAGCTTTTTTCTCCAAATGGATTCAGCTGTTCTCTTGAGATTGCGCAGTGCCTTTAGTTCTGCCGAGAACCATTTGTTCACATGGGCGGTGGGTTTAGTCTTTCTTAACTTACAATGAGCTATTTTGTTCAGAGCTTGTTCCAAGGTGTTGTTGTAGAGTTCGACTAATGATGTGGGATTAATGTTGGTGGACTTGCCCGTACAGAGGTGATAAGTTTTATCAGTGGTCTCAGATTCTCCATGGTGATATTACGTTTGTCTTTGGTGCCTCTGTAGTGTGTTCCTTCTTTTGGATAGCTTTGGGTATTGTGAAGGTAATAAGATGGTGGTCTGACCAGGCACAAGGTGTAATGTTGGTCACTGAGATGTCACAGTTGACTTCAGCAAGCCAATCCAGTGTACTGCCTTTAATGTGTGTGGATGTGTTAATGTGTTGTGTCAGACCTAGTTGTGTGATAGTGTCATTAATTACAGTGGCATTTGTGTCATTGAGGTCTTGTAAGCCGAAGTTGAAGTCGCCCAATATGGTGGTTTGGGAACCTGGTGTAGTATTAGCTGTTAGTAGATGGGAGATGTCTTCCTCGAAGGAGGTGATAACCCCTGGAGGCCTGTAGATTAAGTGGAAGAGTATGGTTTTAGAGCTGTATAGTTGAAGTTTGAACAATAGTAGTTAAGCAGATGGCATGTTTATGTTGTTGACTCTGATATTGAAGTTGGTTTTGGCAATGACTGCTACTCCACCCCATATCCCAGTTGCTCTGTCTGATCTGAATATAGAGTAGTTTTCAGGGACAGCAATAGAGAGAGCAGGTCCAGCAGCAGGGTGTAGCCATGTTTCAGTTACTGCAAGGAAGTCCAGTTTGTTGGATGTGATAACATCTGCAATGTCAGGAGAATGGGCGACTAAGGAGCGAGTGTTGATGAGGGCGTCTTTAAGTGTACTAGCGGCCGGGTCTACTGAGATCTCAGGTGATTGATTGCATGGTCAGGGGAGAGGTTATTAGGTTTGTCCACTTGAGGTAGTGCTGTAGTTTGGGTTGGAAGTTTGCCGTACTTTTGATGTGTTGTTTTAGCGGGTAAATGCTTGGTGTGAATGCGTGAACTTAGTCGGGCATTTCTTACTTGCAAGGGGGGACTTCGAGTCAATGGGCTCATTACGACCCTGACGGTGACGGTATGAACGGTGCTGGTAAGGCACCATTCATACCATCCTGATGCATTACGAATTCTGCTTGCGGGTTCTTGACAGCCCACCAGGTTTTACCTGGCGGGCTGTGCAGCACCCGCGAGCAGAACTTGTGATTGCACCGGCACCATTAAAAATGGTGCCGGTGCAACCATGCTCCCCACCCCCATTCTGCTCTATGGGGGCAGAATGGGGATCGGGAGCACGGCAATACCACCACCCGCGAATGGGCAATTACCGGACCATTCAACTCGTAATGGGCCGGGGTTTATTGTCATAAAACCGAAATTAGAAATCTCGAAAAAAAAAAAATCACGAAAAAAAGGCAGAAAAAAAAAAATCTCGAATTTTTTTTTATTACGGTTTTTTTTTCGAAAAAATGGGGGGGTTGGGGGAGGGTTGGGGGGGGGGTTCCCCCCCAACCCCCCTTTTTTCTATTTTTTTTTTATTTTAACCCTTTTTTTTACTTACCTGACCCAAAAAATACATGTATATAAAAAAATAATACATTCAATATTTTTTTTTTCAGCCTTTTTTTTCGAGATTTTTGTTATTCGGGATTTTTTTTTCGACCTTTTGACCGACCACCATGGGCCGGTTATTGCCCAATCGCAGGTGGCGGGGCCGGTAGCGAGCATGGCGGTAGTCGTGCCTGCTATACAGGCACGGCTACCGCCATGCTCGTAATGAGGCCCAATGTATTTACACCACCACTCCTCTGCCCTTATGCGATTCACCAGCACAGCTTTGTCTGTCTTTTCTAACCCTATAAAAGTTTGCCATAGCACTTTGGTGTTATCGCTATTCAAAATGGTGTACATATAGTGTCAATATTTATTTTTTGCTGAGGCCTAATGAATTTTACCCCAGTTCCTGTAGCTGTTTTTCGCCTTTCTTATTTGTGGCACAGTGTCTGTCAAACTTTCCTCACTCTGCCTAATTCTTGTTATAGTTTATCTGAAACTTCTTTTCCTCCATACAATTTCCTTATCATACTCACCTCCTAGGATTAGTAGAATCAGGTTTACAAAATGTGCAGATCCCATAAGGTAGGAACTTAGCCGTTAGTTGTTCCAGCCAACATACATTTTCATCGGTGGTGCACCAAATATGAAGTGCCCTTTTGGTGGCATGCACCATTTTACAGAAAGCACTGGTAAATATTTTGTCACCATGGGGCGAGGGCATTTCTCTTCGGTCGAGTATGTGAACTAAGGAATTTGTCCTGCAGGTCTGGTGGATTTTTTAGAATTTGCAAGACGTGCTAGGTGTTTGTTTTCTTGTCTGTTACAGAAGTGTTCATTATTTCTTTGACTCACAGTGGCCAAAATCATTTGCATATTGCATACTTAATGTATGCATTATTTATTACTCTTGATGGTCTTCATCAGGCCAGTCATTTACTTCTCTTTGGTGTAATGTTGCTCTATTGTTCATTTGCAATTTTTTGGCAGACCATAGAGAAAGCGCTGAACTTTGGTCAGGAGGCATATCTACCCCTTTTTGGAAATGGAAGTATTACAACAACAGTAATGTTGAAATGATCTTCAAAAATGCACAATTCTGCCATGTTTGCATGAGGACTATAGAATAGGCTATGGCTGGGCTTTGGAGTCAATGAAGTACTTTGGCGATGATTAAGTAATCTGAACACTTGATTGTTTTTCAGGTGAACACCATGACGATGACTGGACGATGCATTACATCCTGCTTCCAGCAGTTCCATTATTTGTAGTAACGGTTGCAATAGTACTCCTAGTGTTCATGAAAAGGTACTGTATTGAAACATAGCTTCATGTGTGACATTGGTATGTCTCGCTGGCATGAAAATGGTTGAACCAGTGTGTTGTATGCTACATGGGCACATGTAAATTAGGTTGAAGTGATGTGTCTTACAAAATGAATGCTATTCCAATTAACTGTTGTCAGAGTGTACCAATACCTAAACAAAAAAGGGGTGTCAGGTGGAATAAATTGGATCTTATTCATTATACGGAATAAATTAATTTACTTTAAAAAAAAAAGTAATTGTATATATTCCGTATGATTAATAAGCTTCAATGTTACCCACCTGACACATTGATTTTTTGTTTAGGCATGTATATACCCTAGTGTCACATGAGTTATAGGGTTACCCCCCTGTGTTTTGACATCAGAGTGTTCCAATGCCATTGTTTTATCCTTTTGTATTCAGTATTCCTGCATATACTATGGAATAATGTATTCGGTAGACACGTAATGGACCGGCACCGTTCATTCCGGGCCGCCTCATTACGAGGTTTGCAGCGGGTCCCGCTCTGGACGCCTGGCCAGACCAGACGTGAAGATCGGGACCTGCTAGCAGTCCAGCATGCTAACAATGGGCCCGTCATTAACGGGCCCGTTGTTAGCATCCTCCCCATTCCCATTGAGCCCTATGAGGGCTCAAATTGGAATGGGGATGTACCCAGTCCAGGTCCCGTGAAAGGGAATTACCGAGCCCTCCAAGGTCAGAATTGCCCAGTAAATCCCCTTTTGCGGGCCACAGACCCGAGTTTGGAGGTAGCCATGCCGCTAAAAACAGCATGGCTACCTTGAAACTCGTAATGAGGCCCACTGTTTTACAAGTAAATCTATGTTGCTCACCTTTCTCGAAAGTACTTGAAAGATGTATTGGAATGTACAGGCTAAATGTGATGAACTTATTTCCTATATGCAGTACCATCACAGAGCAGTGCTGTATGTCTCCTTCAGCAATGCTAAAGGATGATATTGGAAAGCTTTGAATTAATCATACCCACTGGCATTTGCTCTGAAATGCCCCCCCCCAACCCTTGTTGTTCAGCCTGCTTTGCCATTACTGAAGGGCCAAAACATGCAAATGAGTCTTAGGCCCACCACAAAAGGAGCAATGCAGCCTTTCCTGCTAGGTCCCTCCTGCATTCGGCCATGAGACCATAAAGTTGGCAGTAAACTGATTTTTAGGGAGTACAGATATAAGTCCAATTCCCAGGGTGAGTATTTTATGAGAGAGTGAAATAAATGTCACTGGAAAACAGAAATGTGTTCGCAATAATAATTCCTTTGCACACTTTACACATTATACACATTCATACACATTAAAAGATGTTTACTTCTTCCAATTAGCCAGTAATAATAGTTTCTTCCTGTGGCACTACGTGCACTGCTGGTCCACACATATCCATGCAGCCGTGTGGGTGAAGACAGGGACATAAGGTCATAGGGTTTCCTATTTGTTGGAAGTATTTTTTCTCCCCATTTTTATTTTTGGGGAGTATTTGCCTATTTCAGGGAGTAAAAGAGACCGATTACACCCCTTACTTGTAGGGCTGCGGGTAGTAGCATGTAAATGAAAGATGGAGAATGTGGAGTCTGATCCTTAAGCCTATCATACCGTTTTAAATGTAACTTGGTCTCATAGTATTATGTCATTTAAGCCATGACCCTCAAGTTCTACATCACATAGGTGAAACCACACTTGCTACTGTTTATGTTCATCTTTTTTTTTTTTATCCAAAAGACTCCGGATTCTAATCTTCCCACCAATCCCGGATCCCAGCAAACTCTTCAGAAACATGTTTTCAGAACAAAGTGATGAACTACAGGTAGAAAGCAACCTCTTTTTGGAGTTTTGTGGGTTTTTTTTACATTATGTTAATATGTTCGATACTTTTGACATTGTGATTTGCAATGCGTGTATGATATACAACAAGACTTTAAACAAATATTTGTGGCACTTTGAGATGACTTGTAATCGGAAGATGGGATCTGACCCTTGCCGCTTGGCCCTTTCTCCAGACGTTCACCTTGGAGTGTGATGTCAGTGAATGTTTGCACCGGGTTCGCAATGAAATGTATCAATTTTGCAGGTCATTTGTTGTGTCCCTACACATGCAATGAGGAAAACAGCTTTTGCTTTTGTCACAGGTTACAAAATGGTGTAGCAAAGTGTTTTTCCATTGTTTTTGTTTTCATTGTACGTACCGCAGCAGCTTGATTTTTGTATACATTTTGCAGTCCTTTGCGGCTTTGGTTTCCTATAGTTGGCGATTTCTTACTGTGCAGTAATGAGTAATTTCTTTGTTACCTGGATGCTGCACCTGTTGAAGGTGTATATTGCGGCTGCTGCAATATTAAACAAACAATTCTTTTTAACTACACACTTCCTTGGAGTGCGCTTCCGGTATTCCTTTTCTGAACTTTTAAATCATACAAAAATACATCTTTGGATGGTTATGCACATCTTGTTCATTATTTCCTTTCAAACATAAACTTTCTTTCAGGAGAGTTTCAATTTTTTCGAATTCGGTAATATTCTCAACTTTTAAATCCTGTGCCGGACTGAGAAGGATTGAAGGCAATCGTACCGGGATAAATAAGAAATCCCATATATTTTTCATTTGGAAGATAACAAAGGATAAATGTTTTGCTATAAATGAAAGAAATAACTTTAAAAAAAGGGATTTAAAAGTTGAGAATATTACCGAATTCGAAAAAATTGAAGCTCTCCTGATGAACCACGTGCAGTAAACGTGGAGAAACACGTGTTGAGAGACAAAAAGGATATCGTTATTTGAAGAAGAAAGTTTGTTTGAAAGGAAATAATAAACAAAGATGCGCATAACCATCCAAAGATGTATTTTTGTATGATTTAAAAATTCAGAAAAGGAATACCGGAAGCGCACTCCAAGGAAGTGTTTAGTTAATAAGAACCGCAGCAGCTTGATTTTGCCTCACACTTAGTCCTGTCTTTCGAAATTAGTTCCTATCTTTCTTTAATAGCCCATCTTCCATAATTGGACAAAACTGATTTGCTAATTTCTTTGAAACTAGTGCAAACTATGGAACATGTGTACACATATTGTGTCCTATGATAACATAGATCAAAATGTCCTTTCACACACACTACGCACACAGACACGTACACACTAGACACAAACATACAACACACACACATATTTTCTGGTCACCAAACAAGCACTGACTTGCTTTGCCAGATTTTGGAATTTATTTTCATGAACCCATTATTGGCAAGATTTCAGCTTGGGACCAAAGATGAGAAACCCGTTTGAAATGAGGCCTCTCCCTGTGGTCTCAGCCAGCCTGTGGCAAGCAGGCGCTTGATGTAGTTGCAGGGTTCGTTCCTGTGTCATTAGGAAGTGGTGCCTCTAAAACACATTCATAAGGACAAACATGGGGTTTTCCAGTGACTTCACTGATGAGCAAATCTTGAGGGGGATAATGGGGTACCATCAGTGGGAAGGGACATGTCAGAAAGGCATTTGATGGGTACTGATGAACAGGAACGGGATCATCAGAGCAGTGAATATGAGCAGTGCAGAAAGGTTGGTGGGCCAGGAATAAAATGAAGTCTAATGAGTGGCGCAATAGAATAACTTTCAATTGCTGAAGTGAGAGATTGTTTGACAAGCAGCAGAACTGCAAGGAAGATCTGGGTGGTAATGAAAACTAGTCCACCTGGTGCCTACTTGTACATATCATCAATGTGCTATGCTTACAAGGCATTATATGTCAGAGGCCCAGAGCCACTGCATCACAATGACCCAGCATTACCAGTTCAGAAAACACCTCAATAATATTGCAGTTACTTTCAAGACCTGCTCCAGCATGGCCAAGGGCTATTCCAGAAAAAACACTCCTGCGCCAGGTTAGGTGCTACCGTGATACAGCCAATGGCCTCCCTGGTTTCTAAATGTGTTGTCTTGTGGTAAGGCTCATACTAGCCATCTATGAAATTGCTCATGGAAAATAAAATGTAATTCCCATATACTTCGATACGGTTACCTGTGATTTTATCGACAAAAACACAGATTTTCCAAAATTATTATTTGGGAGTGTCCCTCCCACGCCCTCCATTTCCCTATGTTTTTAATCCCACACTTACCCCCTCCCGCCCTGTTTTAACCCCTTACCCCCCACCTTGGATTTAGGACCGTGGTCAACATATGTTTAAACACAATATTAAGAGAGCGGCCTTCTTCCACTGTAGGATTTATCCCAAGCTGTAGGTGACCTGAGCCCAGCATTCTCCCTAACACATGAGACCATGAAGCAGAGCTGCATGGAATCCAGTCCCTTTAATACCTGGTACTTATTGCAGCTTATTCAGAACACTCTTGGATGTTGTCCCTGTGTTTGGTGGAGAAATATTGTTAATGTTAAGCATCCCATGTGTACCTTTCACCTCCCCATCACAACATCTACAGCATAACCATTGTGTACAGTGGACAATGTACCTGATCTTCATCACCATGTGTATAATGAGTTACTACGAGTGACTGACTTCCTCCTGACCTTCACCTGGAAAGGGGAGAGTAAGTAAGTCAAGAGTAGGTCAGAGCTAAAGTATGCAACTGATAAATTGAATCATCTATATCCAGGATTACATCAGAGATAATCCTGATACCTTCTTTGTGACTGGGCAAGTTGCACGCTGGCAAGTACATGGGGAGGTGTGCATCCATTAAGTTGGTGCTGGTACTAAATTGACCACTTCATGCAATGAAATACTTCCAATAAGGTGAACACACAGGAAATATGTTAACTGTGTGCATTTATCACAAGAGGAGAAAATATACAAACCTTCCTTTTCATATCACCCAGTGTGGAAGAATGCACAAGGAAAATGTTGTGAAGTGCCTTGCTGGATGAATGATGCAAGCTAGTCTTGAATGCATGAGGTCAGAAAGAATGTTGGAAGGTGGGAATGTGGATGTATGAGTGAGGGAATGCGTGTGTGAGGGCGTTCCATACTATGCAGTTGGAAGTTGTAGCGTGGGTGGTGGGAGAAGGTGGGTTCCCATCCTGTAAGTCAAGGACACTTGATGTAACCGAAATAAAGGAATTCTTAAGTAACCTACCTGAAGCATCCAGAGTATCCCATACCATATCCATGGATATATTGTGGTGCAACACTGTGGTGACCCTAGTTATGGATGGTGAATATTGTGGGGCAACACAGTTGCGACCCTGGTTATGGAGTGTGGATATATTGTGGGGTAACACTGTTGTGAGCCTGGTTGAGGGGTGTGGATATATTGTGAGGTAACACTGTGGTGCCCCTAGTTATGGATGGTGGATATTGTGGTGCAACACAGTCGTGCCCCGGGTTATGGAGTGTGGATATATTGTGGGGTAACACTGTGGTGACCCTCGTTATCGATGGTGGATATTGTGGTGCAACACAGTCATGCCCCTGGTTATGGAGTGTGGATATATTATGGGACAACACTCTTTTGTGCCTGGTTGAGGAGTGTGGATATATAGTGGGGTAACACTGTGGTGTCCGTAATTAAGGATTGTGGATATTGGGGGCAACACAGTCATGATCCTGGTTGAGGAGTGTGGATATGTTGTGGGGCAACACTGTCGTGATCCTAGTTAAGGAACAAGGATATATTGTAGGGCAAGACTGTTGTGACCCTGGTTAAGGAGTTTGGATATATTGTGGGGCAACACTATGGTGAACCTGGTTATGGAGTGTGTATATTGTGGGCAACACTGTGGTGACCCTAACGTATGTAGTGGAAGAAAAGAGATGTGCTCTGTGATGTTATGTGATGTGTTGTCAAGGATCTATCAACCTGAGGTTTGGAGGCATGTGTTAATGATGTGTGTGTGTTAGGTAAGGAAGGGAGGTGTGCTGTGAAGTGTTTCGTGATGTGTGTGTGTCTGGTAAGGAAGGGAGGTGTGTTGTAATATGCCTTGCTGGATGAATGGATGCAAGCTAGTCTGGAATGCATGAGGTCAGGCAGGGAGAATGTTGGACGGTGGGAATGTTGATGCATGAGGGAGGGAATGCGTATTTGGCAGCGTTCCAAATCAGGCAGTTGGAAGATGTAGCCTGGGTGGTGGGAGTCAGTCAGTTCCTCTCCTGTAACTTAAGGACACTTGATTGAACCGGAATAAAGGAATTCTTAATCTTTCTGAAGCGTCCCGAGCCTCCCTACAACAGAAAACAAGAGGGAAATGAAAGAGTGGTCCCGTGAGCATGGATTCATCTGGTGGTCATGGCACATTTCGAGCAGTTTCAACAAAGAATGCAGAATTGCATAGTCCTTTTTCGTTTGCCTGCTAGACATATACAGTTCCTAATCCCACAAAAATAACCTGCATCTGTTCATAATCTGCATATTTACATCCCATGGCTGGTGATGTGTGTGTCTCTGGTAAGGAAAGGAGGTGTGTTGTGAAGTGCCTTGCTGGATGAATGATGCAAGCTAGTCTGGAATGCATGAGGTCAGGGAGAATGTTGGAAGGTGGGAATGTTGATGTATGAGTGAGGGAATGCATGTTTGACCATGTTCCAAACCAGGCAGTTGGAAGATGTAGCCTGGGTGGTGGGAGCCAGTGAGTTCCTCTCCTGTAACTTAAGGACACTTGATGGAAACGGACTAAAGGAATTCTTAAGTAACCTACATGAAGCGTCCAGAGTATCCCATCCCATGTCCATGGATATATTGTGGGGCAACACTATGGTGAACCTGGTTATAGAGTGTGTATATTGTGGCCAACACTGCGGTGACCCTAACGTATGTAGTGGAAGAAAAGAGATGTGCTCTGTGATGTTTAGGCATGGATCTATCAACGTGAGGTTTGAAATAATGTGTTTCTGATTTGTGTGTGTTAGGTAAGGAAGGGAGGTTTGTTGTGAAGTGCCTTGCTGGATGAATGATGCAAGCTAGTCTGGAATGCATGAGGTCAGGGAGAATGTTGGAAGGTGCGAATGTTGATGTATGAGTGAGGGAATGCTTGTTTGACCGTGTTCCAAACCAGGCAGTTGGAAGATGAAGCCTGGGTCGTCGGAGCCAGTGAGTTCCTCTCCTGTAACCTAAGGACACTTGATGGAACCGGAATAAAGGAATTCTTAAGCAACCTACCTGAAGCGTCCACAGTATCTCATCCGATATCCATGGATATATTGTGGTGCAACACTGTGGTGACCCTGGTTATGGATGGTGCATATTTTGGGACAACACAGAGGCGACCCTGGTTATGGAGTGTGGATATATTGACTGGCAACACTATTGGGTCCCTGGTTTTGGAGAATGTATACATTGTGGGGCCACACAGTCGTGACCCTGTTTATGGAGTGTATATATATTGTGGGGCAACACTGTTGTGACCCTGGTTTAGAAATGTGGATATATTGTGGGGTAACACTGGTGACCCTAGTTATGGATGGTGGATATTGTGGTGCAACACAGTTGTGCCCCTGATTATGGGGCAACACTGTTGTGAGCCTGGTTGAGGAGTTTGGATATATTGTGGGGTAACACTGTGGCAACCGTAGGTAAGGATTGTGGATATTGGGGGTAACACAGTCATGATCCTGGTTAAGGAGTGTGGATACATTGTGGGGCAACACTGTTGTGATCCTGGTTAAAGAACAAGGATAAATTGTGGGGCAACACTGTTGTGACCCTGGTTAAGGAGCTTGGATGTATTGTGGGACAACACAGTGGTGACCCTCGTTATGGAGTGTGTATATTGTGGGCAACACTGTGGTGACCCTAACATATGCAGTGGAAGAAAAGAGATGTGCTCTATGATGTTATGTGATGTTTTGTCATGGATCTATCAACCTGAGGTTTGGAGACATGTGTTAATGATGTGTGTGTCTTAGGTAATGAAGGGAGGTGTGCTGTGAAGTGTTTTGTGATGTGTGTGTGTCTGGTAAAGAAGGGAGGTGTGTTGTGAAGTGCTTTGCTGGATGAATGGATGCAAGCTCGTCTGGAATGCATGAGGTCAGGCAGGGAGAATGTTGGAAGGTGGGAATGTTGATGTATGAGTGAGGGAATGCGTGTTTGGCAGCGTTCCAAATCAGGCAGTTGGAAGATGTAGCCTGGCTGGTGGGAGTCAGTCAGTTCCTCTCCTGTAACTTAAGGACACTTGATGGAAGAGGAATAAAGGAATTCTTAAGTAACCTTTCTGAAGCGTCTCGAGCCTCCCTACAACAGGAAACAAGGGGGGAATTTTCTTGAAATAGTGGTCCCGTGAGCATGGATTCATCTGGTGGTCATGTTACATTTCGAGCAGTTTCAACAAAGAATGCAGAATTGCATAGTCCTTTTTCCTTTGCCTGCTAGACATATACAGTTGCTTATCCCACGAAAATGAACCCGCATCTGTTCATAATATGCATATTTACATCCCATGGCTGGTTCTGCTCTATGTTGCACATCTTCATTTTGAGTTAAATGGCAATAAGCATGTGTTTCTGTGTGTTTGCTTTTCAGCACTGGATAAAGCACGATTCGGCCATGTTCCCCAGTAAACCAGTCAAGGAGGAAACCTGCTCTGTGATTTTGGTGGAGACAGTGTCTCCTGTGGAGACACAGACGTTTTGAGCCTTGACTTGTGGAGCACGGCAGTGACTCGCTTCTGGCATGTTGTGGCGTGGCGAGACTGCTAATGGAAACGGAACTCCCTTGACGTAGCCTCAGTCTTCAGCACTAACAGCAGCTGAGTGCGGATCTGGAAAGACGTCACAGCTTGTTGAAAAGATTCCATACATTGCGGAGCCGTTGCTGTGAATCAAGGCCACCAGGGACCATTTTCTTTGTATATTTTGTAAAAACAAACCATGCCTGCTGCTTTTGTCTGTGATAGACTTGCTTCCTCATGTGGCAAAGCCGGCCAACAAAAAAAGACTAGGCGAATACAGTAAAAAGGCTTTGCTTGGGTGTTAGTTCACCCAAGCAATGTTTATTTTCTGGCCTTAAATAAACCCTTTAAACCAGTACGCAGAGCGGGAAAGAAATAATTAGGTGCCAGGCTATTATGCAAGTCTATGCAAAAAGGACGAGCATACTCGTCCTTGGCACCTATCACTAATATCTTCAGTAATTAAAAGCGGAAAAACATACCCCGCAGCCTTGAGAATATAAAAAGACGCTACCAACGCTTGTGCTGGACCAGGACTATTCAAGAGCCCCAGAAAGCAGGAGAGCCATATTGTCTTACACTTCCAAGACCTGATACCCAGTATCCACAATATTACAGACACGGTCACCTTGCGTCGTTTCGCAGGCCCATCCCATCCCCCACCTGTATCCCCTTAACCCAGTGGTATTCAAGCTTCTTTATGCTGAGCCCCCCCCCTTGGGTAAAACTATTGCTGCTGAGCCCCCGCCTTGAGTAAAGATATTGTTGCCCAGCCCCCATTGAGTAAAAATATTGTTGCTGGATCCCCCCAGATGCCACATGTGTTATATTTCCTATTATAAGCAGTCACCATAATCCCTTTTTGAAGAGCCTTGGGCCTCCCAGGGGAATCTTTTGGACCAGCCCACAGTTTGAAGACCACTGCCTTAACCTCTTTCATTTGAAGCCTTCTGTGCTTTGGCTATCATGTTGAAACACAGCAGCCATTTGTGTAATTTGTAAATACATGTTGCTTTGTGTGGGGGTTGGGGGGTACATATATTACGTTCCAAGAGCAGTCACTTCGATACAGTTTGTATAAATCTTGTTCTATTGGGAAATTGGCAAACATAAGGAATCAACAATGCAGCTAAATTTACATTATTTGTTTACATTGTAAACTTTACAAGGTATTCCCTAAATGTTTACGTTAACCAGCGCGACCCCTTTATGCCTGATTGACTAAGAATTAGGCATCTCTGAAAAGCACATATGATGTCCCATTGTGATGACCAGTTCGACTAATTGTGCATGTTACCATATTCATGAAGATGACTGCGTATAGGTGGTGTGGGGGAACAGGCGGCAGCGCACACATTGCCCATCCCAGCCCACGGAAATACAAAAGTGGCGTGCACACACATGCATTAATCTCATACTGGCAGGCTCCCAGCATCCACGTGTGTAAAGCCCCGGAGTCTACTGATAGCAGCGGGCCTCCACTGTGCCAAAATGACAGACCTTTAAGGGCAGTTATTAAGAATTTAAAATATGCTTTTCCAGCCATGACAAAGGGGTGGAATTGTGTCCAGGGCTGCAGCAATTCATGTTACCATCCAAAGTAAAACCTCTGAGAAGAAGGGACTGAGGGGATGGCGTGCAGTAAAAAAAAATCATTTGGGGGAGAGAGGGGAGTTTGGGCCATTACAAGAGGCAGATGGGACAGCTTAAAGTATTTCTGGGGGTTTCGAATCGAGCTCCGGACACCCAGGCTTTGGCACTCGAGATTATAACATTGAATCAATACAACGGGCAGCATGGTCAGAAATGATCCTTCTGTGCATTGCACGTGCCCGTTGCATCTGATCAAAACAGGGAGCTGCTGTCAGAGAGTTACCTTGCATTGTTCTGCAACTGCCATTTGCAAACACAGGATGCGGTCAAACGGGCAATGAAATGCCACCACACACGCCCAGATGTTGCAAATGTGTCACTGGGGTAAAAGGGCGCCCGAATGCGAGCCTCTGTGCGGTGTTTATTTAGAGTCCCGCTTTGGGAATGTCCTGCATAGTTTTTTCAGGCACCTGTGGGATTTCACAAACTCATCCTACACTGGCGCGAAAATAGAAACGATGTCTAAATGGGGTGCTTCATGCCATGACTCATGTTTAACTCTGGCCCTCAGCACTTTATTCACTTTCCATTTTCAAGACTTTCTACTTTCAAAAACGTTGGAGCCATGCAGTAAGCCTCCACTTCGAAGCATACATTGTATAAGCTCATTCCTGCATGGCCCCCCAAGTAGTGCCATAACCTCCTTCTGATTGTGCGGTAAGAGACGTCCTCTGTGCCGTGGCCCCTCTTACCATGGGCCTGGGAAGGGGCTGAATTTGGTCATGCCTTGCTGTGGCTCTGAGCTGCCCTCTTTTCCAGAGCATCCTTTCGCAGAGAAGGGTTTATCTTAATGGGTGATGCAAATAGGCAAGTCAAACATTCAGCTGTGGAAACAGTTGCAGGAAAGATGCACATGTGAGAAATAAAATATGATAGCATGACTGTGAAAACGATTGGAGCCCTGGGCTTTGTAAGATCTCACTAAGTCAATGCACCTGTTGCACTGCACTCAGTACAACGTCCACGTCTCTGTGTTTCATCATATTGGGGCCCAACTTAATTTCCCCCCTTCTGAGGTCGATAAAGGAGCACCATCCACGGCCTCCGTAGGAATATTGTGGTAACAGGAAAAACCTATGTTATTTTAAATACCACCTAATTATGGTATTTTGTGATAGTTTTTGTGACATTCGGATGTCCTTCCGAATGGAGTAGAGGACCCAAGGACTCCATTGTTACCTATGTTGATGCGACCTGAAGAATCAGATTGTGCAAAACCAATATAGAGGGTGCAGAGTTCTAACAATTAGGTACCTCGAAACGGTTCCTCACAACCTTAGTAAACCACCTAAAATATGAGTTGGAATTACATGGGTTCCTTACCGGAGGAGGGGCATAGAAATTACTGCATGCCTTACATAGCTATGTAACCATGTTTTAAATATTCCATATCATTCCAAGTCATCATTAGGTGGTATTTTAAAAACAAGTGGTATTTAAAATACCCAATGTCTTTATCTTTGCTACCATAATCATTATGCGTCCCTCGGTGGGGTAATAGTATCTGTCAACGCGTTTCGAGAGTTGGGAGATCTGTTTGTATTATTTGATTACATTTACATTTGGGATTCATATTTTTTTTTCTTTCGTTCCTATCACATGAGTTGATATTAGTTTGTTGTAATCCAACACGTTTTTATATTTTTTTGTAAGACTGTGAACACTCAAACCTCCCTAACTGTTCAAGGGGCCCGGGAAAGTCTTTTTTCACAAACTCTACAGTGGTACCGCTGGTCCTCTCCTATGATTACTGTATATGTTGCAGCCAACAAATGTGAAGTGATCAGAAGAGTGTATTATTTTTTTATTCAGGCTGTTTAATAAAGACCATTAAAAAGAAAGCCTCCGAACTGTTCGCGTATTTTTCCACAGCAACATTTACAGCAAATTGTGCAAATATTCTGAAAGTTAAAATAATCGGTAAAACAAGAATTGAAGCCTGGATACATTATTTACAATTGCCCTTTTGGGGCGTCTCAGATTTACAGAGGTACCCCAACTAAAGATACAGGATTTGTGGACGCTGAGAAATGCCCTGCAAAGTGGGAGGCCTTTCATGTTTTTCCCAAAGAAATTATCATAACAGAAAATGTCAACCTAGGAATTACTATAAATTGTGTAATGCATGTGTTTAATGGGTAAATGCTTGAAGTGGTTATAAAGCACTTTAAGAAAATGGTTAGGGTGACAAAAACATTTAAATTGTGGTAATGTGCATAGCAATTCGTAATTTAGACACGTTGCTGTGACGGTATTGCCCATGACACCATTGATGAAACTCCATGCCCTTGCTCCGGAGCAAAGGTATGCAAGATCATTAAGAGGTTATCCATCTGCAATAGAGGCCTCTTAATTCTTGCAAACATAGAGACATCCCTTCTTTCCACGGTGTGCTTCTCTGGCTTTCTCCAATCCTGGTTCTGTGTCCTTCCTTCCGGATCACTTTTGACTATGACAAACCCCTGAATTTCACCGTGACAACAAGGATCCGGCCTTCATCGTGATCTCCTGCGGGCCCAAACTATAGGAACACGGGGTTGCACAGAGATGGGAAGATAGGAGGGGAGAGTGAGAGTAAGCCTTGAGGATTAGATAATAGTTATTGGGCGGGTGCAAGGGTTTAGGATAAACCTTTGTGCAATTAGTCCTGAAGACAAGCAAAGTTGGCACACTCATTAGGTAAACTCTTTACATACACTTTACCACTCTATCAGATTCACCTCAAGAGAAAAAGACCGATTTACATTGGCCGATTTTCTTTTGATCGTAAAACTGGCATTGAAAGGTCTTTTTATATTGAGACCTTTAAAATGTGTTTTTCCTTTTTTTTTATATTCAGGGGCTTTTACCCCCGCACCCACTATTGTTCCTCCCCGCCCCCACTCCCCAAACCAAAACACATACATACACACAACACACACACGCACCCACACACTTACCTGTTCTCCAGGTCCTGTGCTTCTGAGTCCCGCAGAGTCTGTCAGCTCCTGCCCGCACTCATGTGCGGTAGGGGTGTGACAGTTTCATTTAGAAAGACCGCTCTTTCTGAATCGGTCTTTTAGTGAAAAGATCCTTATAAAAAGATCTTTTCACTTGGGACCCATTCATCAACTTGGGATGATGACAAGGCATCTTTAATCGCTGTCTTGTAAGCCAAGGAGCAACAGTATCATACATCTAAGGGGAACTGACCAGTCTAACCTAACACGCCCTTTAGACCCATTACCTTTATTGATCACTGGTCAACTGACAGAACCAAAACCTAAGAACATTCTATAACCATCACAATGCCATTTGGATAAACAGTATATTGGCTTTGTGAAATTCATTAAACTTTATTTTTATTCATTTGTTTATTACCTGTCATTTTTCCTGAAAACTCCCCTTCTTTCCAAGTCAGTACACCACAAAACAAGTAAAATAAACTTTATTTCAAACATTTCTAGTCCCTTGCCTTGTCACAAAGACACATGTTTCATGGGAACTGGGCCATTGCAAAGAGGCCTTTATTATTCTCTTACATTACAATCTAAATTTCAATGTTCATCTGGGTGTCTACTTCTAACATCTCTTTCATTTGTCTCATAATATACACCATTAAACATCACTGTGCAATAGTATATTTAATTATTCAATTTCACAGGGGGATAGGAGGCATTGATGGTGATGCAGCCTCCTCTATTTCAGCACTCACAACAGCACATAGTTATTTCTGCTGAAAGAACCGAGAGTAATAATATCAGACATGAGGTGTTGGTAAATCCCCATTGACCCCACTTGTTGCCTTTGGTACTAGTCATCCCGCAACACTTCCTCAGACATTCACTGGGGCCTGCAATGCTGCAAGTGGTTTGGAAGCATGTGTGGGCCACTTCAGTGAGTAGCAGGACCCAGGTTCCCTGGGTGCAGACTCGCCCACAGTCCTGACGACGGGCAGCGACTTCGCCTGAAACAGTGTTCCTTTTGGCTCCATTGGAATCAATATAGAACAATGACAGCGTTTCTACAAGTGGTGGCCATTTTCCACCAATGAGCAACTAGCAGGAGCACCTGGTTACTGTACAAGGTGGTGGCCATATTGGGAGTATTTTGAGCATTACTGTAAAAATATATTTAGAGACTACCCTTAACATGGGGAGTTCACCCCCCCCAATTAAAGCACCCCAAAAGATAGCATTTTCTGATTCAGTTATAGCCCTGTCTACGACTCATATAAAGCCATGGAGATCCCTCCCCCTGTGCCACCGATAAGCCAAGAACCAGACCCTGTTACAGAAAGAATACATATTTATTGAATAAGAGGATCAAGTAATATTTGCGCCAAATGATTACACATGCCACGTTCTCTGTGGCACAAAATAAAGCTTAAATACAAAAACTCACTTTTTGCAATTTCACTTTTGGGTCTCGTGTACATGGAACGCAGGCCAAACAAACATTTCAACCCTCCTGCCCCACAAAACCCCCCAAATGGCAATATTAAACTGTTCAACAGGAGAGGAATTCACTGACGGGCCCATAGGTCAGCGCTCACCATCTAGAACTTGTAAGACAAGATAGCTGCACCATGTGAGGACAGGGGGTGCAGGATTAATTTACTCCAACACGACTCAATAATGAGTACGTTGGCAAAGGGAAGTCCGTTTAATGACAAGCACATCAAACAGAGAATCAAATGGAAATAAGCAGCATTGCGATCACCTGTCTCGCTCCGACTTCCTCGAACTTCAGTTGAACAGCAATTCTTATAGGCAATATTCGTCATCATTGACGTCTAACTCTACAAAAACTCGACATGCAATATAATTGGTTAGGAAAGGTAACTTAAGTATAGTTGCTATATCTGTATATGATAATAGGGCATGTGGATTGGATAACTCTTATCGGGTGGGCGTCTACGCCCATCCCACTACACCACATGTGGTTGATGTCACTACAAGTACATCTTCTTATTGGTTCTACTATCTGTAGGACTCCAGATAACTCGGTCCATTGTGATTGGGCAGGTTACACCCCTAGACATAAATCCCCATTTTAATTAGCAGCATGCAGAATGGACACCCATGTGCCTGGTGTCCCAAGTTTCACCCTGCCTCCCTTCCATCAATCAGTATCTTAGGGCTATGTGTCAATTAGTTGGCTGGGTATGGCCTCAAAACTGTAGCCTCTTATCAGGAAAAGTTATGGCATCCTCGGGTCCTGGATGACATCAGGCGGTGGTACTTCATCGCGCCTGGCTGGTCACGGGTTAGTTCAGCATGAATTAGCTTCAGTTTCCAGCTTTTAGCGCATTTAATTCTGTTTCAGCCTCGCCACCCGCATGGGCCCCCCTTATCTTGACCTTCATCAGGCAGGCTGGTATGCTCTGAAGTGTGAGTCTTGTTAGCTGACGCTCTCCACCCTTTCTCTGGTTGACCTCGATTTCATAGGCATGAGCCGCTCTTTGTTGAGTTTCGATTCCGCTCCTTCTCTTGCCTTGGCTGGGTTACGAAACTTGGCCTGTCAGGCCTCTGGCAGCCTGGGTACATTTCTTCTTTTACAAAATGGAGTTGCACGTATTATGTGCCTTATTGAGGTAGATATATGGTTGGCACTTGCCTCTCTAATCTTCTACTAAGCATTGCAAGCAGTATCGTTTCTTTTGCCTCTTGCGTTCCAAGCCTATTTACACACGTTTGACAGGTCGGTTGCTCCCATCTTGTCTCGTAGCAACGTTTCCTCACGTTTTAACATCGTCTCTTCTCTGTGTCCATTATATTTATTTTCATAGTTACTCGCACTGGCATGCTATCTTCGATAGCTGCTTTTGTTCATTCACGAGTCTGTTCAGGCCCTTAAGTCATTTCCATTGGCCTTCCATTAGGGCTCTTTGGGTCTCTTCATGGACCATCTGTAGGTACTCTTCATTTCGTATCAGCGGCTGGTATGGCTGTCTGATAAGGTACCGTAGTGCCCAGGGTTGTCTGGTTATGGGTGCTTCAACAGGTATGGATCTTCTGATGTATACTGGGCAGAGTCCCAGTGCAGCTCTTTGTTGGTTCATTTGCTCCTCATACGTCACATACCTTGGCGAGTACGCTCCTGGTACCTCAAAATGAGGAGAAGGGGTGCAGGACATGTCTGGGACCTCCTCTACACTCCCCCCTCTGGTCGGTTCATCGACAACTTCTGCAACCTCTTTTGCAGTTATTTCTTTTGATTCTTCGGTGTCATGTTCATCGTCTTCAGGGTTTGTACATGATGGTGTGAATGTGTGAGCCTTTGGAGTCCATATTTTTATCACTCCTTTCAAACTCCCTGCTTTTTTCACATGTTCGTCTTTGTTCCATGTCATTAGCTGGCATTGTCCATTTGGGCTGAAGTAGATCCATTTTGCTTCATACCTTCTTAGGGTATGTGAACCTTGTTCCTTCTGGCGCAAATTTGCTGGCCTTCACAAAGTCTCTTATTTCTTCATTAGTCAGGTCTCTGGGCTTCCACCCTGGTTCGACATCAACCATTATTTTCATCCCTACGGCTTTCTTCGCAGTTTTCTGTCACCGTGTAATGATTATCTTGATAACACAGAATCCTAGCAATACCATCGCTAGTAGAGCTCCCAGAAATATGAATATATCTGCTATCCATTGTGGGACCCACGAGAATAGGTCTCCAAACCAGCTGTCATCGTCCACTTCATCACTTTCATCGATCATCTGGTTTTTCAGGTTTGTCAACATGCTTATGGCCTCTGTTAGGGTTCCGTTTTCTTCATCGTGTGATGGTACAAATGTGCAACATGATTCTCCGATTTTTGCACAAATGCCTCCATCCATTGCAGTGATCATGTCAAGCACATATCTGTTTTGGAGGGTCATCAGTCTGATTGCTCTCAGCTCTTCTTTGATCGCGTTGAATCCTTTTATACTGGTATTGATGGTCTGCAATAACTCCCATCTGGTTATTTGCAACCATTTAGCATTCACTCCAACTTGGATGTGGGGCAGGAGTGGTGTTGTGAATACTGTTGAGGTAAGGCTGAACAGCCTGTGTTCGTACGGGATTGTATGGAATGCCTCTTCTGATTTGGGAGAAAAGTAATTTTCCCTCTTCGTCCTGGATACCAGTTCCACAGATCTCCTTCTTCTTAGATGAGCATCTGCTTTCGGGAAACTGTCCAACTTCAGGTCATTCTTAGGGATCACTAGCGCGGGAATGTGGACATTCACTAGTGTGCATATGCCTCCCCAGTTTTTCGGCAGCCTTATGTATGCCTTGGATCCACACGCCCAGTAATGGTCCATAATAATTGCGGTTCCTTGTGTCATTCCTGGAGCTTCAAAGATTCGTCTGCAGTTTTGATTCTCTCCCATCTTCCTTGTGCCATTGTTTCTGAAGCATAGTTTCGGGCTCTCCAGTGGCACTATCTGCAGGGGTCCCCCTCTATCTACGACCCATGTTAGTAACTTTACTAGCTTTGGCCATAGGGGTTTGCACAGTTTTTGAGAGTTTTCTATTGCTTCTTTGTAGGCTCCAAGGACCATCTAAGCTCGGCAGATCACTACTCCTTCTTGCCATCCATTTGGGGAAACCAACCACCGTTCCCCAGATCTGCATTTGGCCTCTGTTCTTCAAGATTTGTGCCTCTTTTCCAGTTTTTCTGTGAATGTACAGTCTAGGGTTTGTCACCCATCGTGTCCCTGATCCTTTGACATCAGAATTCTCGTATCGGATCACGTGATTCCTGGTGTGCGCCCTGTTTCTTGTTCTAATGTCCTGGACGTAGCCATCTTTGTCTGGGTAGTCCTTTACGGTGGCCTATATCAGTGCAGCGTCTCTTCCCATAAATTGTCCTCTGGTGTTGCACATTGCTACGTGTGACATACAGTGTGCTGTAGGGACATCAATTTCTACAGCCACGGAGATATTGGATTTTCCCATGCTGTATGGTAGGAGAGCACAGACGAAGCATTCTCCTTCCAACTGCCTTCGTCCTACTTCTTTCATGTGCTGGCACCATATGTTGTTTCCGAGATGGGCTGTGCTGTCTATGTAATCATTAAGTTCATTGTTCTCTTCGTACGGGCTTCTCTTGATTCTCAGCATTCCTCTTTAGTTTGCTATGACTATGTCTCTAAATGCGTCCGTGCTGCTTTTCCTCTCTGGGTGTCTCAGTGGAGCAGGCTGCCTCGACTGCATCACTGTGGTAGGAGAAGGTTTTGTGTTTCCTTTCCTTCCCTTTTGTATTTTGTCATAGACTTCCTCTAACTACCATTGGCTCCCCAACCTCCCAACGCATGGTCGTGTTGTAGGCCTGAGGCTTGTTCCTTGCGTTGGAGCAAGTGTGCTTGCTGTTATAGTCTCGATAGTCCTGTATTTCTGCTCCTCGTGCAGTTTCTTTGCTCTGACTATGAAGGGGAACAAATAGTCTATCAGCATTTGTGTTTTCTCTGTGAATTCCTTTGTGGCTAATTCTGTTCTTTTGAGGGATTTTGCTATGCCCTCTCGCTAGTGTTTCACTTGGCTCCTCTTGGGTACTTCCACTGTTTTCTGGAACTGATTGTTCGGCAGGCAGTCTCCCCCTCTCTGCTGCCTTCGTTGGAGGCTCTGTAGCCATTGACACTTGCCCTCTTCTGTGTGCATCCTTTGTGTGGGTGCGTGCAGTGGTCAGTGCAGCGTTTTCATTCATTCCGTGCTGACCCTCCAGCTTTTCTCTTCATTTGTTACCTCAAATGTGTCTAAATTACTGCTAATTACATTTAATTTTTAGTTTATTACTTTCATCATCAAGTTTTCTTGGGACTGGAATGACTATATAGGGTCTGGGTGCTTTCGTAGGCCCAATACGTTCATTATCTTGTGAGTGCACTGAAATTGGGACACTTCGTGCACCAATAAAGAAAGCAGTTCTGATTGTTAATGACAGAAAAACAATAATAATAACTATACATATACAAATAATCGTTCGGAATGACAATTTGCAGCATTTTTTTCCAGGGAAATGGGGGAGCCCTTCTGTTGGGGGTAAAACCAAGTTACTGTCCTGGGCCCCCATTTCGAATGAGTTCATAGTCAGTTATTTATTCCTTCTCTTGCTCTGATCTCGTAGTTCGAGAGTTCATTACTATTAAGTGACGAATGCCTTCCAAAGGTCCCCCCTCATGTGAGTGACGATGGTAGTCTCTGGGTACTCAGTACAGTTCCTGTGCTAGATTATGGAAAAGGGTTAGTCTAACAACTTTGGTACATCACATCCATTATGCATCTCTATAATAGGTAAGGTCCCAGTGCACTCCTCGAATTTCCTTTGGTCCTGAGGACAGACTGGAACTTGCTCAATGCGAAGGAATGAAGAGATGGAACTGCTAAAAATCACACAAAAATAAAAATGTTGTAAAAATAAAAGCAAACATGAAAAGATAAGAATAAAAATAAGGAAAAATATGAAAAAGTAAAAAGAAAAATAAGATGGTTTAGTTCTTGACTCTGCTCTCTTCGATCTGTCCACAACGGAAAGCTGAAGACCTGTGCCTTTATCTCTTTGATCTGTCCACGGCGGAAAGTCTCACTGAAACCTCCTTAGGTATTCTCGCTGGAAGGTGGATAGCTGAACCTGGAGCATTATGCCGTGGAGAAGTGTGCCCATGTGCGGGGTGTTGGCTGCATCTCTAAGGAAGGTGATGATGTCAACATCTGAAGGCCTTCCTACCATTTCTGGATAGTCTGTGACTAATCTAAACAGGACGTTCTGTGCCAGCCGGGTGTCCTCGGGTGATAGGGACATTTGCCCTGTTTGACTGTGTCCTGATCACAAGCTTTTCCTTTGATTCACACAGTCTTTGCACCTTCCTGTTGCATGGATTACCACCAAATGATTTAATTTAGTCCACAGCTGGCTCAGTTGAGCTAGGTTTCTTGGATCTCTGATATAAGTGTGTGTATTAGTTGTTCTCCTGACGAGCCCTGGACATTTCTCGATTATTTGGAAGAACAAATTAAACGTGAGTTCATCAATGTCTATTGGCGGTGGAAGCATTTGTGTCCTTATTCCTCGTACTCTGGCACCTCGGCAAAGGCCTCCGCGAGGACAGTCAGTAGTTGCCGTATTATCTTCCTGTTAGCAGGATTCTGAATGAAATCTGGGATACTGGTGTCTCTTCCTACAAGTGATGGATATGTCTCTAATACCAGCCGGAAACAGGAAAGCCATCCCTTGTGATATTTCTGCTGGGAGATACCATAAATTCAGTGAACAAAGTCTCGATACTGATTGCTTTAGGATACTGTGTTTCACTCTCAGGCAATGTCTTATTTGCAGTCTATCACAGTCTTGATTCTTTGTATTATTTGGGCATGACGTGCTTTCAAAGTTCGTTTTATCAAATTTTGTCGTGGCTTTGGAAGTGCTTCTTTTTACTCTGCAACTGTGGTGCACAGAGTGTTCGTATTACTGTTGTTTTGTCATCTTTCACTTGGTTTGAGGAAATGTTTTGTTCAAAAGCCTCGATTTACTGGATTCTTTTGCCATTGTTTTGTTGCTCATGCATCCTTCTTCCTCGCCATGGATCTTGTCTGCACATGCTGAGGTTCTTCCCCTTTGTCTGTGGTTTCTTTGCTGTTGAATGCAGCTGGAGGGCTCTCTCCTACATGAGGTTTAATGTCATTTATGAAGATCCATTCCTTTCTGCCCTGGAGCTTGACGGCAGAGGGGGTGCAGTCCTCTACGATGAAAGAACCATTAAATCTTGCCTTGTCCCACCTCTTCCTGGTAAAGTTCTTCACAAGCACTTTGTCACCAGGGAAGACGAGGGGGCATATGTAGACCTTGTGCGGGGTCAGCTTCAGCACTTCCTGATGGGTTTTGTGCTGCACTGTCCCCTTTTCACCGTCGCTGCAGCTGGCCTGAAATGACAAAGGTGCTGGATGTCATACAGTTAAGGTACTCCTGCATCTCTGTTCTCAGATCCTCTCTAGTTGGCTGGGCATCACATCTAGCTCTATCTCGGGGGTAAGAGGGGTCCTCATCCTTCTGCCTGTAACTATCTCATGTGGCGTAAAATGATGGATCCGAGCCGGGTTGGTTTCGAAGTGCATACAATGCCAGTGGTAGACAGTGCAGCCATCCCTTTCTTAATATGAGCTTCAATTTGGCTATCCTCTCCTTTAACAGGCCGTTGAGCCACTCACATATCCCATTCCCCTCTGGGTGATACGCCAACGAGAACCTGTGCTCTATACCAAGTAACAAGCTGATCTGTTCGAACACTGCATTAACAAAGTGAGCCCCGTTATCTGATCTCATTACTTCGCACACACCCCATCTAGGGAACACTTCCCTCACTAGGAATTTGGCAGCACAGGTAGCGTCTGGGTGTGCACAGTGACCTGCTTCTATGCATCTAGAGAATGGATACACCACCACAATTAAATACCTGTACCCGTTGCACACTTGAATCATGTCAACGTAGTCGATATGCAAGTGATGGAATGGCCCATTCGGCCGGGGGATAACTCCTCTCACTACTTTTAATGTGTGCCCAGAGGTGAACTGTTGGCAGATAATGCAGTTCACCATGAAAAATGCAACATGCTCTGCTAAATTCGGTGTGAACCAGTCTTCTGCGAGCGTTGCATCAGGTTTTCTTTTGTCATATGTATAGGGTAGTGTAACTGCTCCATGCTACTTTCAGTTGGGCGACAGGCATTACTGATATATCAGTGGTGTCCTGCCTCCACAAACTGTCAGAGGGGTTTAAGGAACACCATCGACGCTTTCACTAATGTTCTCTTCCTGAGGTGCCTCCCCTTAGAGTTCCATTAGCTGAGTCTGCCCCATGTTACTATAGGCCTCAGGTGTGGCTCGCGCTACCATCATCCTCTCATGGGTACGTGCCACCTCCACGTCCATGATTCTTTCAGTTTTGGATGCCATGCGCTTGGCTTCCATGTCCGCTTCATGGTTTCCACGTTACACAAAATCTGTCCCCTTGGTGTGAGCGGCGCATTTCACGACCGTTATGCCCACTGGGAGCTGTAGTGCTTTTATCAACCTGTCCAGTAAGGCTGCGTGTTGCACTGGCGTGCCGTCCACTCGGAGGTAGCCCCTCCTTTTCCAGCGCACTAGACCTGCATGTACTGTGGAAGTCACATAGGCTGAGTCACTGTACACAGTTACTTCCTGGTCTGCATGATTCTCAATGGCGGGTATCAGCGCCAACAGTTCTACAGCTTGTGCAGAATAGTGAGAGGGTATTTGCGCACTGACGAGTACTTGGAACTCTCCATTCGCTAGGTGTTTTACGACGGCCATGCCTGTATATCTTTGTCCGTCTTCTTGATTTTCTTGAAGAGCCGTCAATGAACACGATTTCGCCACCTGCCAAGGCATTTTCCTTTACCCTGGGGATTTCATCATAGAATTCCTCATAATTCGCACAGTTATGTATAGGTTCTCCTTCTGTAACTGGCTCAGATATGAATGTAGCAGGGTTCACAGTTTTACATCAAACTATTTTGATCGATGGGTTGGAGATAATCACCTCATAGGCAGATACTCTCTGAGATGTCAGCGTGCCCTTTGGCTTCTCGAGTATGGCGAATAGCGAGTGCTCAACATACAATGTCACGGAGCACCCCATCACGATGGATGACGCCTTTTCAATGGCGAACGCGGAAGCGGCTAGATTTTGTTCGCATGGAAAGTGGCCCTCTCATGACCGGGTCCAGACTCCTGCTGTAATATGCTAAGGGCTTGTACCCCAGCGAGGTTCGCTGCGCGAGCACTGCCGTCATAAAATTACCATCAGAGTGTGAGAACAGGTAGAATTCCTCTGCATAATTAGGAATCCCGAGAACTGGAGCCTTACAAATTGCCCCCTTAAATTCTGAAAACCCCTTCTCCATTGCCTCAGTTCATTCAATTTCTCCTTTTGTTGCCTGGGTTTTCTTCAAAGCCTGAAGCAGGGGCTTGGTATATGAGCTGTAGTCGAAAACCCATGCTCTGACATAATTGAACAGGCCTAAGAAGCTTTGCATTTGTTTTATCGTGAGTGGTTTAGCCGTGTTCATGATAGCTTCCGCCCTTTCTGGAGTTACCTTTTTTCCTTCATGTGAGATTAGCTGGCCTATGTACAGCACCTCTCGCTGACAGTATTGTAACTTTTCATTATCAATTTTGTATGCTTTCTCAGACAGGATTGTCAGTAGCTGGACAGAGTCACGCCTGCATTGTTCCTCAGTGGTGCTGCAGATCAGAATGTCATCCACATACTGCAAAACAACACTGTCTACTGCAATATTGTTTAGGTCCATCTGCAGGACTCTGTTGAAAATGGATGGAGACTCACAGTACCCCTGTGGCAACCTCGTGCTTTTCAGGCGCATTTGTCTGAAAGTAAATGACGTCAGATCTTGAGAGTCATGGTGCCACGGGATTGAGAAAAACGCATTTTTCAGGTCAATCACTGAAATATTTTGCCTCATTTGGTATGTTGAACAGAATTGTGGATTGATTAGGGACTTGAGGGAATTCAGCTTCAACTATATCGTTTAATGCTCGTAAATCGTGATTAAATGCCAAGACACTCCCTTTGATTTCTTGACAGGGTAAACAACTGTGTTGCAAGGTGATTCTGACGTCACTAGGATGCCCTGCTCCATCATAGCGGAAATTGTCTTTGCAATCCCCTCATGTGCCTCTCTGAACATGGGATATTGTCGCGCTCGTGGTAAAATTGCTCCTGGTTTCAGTTTAATTTTTACTTCACCTGCCCCATTCAGGAGGCCTACATCATTGGGCCCTGTAGTCCATACCGCGGCAGGCACTTGGGCCATGTCGTCATCAAAGTATTCTGGACGTATCAGCGCCAACATCATTCTCTGTGGTACCTCCCGTTTGATCATTTTGACCCAAAATGTGAGACTTACTTCCACCCTCGTCTCTTCCAGGTCAGGGTGTTCTTCGAACAGATCATCATCAGTGAGGTCAGTCACTCGATACCCTTCCTCAGTGGTGATAATAGTGCACCATTGTCTTCCTTCGTCATCGTATCCTTCTACCAGTACCACTTTCCCTCGCACTGCAGCAGATTGTATCATTAAGGGAAATACTTGTCCCTCCTCTTCGTGCATAGGTATTCTGGGTCTGAATAAAAACTCATCAGGTGTCCTCATAGTTCTATCTGCGAGGCCTGGCAATCCCACCATGAACACCTGCACCCCATATGTGAAGACTTCTGGCTCTAACGGTATAGCTCTCATGGCTATACGTCCAGAGTATGCTCTGATCATTTTGCACACGTTTGAATAATGCATTCCTGGGTTGGAGCACACTATGCCATTCTCGGTAAAAGACATTGTCCTATTCAATTTTGTCATCAGGTCTCGACCCAGGATGTTTACTGGGGTCTGACGTGAATACAGTAAGGGTACATTCATTTCGCGCTCTCCCACAGAGACGGGGAGCGTGTCTGTAAAGGGAACTCTACTGTGAGCTCCTGTGAAACTCTGAATATCTATGGCCTCGCCGGACAAAGAAAATGTGCCTTCTCGTATGCATGAGCGTGTCGTGCCCATGTCTACTAAGAAGGAATACTCTTTACCCCCTATGACGACATTCATCCTAGGTTCCCTGTTAGGGTCTGGTGTCACTGATAGGATAGAGCACATCAGAGTTCCCCGTGAGCTGTCCTATTTTATATATAGGTTCGGCCCACTGTGCTTGTGAAGTACCCCCATTCCCAGGGTTGACTCCCCCTCCGGAGCTAGTGCCCAGTGACATTTGCGGTGGTGCCTGCTGGGATTGTCCCTGCGGTATGTTCCCCATGTGCGGGGGTTGAACCACTTGCTGTGCACCTTGCTGCAGGCCTGGCGCCTGCTTCTGCACTGTGTGATTTTGTGCAGTGCCCTGCTGCGAGATGGCAGGCTGATTCACCATGCCTGCCCCCATCCCTTGGATATTTTGCCACATGCCTTGGCTTCTGCACACAAGCGCCACATATCCTGTCATTCCACACAGCCAACACACTGGTGGTGGTCGGGCCATCTGTCCATCTGGCATAGCTGGACCGCCCATCTGGGCGTTCTGAAAGCCATTTTGATTATTCTGAAAGCCTCCCTGGTTAGCTCGAAACCCTCCCTGATTACTCTGCCATCCTCTTCCTCCAAAACCCCTTCCCCTCGGGTAAAATCCTGCGTTACCCTGATAGTTCTGCAATGGGTTAGTTGCTTGCAGTGCGCTTGGCTCAGCTGGGCTTGTCAGCATGGCTCCCTCGAGAGCATATTAGGAGGCCCTTAATGTCCCCTACAGCTAAGGTGACACCCCCCTTCATTTTCTGTAGCTCATCTATCCACTTTCCAGTCCCGATGTCAGCATTGGAAGCTTATTTTTAAGGTTCTCTCGGTCCATGTGTGGCCATGGAATATATTGTGGTCTTGCTCCCCCCTTTTCTAGCAACGTGAATTGGAATTCACAGTCTTCCTTTTCCTTCCTCATAGCTCCTCTATCTACCGCTGGGGTGGCATTCCCGCCTTGCCGTCTTCCTGGCAATACTCTTAATCTGTCTGCATGGGTAGGTGCTGACACCCCCCTCTGACCGTGGGGTGCTCCGTTATGTCGGCCGGACTGCGTGGCAGACTTCGTTGTCCTACTTGTGGACTCGCTAGCGTCTGACCATCAAACCCCTTAGTCCCCTGCGAGCCGTTTTTAGCACCGTCTTCCTTCCTCGGGTGTCACATCCTCCATTTCCCCACCGGAGACCGGTCCTGAATACTCCCAGTTTACACAACTCCTTGCATCTTCTTCGTTCTGCCCAATCTCCAGCCTGTCTAGGGACAGTCCCCTGCTCCCACTACTTCAGGTGACATCCTCAGTGTCATATAGCTGAGTGCTCTCTAAGCGCTCATCTTCCCTTCCCCCATCTGCTCTAGCCCCATCTCATTGTATATTTTATTAATCGTTTCCCCGATGCTTTTGGTGTCGAAGTCATCTTCAATATTTGTCCCACTTCAACCTTGCACCGAGTCATGTGCAGGAAAGAATTCTTCTATGTCTTCCCATTCTACAACAGGATTGGGTTTTTTAACTTCCCACTCCAGATATTCAAGATTCCGTGCCCTCTGTCTGCGCTTACGTTCCATTTCCTCATTTACTTCCTTGCGCTTCCTCTCTTCTTCTCTATCCTTATCTACTTCTCGCATTCTTTGGTTTCTACGTTCCTTTGCCCTTCTAATTTCCTCCTGTTCTCGTCTCTTCGCTCTCTTCTCACATACCCTTTGCTCTTCTTCCATCCTTTGCTTAGTCTGTCTGTACCTACGTCTTGTCTGCGATCAAGCTGTTTCTCTTGCTCTTCGCGATATAGTTGTTCTCGCCTTAGCCTATCTTTCTTTCTTGTCCGTTCATCCCTTACTTCAATCTCTTTCTCTCTCTCTCCTTTGCGTCTCATCAGACTTCTCCCTTGGCCTCAAATCATCACTTCCATTTCCATCCAACTTCAGTAATATCTGACCTCCGATCCATTTGTCTTTCGCGAATGCTATCTCATCAACTCTACCTTCATTTCCTTTACGTTTATTTCCCTCTTTTTCTTTATCTGGAGGTGCACAACTCCATGCCCAATCTTTTCCTTCATCTTCGTATCTCTCTTTGTCCCTTGAGGCCGCAGAGGCGATATTGTTTTCCTGTTTTTTTCCCTAATTATCGTCACTACTGTACGTAGGCGACTCATATGCGGGGTTGCTGTACCCTGTGGCTGCCTTACGTTCTCTTAGTGGGTAAAGCCCTCTGTTTTACTCCCTTCAATGACTGTCTCAGGTGGGGCTGGTGGCGCGGTAGGTGTCTCACCCCCCTCTGTACATACATTTAGTATCCAGTCTGTGGGTGGTTCTTCCACCTTCATTTCTTAAAACATCTTCCACAATTCTAGAACCGCAAGATGTTTCTCTAGCTTCTTACCTGTATATGTGGCGTGTAGGAAGGTCGTCATATGCTGTAAAACAGCCTTAGAAAGGGACCTATTCTGTGGCCAAGGCATGAACATTTTGTGGGCGGTACCCTTAACCCACTCTGTGCTATACTTCTTGAGTTTTGGTGCATGCTTAGGTAGTTGCATGCACAGATGCGCAAGTGGAGTGACCGCCTCCATTTTTGATTCCGCCACCAACAATGTTTATACAGTATTTTATCCTTCCAATAGTATGAGCAAGCACCAAATACGCAAGCTCCGATCCAAGCTTTTCCCGCCAAAATTTTACTATCAATTAACTCAAAACCATCAATTCAATGGTGATTCCCTCTTAGTTACAGAATCCCGTAAAGCCAAAGTGCATTTCAAACAACGAACTCCAGCTGGTCATACGTATACCTGCCTTCTAATCAATACCCCATCATGGGATTTAAATGAACTCCCTTGATGACGTCTTTAAATGTTACCGTAGCCTAATTGTCCCCCCGCTGTGGGCTCTGAGTTTACGTTTCTTCTGACCGCTGTATTAAAGCGCAGGAATAAGGCAAATCCTTCATTTTTATCTCAGGTGCCCCCCTGGTAATCCTTACGTTTTTAGCTCAGGTGCCCGCCTGGTAATCCTTACGTTTTTATCTCAGGTGCCCCCCTGGTAATCCTTACGTTTTTATCTCATACTCGAGTCATTAATCCCCTATATATATATATATATATATATACAGTCTTCTCTATTTCTAACTACTTTATGTTTTCTCTGCCCCCCTCCGTTACCTTTCCCTTACTGGCTCTAATGCCTAGACGACATTTGCCATAGTAACGAGTTTGTTGTTTCACTCACTGATCGCATCTTTTCCTCTCTGGAACTTCGGGATCACTGCCACTTCCTCTTCCAGCCTTTTAAGGTTTTTCCGTCCGATTGGCTGCCCGTGGGAATGAGAAGGGTTATGCTTGGAAAGGCGGGTTCCTTCAGACCCACTGCAGATTTTTTATGGACTTACTCTATCATTGTCTACGGGGAGCTTCTCAGTCTACTCAGCCGGAATGGAGAAAGGACTTGTGATATTGCTGAAAGCCCAGAGTTACTTTGTGCCGTCGGTCTAAGGTGTCTTAGTATTATAAAATCAATAATTAATGGCCCAAACCATCCTCACGCTACCAAGTGTTCAGGAAGAGAGGAATTCACTGACGGGCCCATAGGTCAGCGCTCACCCTCTAGAACTTGTAAGACAAGATAGCTGCACCATGTGAGGACAGGGGGTGCAGGATTCATTTACTCCAACACGACTCAATAATGAGGACTCAGTAAGTTGGCAAAGAGAAGTCTGTTTAATGACAAGTACATCAAACAGAGAAACAAATGGAAATCAGCAGCATTGCGATCACCTGTCTCGCTCCGACTTTCTCGAACTTCAGTTGAACAGCAATTCTTATAGGCAATATTCGTCATCATTGACGTCTAACTCTACAAAAACTCGACATGCAATATAATTGGTTAGGAAAGGTAAATTAAGTATAGGTGCTATATCTGTATATGATAAAGGGGCATGCGGATTGGATAACTCTTATCGGGTGGGCGTCTACGCCCATCCCACTACACCACACGTGATTGACGTCACTACAAGTACGACGTCTTATTGGTTCTACTATCTATAGGACTCCAGATAACTTGGTCCATTGTGATTGGGCAGGTTACACCCCTAGACATAAATTCCCATTTTAATTAGCGGCATGCAGAATGGACACCGATGTGCCTGGTGTCCCAAGTTTCACCCTGCCCCCTTCCTTCAATCAGTATCTTAGGGCTATGTGTCAATTAGTTGGCTGGGTATGGCCTCAAAACTGTAGCCTCTTATCAGGAAAAGTTATGGCATCCTCGGGTCCTGGATGACATCAGGCGGTGGTACTTCTTCGCGCCTGGCTGGCACATGTTAGTTCACCATGAATCTGCTTCAGTTTCCAGCTTTTAGTGCATTTAATTCTATTTCAGCCTCGCCACCTGCATGGGACCCCTTATCTTGACCTTCATGAGGCAGACTGGTATGCTCTGAAGTTTGAGTCCTGTTAGCTGACGCTCTCCTCCCTTTCTCTGGTTGACCTCGATTTCCTAGAAATGAGCCGCTCTTTGTTGAGTTTTGATTCCGCTCCTTCTCTTGCCTTGGCTGGGTTACGAAACCTGGCCTGTCAGGCCTCGGGCAGCCTGGGTACATTTCTGCTTTTACAAAATGGAGTCGCACTTGTATAATGTGCCTTATTGAGGTAGATATATGGTTGGCACTTTCCACTCTAATCTTCTACTAAGAATTGCAAGCAGTATCGTTTCTTTTGCCTCTTGTGTTCCAAGCCTATTTACACATCTTGTATCGTAGAAACGTTTCCTCACGTTTTAACATTGTCTCTTCGCTGTGTCCTATTTATTTTCGTAGTTACTCGCACTGGCGTGCTATCTTCGATAGCTGCTTTTGTTCATTCACGAGTCTGTTCAGGCCCATGAGTCATTTCCACTGGCCTTCCATTAGGGCTCTTTGGGTCTCTTCATGGACCGTCTGTAGCTACTCTTCGTTTCGTATCAGCGGCTGGTACGGCGGTCTGATAGGGTACCGTGCTGCCCAGGGTTGTCTGGTTATGGGTGCTTCAACAGGTATGGATCTTCTGATGTATACTGGGCAGAGTCCCAGTGCAGCTCTTTGTTGGTTCATTTGCTCCTCATAGTCACATACCTTGGCGATTACGCTCCTGGTACCTCGAAATGAGGGGAAGGGGTGCAGGCCATGTCTGGGACCTCCTACAAAACCTTATCTTGGAACATGACTAGATTATGAGCATTAGCATGACTTGTTAAAGTTTATATTTAAACCAACTGCAACCTTTTTCTATTTTCAAAAGCAATGTCACACATGCAGTGCTTTATATGTTTAATTTCACTTCACACTTGAAAATGCTAGTATTCTTTAAAACACCACATTTTATAATATGTTGGATTGATAAATTGATATTTGGATTGATAAAACCCTTCTTCACCACGAAGCAGTCCAAAATCTCTCTTAAATCAGGGTCACCTTCTCACTCTCAGGAGAGAGTGCGTATTTTCCAGTTTGGAAGTACATGTTTCATTTAGCCAAGCACTTCTCATCCCAGCAGCACAAACCCTGACATTCAGTTACATTCAGCACTCCTCTGCTTAAAAGTCAAGTCTGGGGAATGGAGACAGTTTGGACTTTTCTTTTTAGATAAGGGCACCTCTGCCCTCTAGGGAATTCTGGAGTTCACAAGGAAAATAGGTGTACCTGTGACGAATCAACTTCTGGTGTGCCAGTGATCCAATAATGAATATCGGTTTCTAAACCATCAATCAGCCCCACACCTCTAGTACACCAGAAAGGATCTGAACAGATTGGAACACAAGTGAATTATAAACCTCCTTGTCCGAATTTTGGTTACGTGGACGGAACAGCAGGCTTATCTCCGCAAGATTGTGAATTGTTGGTTAGTTGCAACACAGCGAAAATACAATCATTACCCAATGATAAAAGAGACTGTCCAGTCAAGGTTGTGTAAAAATATCTACTTTATTATTATTACAACAGACAGTTCTAGCACACTACAAAATACAACCCACACTGTAAAGGAACACAGAAGACAGACAGTTTCACGAAGAAAAGGGATGCACTCTGGATACTGACAAGAGGAGGGTGTGCATACGTGGAAGTCCTCTGGAAGTGCTGCTAAACTGCGTGGAGACTCTGCTGTCTGCATTCCCCTGGTTACCTGTTTCATGATTGTCTTCTGAAATGTTGATGTAGATTTACTGCACAGAGCGATTAGCTCCATCCCTCATTACCCATGCTCTTATTTCTACCGCACCCATGCCCATCCACGCGTGCGCATCCGTGGAAGTGCTCCGAAAGTGTGCTTGGCTGCGTGGAGACTCTGCTGTCTGGAATCCTCTGGAAACCTTTTTCGTGGTATGCTCAGAAACCCTAATTGGAACCTGAATCCATGTTCAATAACTCTTGCTAACAACAGTTTCAGCCTGTGAATAATTTTATTTTCTTTACGCTTTATTTTTAGATTGTCTTCTGCAATTTTGGCATAGTTTTATTACACAGAGCAATTAGCTCTGCCCCTCATTACCCAAGCTCCTATTTCTACAGCATGTGCACGCATCCGTGGAAGTGCTCCGGAAGTGCTGCTTAGCTGCTTGGCTGTGCAGCGAGCAGCCACTTTTGTCACTTTCGTTTAGCCCTGTGGGTGTTGTTCAGGCAAGTGTACGTATTTTTACGATCTTTCAATCATAAGTACATTTAACTTTACTTTGGTGTTTGTAGCATAATTATCTAATTGAAATATGTCCACAGGGCAATGTACTCTTAAATCTGCCATGCCCCCTCCTAAAGACATCTCCAAGATTAAAATGCAATTGAGGCGAACGCCTCATAGAATCTCCTTTGCCTCGATTGTGGTGAAGAAAACACTTATTGCGGAGTCAACGCAACAAAAAATGAAAAAACACACAGTGGACATCTGAGAATTTCATCCCCCGGAACACGTAACAAATTCTTCAACAAATATTGTTGAATTACTAACAATAGAAAACACAGCCTCTTCTCAGCACTCGACATCTCCTATACCGGGACTCGCCAATGAGAGCCCCATCATTGTACCTGATTCCTTGGTGGCAGCAGGCTACACTAACACACCTACGACCATATCTGCTGAAACTAGCCCCATTTTTACACGTTCCTTTACAGTGGTTGAAGAGTCATCTAAACAATCAAGTAACTTGCTGGCAATTTACATCAGCAATGCTCAAGTAAACCACAGAAACATACTCGTTTTCGATTTAACTATCAAACTAGATGCATTGTTGCCTTTGAACATTGACCATTACCTACAGGAAGAGCAGATCAATGCTCCAATTTTACAACACCCAGATACTTCTGTTTTACAGGTGGAGATGTCGAAAGAATTGAGTAAGCTCAACCAACGTCGCCTCCGGCTACTGACATCCACAATTTGTCTCAATCCCCAGTAATGTTTGCTCACTCCCTGCAGAACTCATCAGCTTTATCCATATCATTTACTCATCACGCGCCACGCCCCACAAATTCAATCCTCTGCTCAGTGCCAGTCAGCTGCCTTGCTACATTTAGACATTACTTTGACTGCTATGAACATGGCCCTAACTTGATTGTTCAAATTGCTTGAGACACTGAACAAAAAAAATATATCATCAGACATGCCTTTTAACACAACTTATGTAAACAAGGGAATTTACAATGCTGTATTATTGGATTCGCCCCGTCTGGAAATAATAAAGACACAGTTATATCAGATATTACAGACTCCAACTCAGAGGTTCGCACAAGCTTTCCTTGCGGCGAAGCCACATTTATCCACACTTAAGTGGGTGCAGGCAAACCACGAGGACAGAGCCCTCGTAGCCACTGACTGACAAATTCAGTACAAAATGTTCATGGTTATACAGGCAAATCTCAGACATTATCTCAGACATTATGTGCGTGTGGCCCTAGACATCCCGTGATTGATTCATCGGGCCTCATTACACGGTAGGCGGTGAGCCATGGCGCTCTTAGCGCCATGGCTCATGCCGGTAAAATACCGGCACCGCCTTGGCGGAAAGGGGATTTACCGCCCCATTCCAAGGTTGGAGGGGCGGTAAATCCCCTTTCCGCCATTGCCCTTCCCCATTCCCATTTCTGCCCCATAGGGCTCTATGGAAATGGGGAAGGCGCTAATTACGGCACCGCAATTTTGCGGTGCCGTAATTAGCTCCGAGGTCCCTTAGCGGGTTGGATTTTAACGCCTGCAAGAAGCAGGCGTTAAATCCTCCAACCCGCAAAGGGACCTCGTAGTACGGCGGTAAGGGTTAACGGTCACCGTTGCCATTAACGGTGACCGTTAACCCTTACCGCCGTCTGTGTAATGAGGCCCATCATCTCTTCGTCAACTCTGCAAAATGATCCTACATGTCAGGGCAATATATATTGCTTAGTGCACTCGCATCAGCAGACATCATAAGTTCATGACAAAGAATTAAAAAAAAACAGTGCAAGTGTGCTTCTGTGAACAAAGTTCAAGTTCCACGGTAAAACCCACAAGCAGCCTTCCTTTATGAAAAGGGACGTTTTCTGCCAGCCACTTTATTAATACATAGCTTCTGCAGTTTACAGTTTTACTCTAAGGAGGCATTTCGATCAAAGTCAGCAGAATCCCATCACATCTGGGATGATCTAATGTACTATCTAAATGTAAACATGTACAAATGCTGTATAACGATTCAGCCATGAACTTCACTCGTGTAGCTAAAGCAAGCATTGGGTGCAGAATATGTATTTTGCAGTGAGGCCTATCCATTCAACTTTCATAAATGGCCTTTAGCAGGTCACATTATAATAGCAGGTTTCATTGCAATGGCTCTTGGCATGGCAGGTTATATTTTATAGCTTTGGCGGGTTACAATGTATGAACTAATGAGCAGATAAAATCAATTTTTCACAAACTGCCCTTCTGAACATTAGTTCTACAATAAGAGTTTTAGACCATAGCTCTGGAACAGCTTCATATATTCCTTCATCCTGGACAACTGCTTGTGCCACATAGTCAGTGTCATCTCTAGTGGTGCGAGGTGAAGGCAGAGGGGGAAATGGAGGATCATCAATGTCTATCTCAGTAATCTCTATTTGCATAATTTCTTGTATGGCAACATCTTGCATTACGAGGGCAATCCCTCTGGCACCATGGTATGGTCGTGGGGCACACAAATGGGCTAGATATTGGCAGCATGCAGGTAAGCAATTAACAAAGAGGCAGCATCCTAGGATTATTAGGATCGCCGTAAGCAGCAACATTACCATCTTCCAGCCCCATAGGCTCAAGAAACCCCAAATAGAATGTAAAATGTCCCATGAGCCAGTGTCTTCGTGTACCTGGGAACCAATCTCATGGAGCCTTTTTATGGATTCACTCACAAAGGTAGAAGCATCAGGTTCGTATGAATAGCAGGAAGATCCTATCATTTTTCAAAACCCTCCATGCTCAGGCAGGATCATGTCTAGCACCATCGTTTTCTGAAGGGCCATTAGCCTAATAGATTGCATTTAAATTAATTGTCATGTTTTAAAAAGCATCTGCTCTCTCAGAGATTGTGGCCTCCAAAAGCCTAGCTAATCTCCTAATACTACGCGAGTTAATAGCAGCGCCAAACCAGGGGATAAACGTTTTCATCAGGTCACATGCAATATCAGCAGCAGAATCTCCTTGGTACACCACATCCCTTTGGGAGCATGGTAGGGGCTTAATGGTAGGCTGTGGACTATCAGTATTGCATTTAACAGATATGCCTGGCAAGACAAATCCCAGGTGATGACATCCTGTACAGCCCTTGGGAAGCCATGTGTGTGTGCTCTGCTACCGCAGATAAAGTAAATAGAATCCCCTACATACACAGGGGCATCCACAGAAGGATGTAAAACAGGCATGCGGTAGGTCATGTTACAATCTAAGCTATACCAAACTACTGGAGGTTTGGAACGAGTCACTCCGGCTGGGTTCCCTTCCCCCGTCATTACGTGAGGCTGTCATCACTGTCCTGCTTAAGCCTGGTAAACCTGCTAACGAATGCGGATCATATAGGCCCCTCTCCCTAATGAACCTGGACACCAAAATCTTTGCCAGGGTGATTGCTAGTCGCTTCCTCCCGGTCATGTCGTACATGGTCCATGACGATCAGTCAGGGTTCGTCCCTGGGAGATCAACATCCCATAACATAAGAAGACTGTTTAATGTAATGGCACGCATTGACCAGGGAGTGAGTGCGGTTGCGGTCACACTGGATGCGCAGAAGGCGTTTGACATGGTGTCGTGGAAATATACTTGGTTGGTTTTGGAGAATATGGGCATAGGACCCAAAATGATAGCATACATCCAGCTACTATACACTTCACCGGTGGCCAGAGTTCGAGTTAACTCCCAGACATCCGGTCTGTTCCCCCTCTTCAGAGGTACTCGACAGGGTTGCCCATTCTCCCCGATTCTGTTTGCCTTGGCCATAGAGCCGATGGCCGATTATGTCAGGGAAAGACATGCGCGCAAAGGGGTGCGGCTGAAAGACCCCCCTGGAATTATCTCGCTTTATGCGGATGATGTATTGCTCTTTGTAAGAGACCCAACGGCCCACCTAGACCCAATTCTGCGTGACATCACCCGCATCGGTACGTACTCTGGGTTTACTATAAATTATACTAAGTCTGAGATCCTCCCCCTCACCAGCTCCACGACACAGCCCACCACCGAATACCCGCTCCGCTGGTCCCCGGATGGAATCAAGTACTTGGGGGTTCAGGTGTCCCTCTCCAAGGACTCACTCCTGGCAGACAATTACCGGGCTGTTGCTGAGCAGGCCGAGACCAAGGTTGCACGCTGGCGTGCTCTTCCACTGTCATTGGCCGGAAGACTCTCGCTGGTGAAAATGATACTGCTCCCCAAGCTGCTTTATGTATTTAGTAACGTCCCCGTCTGGCCAGGAAGAAAGTACTTCCTGAACCTGCACAAACTGCTCGCTCAATTCCTATGGCACTCGGGTGCTGTGCGTAAAAAGTGGTCGGCTATGTCATTACCCTATGACAAAGGGGGATTTACAGCTCCGGACCTGTTGCGATATTGGACTGCCTCGCAGGCGCAGTACGCATCCCACTGGTATCCGGGGCCTCCACCCCGTCCCCACGTCAAACTAGAGGTCCTGGCGGCAGCGGGCACCGATGTAATGTCCCTGATTCTAGACCGGCGGTATGTGCCAGACTCGCCCATTGACCCGGTCCGGACTACGGTGCAGGCTTGGGGCCAGATATTTGAAACCTGCGACGAGCAACATCCCTATTACAAATGGCTCCCCGTCTGGAACTTCCCCGGGCTGGAACCCACACACGATACCACCCTGGCGCGACACTGGGAGGCCCTGGGCTACCGTGCCCTCACTGACTTCTATCCGGAGGGACAGTTCATAACACCGCAAACGTGGAGGCCGGGACACTCGGGCTCGGTTCTGGAGCTTCTGCAGTTCTACAGACTTCGTGCCGCCTTTCGAAATGCCTGGCCTGTCTTCCCCATTGAGCCCCAGGACTCTCCTGGAATTGCTTACATTGCTAACTCGGGTGGTGCTCACGGGGTAGTCTCTTCACTGTACAAGCTCCTCCTGTCCGCCGCTTCTCCCCCTCCATCCAGGGCTCGTACTGATTGGGCCTCCGAGCTAGACCTGGATCTCACAGATCAGCAGTGGGAGAAGATGTGTTCTCTCACTAGCAAGGTGTCCCTAAACTTCCGTTACCGCACCATACAATATAAATTACTCAACCGGTTATATTACACTCCAGGTAGAATCTCGAGGTTTGCCCGCTCTGATCCTAGACTGTGCCCCCGCTGCGGTGCGGAGGGTGCCGACCACCTGCATATGTTCTGGGACTGCCCGGAGCTGGTGACATTTTGGAGTAAAATCATAGAGACACTGTCCGCAATCACTGATACTGTTGTTGACCCAGATCCAATGGGGGTTCTGTTTGGGGTGTGGCGGACTGGGGGGGCTGGAGACACTGTTAGGTTCCTAAATGTGAGCTGTGTCATAGCCAAGAAATGTGTTTTACAAAACTGGAAAAACCCTTCTCCCCCTACATTCCAAAAGTGGTTAAATTTGCTTACGTGGTCCCGAAACTGCGAGGAGGAGTTTCTGTGTATGCTCCCAGTACGTTCTCGACCTCGTAACATATGGTCGGCCTTCAACAGTTACTTGCTCAATTCAAATGACACTTCTTCAACGGATGAATCCTCCTAGTCCCTCAGTCAGAGACTCCGTGTTTCGGCCACCTGTGATATGCTCCTCCCTTTTTTTACTGTCGCCGCATCTTTGCTAATGTGTTCTGTATGTGT
The DNA here is from genome assembly GCF_040938575.1 of Ambystoma mexicanum. Lineage (NCBI taxonomy): Eukaryota > Metazoa > Chordata > Amphibia > Caudata > Ambystomatidae > Ambystoma > Ambystoma mexicanum. The sequence goes on along the minus strand of NC_090930.1, from coordinate 443,071,012 downwards.
ATGTACAAGCCACAACTTTATTCATATGCCTCTGATGTGTCTGTTTGTGTTTGCCTCTGCCAGCAAAAATAAAAGTCTAAAAAAAAAAAAACAATCTAAGCTATATCCCACATCATAGGACCCAGAAGCTTCTATACAGATACTACCTTGGACAACTATGTTTCTTATTTTAAGAAATGAAATTGGGTGTGTGGTAGTGGAGTTCACACAAAACTGATTAGGAGAAAAGTGGGCAGGAAGGTTTGCAGTCTCAGTAAAAGGAGAAAAATGGGAAGAAAGAGGAAAAGTAGCATTGGGCAAAGTCACCAGATCACATCGGCCCTTTTTAAAGATATGCTCATCAGAATCAGAAGAAGTGCTTTTGTGATTCAAAGCAGTACCACGCTTGGTGCTAAACCCTAAAGACATCCTTCTGAGGGCATGTACCATCTCAATATGTTAGAAAACTAAATAAAGTGCCTAACAGGAAGGAAGGAATGGAAACTGTATCTGTTGCAGGGGCATCCCTTGCCCCACATAGGCAGGTAGCTGTAGGTAGATCCAACAATCAGAATTCTGCACAATATCATGAGTGTAATGAAACAGGGAAATAAAATAATTCTCTCTCATTTGTTCCTTATGAGACAACTCTTCAGGTGATGGGACAGGTATAGGGTTAGTAGAATATGAAGGTTTGAGCAATCTGTCTAGGAAATAAAATAAACGCCAAAGGAAGGCACTCAGGAGTAGGAGAGGCAAAAGGAGTTTGGGTTTGGAGCGATACCAAGGTCTGGCTTCAGGAGTAAACGAGTCATAGATACTGTGTGGCATTATGAGAGAGTTCCTCAAAGGAAATTTTCTAACAGAATGAAGCAAAACAGGGGTTATAGGAGTTTCAGGAGTGTTCATATGCCTCACCCCAAAGACAGTTTGTTAAAGATGCCGGTATTCACCGCCCTGGACAATCCATGGAGAATCCGTTTTAGAGAAGGAAGCAAAGTCAATCAGGAAAAGAAGCAAATGTTAATGAGCACAGTCACTTCAGCTTTCGTGGCCTGAGGTTATATCATGGTCCCTCTGTCACTCCTATGATGTTTTTGGGAGGGATGATACCTGGAGAAACGTTGCACGGAGATAGTCTTTGGGAATGATCAGTCCCTTTTGGCACAAATTCTTCCCATGGTAACTCGGTAGATGTATTCCCAGCCAGAAATGGAGGAGCCCGCTTCACGTGGCTCGCATGTAACCAGTTACGATGTCCTTCACACCTTACAGCAGTCTGGGTGGCCAGTAGAACTTGCACTGGACCTCTCCACATTGGCTTTAGGCTGGATGATCGCTGGAAGTTCTTGGTAAAGATCCAGTCACCAGGCTGGACAGAGTGGCCTGGTCCTTCAAGAGGTTTTGGCAAGGAGTCTTTCACCTGTTTGAGAATAATAGACAACCTTTTAGTAAGTTCCAAACAGTAATCGCTCAACAAAGGATAAGGGACATTAGATAGTTTTCTTGGACTTGGGATTCTCCATATATTTGCAGGTCATCCCATTACTACTTTGTAAGGTGATAGACCTACTCCTGTGTGCGGGACAGTACGTATGGACATTAGGGCTAGGGGCAAAGCATCTACCCACTTGAGAGTACTACTAGCACAGATCTTTGCCAATTTGCTCTTAAGGGTCGAATTGAATCTCTCAACAAGTCCCGCTGCCTCTGCGTGATATATTGAATGGAATTTTTGGCGTATTCTCAACGCATGACACACTAGTGCCACTGTCTTCTTAACAAACACCATTATCACTCCAAATTGGGGCAGTCCGTATCTTGTAAAATACTCTTTTACCAAAGCCTTGGCAGTACTCAAAGCAGTATTATCCAACATAGGGAATGCTTCTGTCCATTTGCTAAACATACATACTACAACTAAAACATATTTGAATCTGACATTGTGGCATTTCTATGAAATCCATTTGAAGGCATTCAAAAGGCAGTTATGGGGGACTGAAATGACCTCTACGGGCAGGTGTACTCTTTCTTATATTGTGTATTAAACAGGCAATACAATTTTGACATGTAGCTATAGCTGTCTTTCGAATGTTTGTATTGTACCATAATTCTCCCAATAAAGATACAATTGCATCTGCACCTATATGGGACTGTCCATGTGCCATTGTAACCATCATAGGCACATACTTGTTAGGTAACGTCCGCAATCTCTTATCAGATTTGTATAAATAACAACCATCATCAAAGGTAGCATTGCTATTCCATTTCTCAATTTCATCTTTGGATGCATCTGTTTGTATTTGTCTGACACATTTGTGAGAATTCTCAAATTCAGTAGTCACTGGGGGACTCGCTGATACATAAATTAAAGTGGCAGGTGCTTGGGCAGCCAATTTAACTGTTCTATCAGCAAAAGCACGACCTATTCCCGCTTCATTTGTCACTTTCTTGTGGGCACTACATTTTATGATATGATAGCTAGCAGTCTAGGCACTACTAGCAAATTCAACAACCTTTTGATCAGCATTCCATGCTGGATTTTAGTACTGTAAGAAAACCTCTCTCAGCCCATAATTTTCCAAAATTATGTACCACTCCAAATGTGAACTATCAGTATATATATTCACTCTTAAATCAAGACTGAGCTCACATGCTCGAGTTAATGCAATGATCTCTGCTGCTTTTGCAGAGTGCTGTGGAATTTTGCAGCTGTGGAGCTACCGCGTGGCATTTTAAAACATGAGCCATCCACGTATAAAATTGCATCAGGATAAATTAAAGGTATATCAGTTAAATCTACCCGTCCCTTTGTCTCCTCATCTGTTGTTAGGATACAGTCATGCAATACCGTGAGGTCATCAGAAGGGAGGGATAGCATTGTGGCAGGGTTCAGAAAATTACACCTTTTTATCGTTGTGTGGTGCAAGTAAAATCAATTGATATCTAGTCAATCTAGCATTTGTCATATGCTGAGTTTAGGTCTTATTCAGCAGTATATCAATAGCATGAGGTACCATCACTAACAGTGGATGTCCTTGCACTATACTTTCAAATTGTTTGACAGAAAGGGCAGCTGCTGCAATTCCCCTTAGACATCTTGGTAACCCTTTAGCCACTGTATCAAAGGTGGAGGAAAAATAGGCACAAAGCCTGCTTTTATCTCCTTGGAGTTGAGTTAAAACAGATAACGCACATCCTGATCTTTCATGCATAACCAAGGAAAAACACTTAGCATAATTGGGGGTCCCTAAAGCAGGTGAGTTACACAAATCTTGTTTTAGCATATTAAAGCTTGCTTGGTGTTCTGGTAACCATGGTTTTGGAATTGGCGTCCCATCTGGTTATCTGAAACCATTTAGCATTCACTCCAACTTGGATATGGGGCAGGAGCAGTGTTGTGAATACTGTTGAGGTAAGGCTGAGCAGCCTGTGTTTGTACGGGATTGCATGGAATGCCTCTTCTGATTTGGGAGAAAAGTAATTTTCCCTCTTCATCCTGGATACCAGTTCCACAGATCTCCTTCTTCTTAGATGAGCGTCTGCTTTCGGGAAACTGTCCAACTTCAGGTCGTTCTTAGGGATCACTAGCGCGGGAATGTGGACGTTCACTAGTGTGCATATGCCTCCCCAGTTTTTCGGCAGAATTATGTATGCCTTGGATCCACACGCCCAGTAATGGTCCATAATAACTGCGGTTCCTTGTGTCATTCCTGGAGCTTCAAAGATTTGTCTGCAGTTTTGATTCTCTCCCATCTTCCTTGTGCCATTGTTTCTGAAGCATAGTTTCGGGTTCTCCAGTGGCACTATCTGCAGGGATCCACCTCTATCTACGACCCATGTTAGTAGTTTTGGCCATAGGGGTCTGCACAGTTTTTGAGAGTTTTCTATTGCTTCTTTGCAGGCTCCAAGGACCATCCAAGCTCGGCAGATCACTACTCCTTCTTCCCATCCATTTGGGGAAACTACTGTTCCCCAGATCTGCATTTGGCCTCTGTTCTTCAAGATGTGTGCCTCTTTTCCAGTTTTTCCGTGAATGTACAGTCTCGGGTTTGTCACCCATCGTGTCCCTGATCCTTTGACAACAGAATTCTCGTATCGGATCATGTGATTCCTGGTGTGCGCCCTGTTTCTTGTTCTAATGTCCTGGACGAAGCCATCTTCGTCTGGGTAGTCCTTTACGGTGGCCCATATCAGTGCAGCGTCTCTGCCCATAAATTGTCCTCTGGTGTTGCACATTGCTACGTGTGACATACAGTGTGCTGTAGGGACATCAATTTCTACAGCCACAGAGATATTGGATTTTCCCATGCTGTATGGTAGGAGAGCACAGACGAAGCATTCTCCTTCTGACTGTCTTCGTCCTACTTCTTTCATGTGCTGGTACCATATGTTGTTTCCGAGATGGGCTGTGCTGTCTATGTAATCATTAAGTTCATTGTTATCTTCGTGCGGGCTTCTCTTGATTCTCCGCATTCTTCTTTAGTTTGCTATGACTTTGTCTCTAAATGCCTCTGTGCTGCTTTTCCTCTCTGGGTGTCTCAGTGGAGCAGGCTGCCTCGACTGCATCACTGTGGTAGGAGAAGGTTTTTTTGTTTCCTTTCCTTCCCTTTTGTATTTTGTCATAGACTTCCTCTAACTACCATTGGCTCCCCAACCTCCCAATGCGTGGTCGTGTTGTAGGCCTGAGGCTTGTTCCTTGCGTTGGAGCAAGTGTGCTTGCTGTTATAGTCTCGTAGTCCTGTCTTTTAGCTCCTCGTGCAGTTTCTTTGCTCTGACTATGAAGGGGAACAAATAGTCTATCAGCATTTGTGTTTTCTCTGTGAATTCCTTTGTGGCTACTTCTGTTCTTTTGAGGGATTTTGCTATGCCCTCTCTCTCTAGTGTTTCACTTGGCTCCTCTTGGTTACTTCCACTGTTTTCTGGAACTGATTGTTCGGCAGACAGTCTCCCCCTCTCTGCTGCCTTCGTTGGAGGCTCTGTAGCCATTGACACTTGCCCTTGTCTGTGTGCATCCTTTGTGTGGGTGCGTGCAGTGGTCAGTGCAGCGTTTTCATTCATTCCGTGCTGACCCTGTCTCCAGCTTTTCTCTTCATTTGTTACCTCAAATGTGTCTAAATTACTGCTAATTACATTTAATTTTAGTTTGTTACTTTCACCATCAAGTTTTCTTGGGACTGGGGCAGCATTCTCCTTAGGGAAATGGGGGAGCCCTTCCGTTGGGGGTAAAACCAAGTTACTGTCCTGGGCCCCCATTTCGAATGAGTTCATAGTCAGTTATTTATTCCTTCTCTTGCTCTGGTCTCGTAGTTCGAGAGTTCATTACTATTAAGTGACAAATGCCTTCCAAATGTCCCCCCTCATGTTAGTGACGACGGTAGTCTCTAGGTACTCAGTACAGTTCCTGTGCTAGACAATGGAAAAGGGTTAGGCTAACAGCTTTGGTACATCACATCCATTATGCATCTCTATAATAGGTAAGGTCCAGGTGCACGCCTCGAATTTGCTTTGGTCCTGAGGACAGACTGGAACTTGCTCAATGCGAAGGAATGAAGAGATGGAACTGCTAAAAATAACACAAAAATAAAAATGTTGTAAAAATAAAAATAAAAGCGAACATGAAAAAATAAGAATAAAAATAAGGAAAAATATGAAAAAGTAAAAAGAAAAATAAGATGTTTAGTTCTTGACTCTGCTCTCTTCGATCTGTCCATGACAGAAAGCTGAAGACCTGTGCCTTTATCTCTTTGATCTGTCCACGGCGGAAAGTCTCACTGAAACCTCCTTAGGTATTCTCGCTGGAAGTTGGATAGCTGCACCTGGAGCATTATGCCGTGGAGAAGTGTGCCCATGTGCGGGGTGTTGGCTGCATCTCTAAGGAAGGTGATGACGTCAACCTCTGAAGGCCTTCCTACCATTTCTGGATAGTCTATGACTAATCTAAACAGGACGTTCTGTGCCAGCCGGGTGACCTCGGGTGATAGGGACATTTGCCCTGTTTGACTGTGTCCTGATCACAAGCTTTTCTTTTGATTCACACAGTCTTTGCACCTTCCTGTTGCGTGGATTACCACCAAATGATTTAATTTAGTCCACAGCTGGCTCAGTTGAGCTAGGTTTCTTGGATCTCTGATATAAGTGCATGTATCAGTTCTCCTGACGAGCCCTGGGCATTTCTCGATTATTTGGAAGAACAAATTAAATGTGAGTTCATCAATGTCTATTGGCGGTGGAAGCATTTGTGTCCTTATTTCCCGTACTCTGGCACCTCGGCAAAGGCCTCCGCGAGGACAGTCAGTAGTTGCCATATTATCTTCCTGTTAGCAGGATTCTGAATGAAATCTGGGATACTGGTGTCTCTTCCTACAAGTGATGGATATGTCTCTAATACCAGCCGGAAACAGGAAAGCACATCCCTTGTGATATTTCTGCTGGGAGATACCATAGGTTCTGTGAACAAAGTCTCGATACTGATTGCTTTAGGATACTGTGTTTCACTCTCAGGCAATGTCTTATTTGCAGTCTATCAGAGTCTTGATTCTTTGTATTATTTGGGCATGACGTGCTTTCAAAGTTCGTTTTATCAACGTTGTCGTGGCTTTGGAAGTGCTTCTTTTTACTCTGCAACTGTGGTGCACAGAGTGTTCGTATTACTGTTGTTTTGTCATCTTTCACTTGGTTTGAGGAAATGTTTTGTTCAAAAGCCTCGATTTACTGGATTCTTTTGCCGTTGTTTTGTTGCTCATGCATCCTTCTTCCTCGCCATGGATCTTGTCTGCACGTGCTGAGGTTCTTCCCCGTTGTCTGGGGTTTCTTTGCTGTTGAATGCAGCTGGAGGGCTCTCTCCTACATAAGGTTTAATGTAATTTATGAAGATCCATGCCCTTCTGCCCTAGAGCTTGACAGCGGAGGGGGTGCAGTCCTCTACGATGAAAGAGCCATTAAATCTTGGCTCGTCCCACCTCTTCCTGGTAAAGTTCATCACAAGCACTTTGTCACCAGGGAAGACGAGGGGGCGCATGTAGACCTTGTGCAGGGTCAGCTTCAGCACTTCCTGATGGGTTTTGTGCTGCACTGTCCCCTTTTCACCGTCGCTGCAGCTGGCCTGAAATGACAGAGGCGCTGGATGTCATACAGTTAAGGTACTCCTGCATCTCTGTTCTCAGATCCTCTCTAGTTGGCTGGGCATCACATCTAGCTCTATCTCGGGGGTAAGAGGGATCCTCATCCTTCTGCCTGTAACTATCTCGTGTGGCGTAAGATGATGGATCCGAGCCGGGTTGGTTTCGAAGTGCATACAATGCCAGTGGTAGACAGTGCAGCCATCCCTTTCTTAATATGAGCTTCAACTTGGCTATCCTCTCCTTTAACAGGCCGTTGAGCCGCTCACATATCCCATTCTCCTCCGGGTGATACGCCAACGAGAACTTGTGCTTTATACCAAGTAACAAGCTGATCTGTTCGAACACTGCATTAACAAAGTGAGCCCCGTTATCTGATCTCATTACTTCGCACACCCCCCATCTAGGGAACACTTCCCTCACTAGGAATTTGGCAGCACAGGTAGTGTCTGGGTGTGCACAGAGACCTGCTTCTATCCCTCTAGAGAATGGACACACCACCACAATTAAATGCCTGTACCCGTTGCACACTTGAATCATGTCGACGTAGTCGATATGCAAGTGCTGGAATGGCCCATTCAGCCGGGGGATAACTCCTCTCACTACTTTTAATGTGTGCCCAGAGATGAACTGTTGGCAGATAATGCGGTTCACCATGAAAAATGCAACATGCTCTGCTAAATTCGGTGTGAACCAGTCTTCTGCGAGCGTTGCATCAAGGTTTTCTTTTGTCATATGTATAGGTTAGTATAACTGCTCCATGCTACTTTCAGTTGGGCGACAGGCAGTTTTGTCCTGCCTCCACAAACCGTCAGAGGGGTTTAAGGAACACCCTCGAAGCTTCCACTAATGTTCTCTTCCTGAGGTGTCTCCCCTTAGAGTTCCATTAGCTGAGTCTGCCCCATGTTACTATAGGCCTCAGGTGTGGCTCGCGCTACCATCATCCTCTCATGGGTACGTGCCACCTCCGCATCCATGATTCTTTCAGTTTTGGATGCCATGCGCTTGGCTTCCATGTCCGCTTCATGGTTTCCACGTTACACGAAATCTGTCCCCTTGGTGTGAGCGGCGCATTTCACGACCGCTATGCCCACTGGGAGCTGTAGTGCTTTTATCAACCTGTCCAGTAAGGCTGCGTGTTGCACTGGCGTGCCGTCCACTCGGAGGTAGCCCCTCCTTTTCCAGCGCGCTAGACCTGCATGTACTGTGTAAGTCACTTAGGCTGAGTCACTGTACACAGTTACTTCCTGGTCTGCATGATTCTCAATGGCGAGTATCAGCGCCAACAGTTCTGCAGCTGGCGCAGAATAGTGAGAGGGTATTTGCGCACTGACGAGTACTTGGAACTCTCCATTCGCTAGGTGTTTTACGACGGCCACGCCTGTATATCTTTGTCCGTCTTCTTGATCTATTCTTGAAGAACCGTCAATGAACACGATTTCGCCACCTGCCAGGGCATTTTCCTTTACCCCCGGGATTTCATCATAGAATTCCTCATAATTCGCACAGTTATGTATAGGTTCTCCTTCTGCAACTGGCTCAGCTATGAATGTAGCAGGGTTCACAGTTTTACATCAAACTATTTTGATCGATGGGTTGGAGATAATCACCTCATAGGCAGATGCTCTCTGAGATGTCAGCGTGCCCTTTGGCTTCTCAAGTATGGCGAATAGCGAGTGCTCAACATACAATGTCATGGAGCACCCCATCACAATGGATGATGCCTTTTCAATGGCAAACGCGACAGCAGCTAGATTTTGTTCACATGGAAAGTGGCCCCTCATGACCGGGTCCAGACTCCCGCTGTAATATGCTAGGGGTTTGTACCCCAGCGAGGTTCGCTGCGCGAGCACTGCCGTCATAAAATTACCATCAGAGTGTGAGAAAAGGTAGAATTCCTCTGCATAATTAGGAATCCCGAGAACGGGGGCCTTACAAATTGCCCACTTAAATTCTGCAAACCCCTTCTCTATTGCCTCAGTCCATTCAATTTCTCCTTTTGTTGCCTGGGCTTTCTTCAAAGCCTGAAGCAGGGGCTTGGTATACGAGCTGTAGTCGAAAACCCATGCTCTGACATAATTGAACAGGCCTAAGAAGCTTTGCATTTGTTTTATCGTGAGTGGTTTAGCCGTGTTCATGATAGCTTCAGCCCTTTCTGGGGTTACCTTTTTTCCTTCGTGTGAGATTAGCTGGCCTATGTACAGCACCTCTCGCTGACAGTATTGTAACTTTTCCTTATCAATTTTGTATCCTTTCTCAGACAGGATTGTCAGTAGCTGGACAGAGTCACGCCTGCATTGTTCCTCAGTGGTGCTGCAGATCAGAATATCATCCATATACTGCAAAACAACACTGTCTACTGCAATATTGTTTAGGTCCATCTACAGGACTCTGTTGAAAATGGATGGAGACTCACAGTACCCCTGTGGCAACCTCGTGCTTTTCAGGCGCATTTGTCTGAAAGTAAATGACGTCAGATCTTGAGAGTCATGGTGCAAAGGGATTGAGAAAAACGCATTTTTCAGGTCAATCACTGTGAAATATTTTGCCTCATTTGGTATGTTGCACAGAATTGTGGATGGATTAGGGACTTGAGGGAATTCAGCTCAACTATATTGTTTAATGCTCGTAAATCTCGGATTAAATGCCAAGACACTCCCTTTGATTTCTTGACAGGGTAAATAACTGTGTTGCAAGGTGATTCTGACGTCACTAGGATACCCTGCTCCATCATGGTGGAAATTGTCTTTGCAATCCCCTCATGTGCCTCTCTGGACATGGGATATTGTTGCTCTCGTGGTAAAATTGCTCCTGGTTTCAGTTTAATTTTTACTTCACCTGCCCCATTCAGGAAGCCTACGTCTCTGTGGCACCTCCCGTTTGATCATTTTGACCCAAAATGTGAGACTTACTTCCACCCTCGTCTCTTCAAGGTCAGGGTGTTCTTCGAACAGATCATCATCAGTGAGGTCAGTCACTTGATACCCTTCCTCAGTGGTGATAATAGCGCACCATTGTCTTCTTTCGTCATCGTATCCTTCTACCAGTACCACTTTCAGTCGCACTGCGGCAGATTGTATCATTAAGGGAAATACTTGTCCCTCCTCTTAGTGCATAGGTATTCTGGGTCTGAATAAAAACTCATCAGGTGTCCTCATAGTTCTATCTGCGAGGCCTGGCAATCCCGCCATGAGCACCCGCACCCCATATGTGAAGACTTCTGGCTCTAACGGTATAGCTCTCATGGCTATACGTCCGGAGTATGCTCTGCTCATTTCGCACATGTTTGAATAATGCATTCCTGGGTTGGAGCACACTATGCCATTCTCGGTAAACGACATTGTCATATTCAATTTTGTCATCAGGTCACCAGAATGTTTACTGGGGTCTGACGTGAATACAGTAAGGGTGCATTAATTTCGCGCTCTCCCACAGGGACGGGGAGCATGGCTGTAAAGGGAACTCTACTGTGAGCTCCTGTGAAACTCTGAATATCTATGGCCTCGCCAGACAAAGAAAATGTGCCTTCTCGTATGCATGAGCGCGTTGTGCCCATGTCTACTAAGAAGGTATACTCTTTACCCCCTATGACGACATTCACCCTAGGTTCCCTGTTAGGGTCTGGTGTCACTGATAGGATAGAGCACATCAGAGTTCCCCGTGAGCTGTCCTATTTTATATATAGGTTCGGCCCACTGGGCTTGTGGAGTACCCCCATTCCCAGGGTTGACTCCCCCTCCGGAGCTAGTGCCCTGTGACATTTGCGGTGGTGCCTGCTAGGATTGTCCCTGCGGTACGTTCCCCATGTGCGGGGGTTGAACCACTTGCTGTGCATCTTGTTGCAGGCCTGGCGCCTGCTTCTGCACTGTGTGATTTTGTGCAGTGCCCTGCTGCGGGATGGCAGGCTGATTCACCATGCCTGCCCCCATCCCTTGGCTATTTTTCCACATGCCTTGGCTTCTGCACACACGCGCCACATGTCCTGTCATTCCACACAGCCAACACACTGGCAGTGTTCGGGCCATCTGTCCATCTGGCATAGCTGGGCCGCCCATCTGTGCGTTCTGAAAGCCATTTTGATTATTCTAAAAGCCTCCCTGGTTACCTCGAAACCCTCCCTGATTACTCTGCCATCCTCTTCCTCCAAAACCCCTTCCCCTCTGGTAAAATCCTGCGTTACCCTGATTGTTCTGCGATGGGTTAGTTGCTTGCTGTGCGCTTGTCTCAGCTGGGCTCGTCAGCATGGCTCCCTCGAGAGCATACTTTGAGAGTTTCTTTTGCACCAGCTTTGCCTCCTCAGCCTTATGGGTTGCTTCCTTTTTCCGATTCTTTTCTTGCAGCAGTCTACAGTAGTGTGCAATTGTCAACTGTATTTCGACCCATGGTTTTGCTTCTACTCCTACTAATTTTTTGAGCTGCTTCTGCACCGGTTCAGGCAACCCCTGGCATAAAATGTGTTAGAATACAGGGATAGATTTCGTCCAAGACTCTTGCATTTGGAGCACCCACGCGTCTTGAAAATTCTGGATATAGATCAACGGATCCTCTGACGCTTTCATTTTCCGAGTCATTATAGCCGCCATACCAGAAGTGTCTGGATATAGCGTTCGCAGCGCTTTCCACACTGCTGCCCTACAGTTATTAAATGGCGATCCGTCATGGGAGGTGTTAGTTAGAGTTACCCTAGGATAGCCTGCCCGTTTCCATACATCTTCTGCTCTTTCACCAAGTAAGGCAATTAGGAGGCACTTAATGTCCCCTACAGCTAAGGTGACACCCCCCTTCATTTTCTGTAACTCATGTATCCACTTTCCGGCTCGCGATGTCAGCATTGGAAGCTTATTTTTAAGGTTCTCTCAGTCCATGTGTGGCCATGGAATATATTGTAGTCTTGCTCCCCCCTTTTCTAGCAAAGTGAATTGGAATGCACAGTCTTCCTTTTCCTTCCTCATAGCTCCTCTATCTACCGCTGGGGTGGCATTCCCGCCTTGCCGTCTTCCTGGCAATGCCCTTAATCTGTCTGCATAGGTAGGTGCTGACACCCCCCTCTGACCGTGGGGTGCTCCGTTATGTCGACCGGACTGCGCGGCAGACTTCGGTGTCCTACTTGTGGACTCGCTAGCATCTGACCATCGTACCCCTCGGTCCCCTGGGAGCCGTTTTTTCGCACCGTCTTCCTTCCTCGGGTGCCACATCCTCCATTTCCCCACCAGAGACAGGTCCTGAATGCTCCCAGTCTACACAACTCCTTGCATCTTCTTCGGTTTGCCCAATCTCCAGCCTGTCTAGGGACAGTCCCCTGCTCCCACTACTTCAGGTGACATCCTCACTGTCATATAGCTGAGTGCTCTCTAAACGCTCATCTTCCCTTCCCCCATCGGATGTCTGCTCTAGCCCCATCTCATTGTATATTTTATCAATCGTTTCCCCGATTCTTTTGGTGTCGAAGTCATCTTCAATATTTGTCCCACTTATACCTTGCACCGAGTCATGTGCAGGAAAGAATTCTTCTATGTCTTCCCATTCTACAACAGGATTGGGTTTTTTAACTTCCCACTCCAGATATTCAAGATTCCGTGCCCTCTGTCTGCGCTTACGTTCCATTTCCTCATTTACATCCTTGCGCCTCCTCTCTTCTTCTCTAGCCTTATCTACTTCTTGCATTCTTTAGTTTCTACGTTCCTTTGCCCTTCTAATTTCCTCCTGTTCTCGTCTCTTCGCTCTCTTCTCACGTACCCTTTGCTCTTCTGCCATCCTTTGCTTAGTCTGTCTGTACCGGTCGTAGGCTACCTCTTGTCTGCGATCGAGCTGTTTCTCTTGCTCTTCGCGATATAGTTGTTCTCGCCTTAGCCTATCTTACTTTCTTGTTCGTTCATCCCTTACTTCGATCTCTTTCTCTCTCTCTCTCTCCTTTGCGTCTCATCAGACCTCTCCCTTGGCCTCAAATCATCACTTCCTTTTCCATCCAACTTCAGTAATATCGTCTTTCGCGAATGCTATCTCATCAACTCTACCTTCATTTCTTTTACGTTTATTTCCCTCTTTCTCCTTATCTGGAGGTGCACAACTCTGTGCCCAATCTTTTCTTTCTTCTTCGTATCTCTCTTTGTCCCTTGAGGCCGCGGTGGCGATATTGTTTTCCTGTTCCTTTCCCTTATTATCATCACTACTGTACGTAGGCGACTCATATGCGGGGTTGCTATACCCTGCGGCTGCCTTAAATTCTCTTAGTGGGTAAAGACCCTCTGTTTTACTCCCTTCAATGACTGGCTCAGGCGGGGCTGGTGGCGCGGTAGGTGTCTCACCCCCCTCCGTACATACATTTAGTATCCAGTCTGTGGGTGGTTCTTCCACCTTCATTTCTTCAAACATCTTCCACAATTCTAGAACAGCAAGACGTTTCTCTAGCTTCTTACCTGTATATGTGGCGTGTAGGAAGGTCGTCATATGCTGTAAAACAGCCTTAGAAAGGAACCCATTCTGCGGCCAAGGCATGAACATTTTGTGGGCGGTACCCTTAACCCACTCTGTGCTATACTTCTTGAGTTTTGGTGCATGCTTAGGTAGTTGCATTCACAGATGCGCAAGTGGGGTGACCGCCTCCATTTTTGATTCCGCCACCAACAATGTTTATACAGTATTTTATCCTTCCAATAGTATGAGCAAGCACCAAATACGCAAGCTCCGATCCAAGCTTTTCCCGCCAACATTTTACTATCAATTAACTCAAAACCATCAATTCAATGGTGATTCCCTTAGTTACAGAATCGCGTAAAGCCAAAATGCATTTCAAACAATCATTAATACAATTATTTTACATTTGACATACAACAAGACACGTATTACAGACACTTGACAGACTAGAGGAACTCCAGCTGTTCATATGTATACCTGCCTTGTAATCAACACCCCATCACGGGATTTAAATGAACTCCCTTGATGACGTCTTTAAACGTTACCGTAGCCTAATTGTCCCCCCACTGTGAGCTCTGAGTTCACGTTTCTTCTGACCGCTGTATTAAAGCGCAGGAATAAGGCAAATCCTTCATTTTTATCTCAGGTGCCCCCCTGGTAATCCTTACGTTTTTAGCTCAGGTGCCCGCCTGGTAATCCTTACGTTTTTATCTCAGGTGCCCCCCTGGTAATCCTTAAGTTTTTATCTCATACTCGAGTCATTAATCCCCTATATATATATATATATATATACAGTCTTCTCTATTTCTAACTACTTTATTTTTTCTCCGCCACCCTCCGTTACCTTTCCCTTACTGGCTCTAATGCCTACACGACATTTGCCATAGTACCGAGTTTGTTGTTTCACTCACTGATCGCATCTTTTCCTCTCTGGAACTTCGGGATCACCGCCCCTTCCTCTTCCAGCCTTTTAAGGTTTTTTCGTCCGATTGGCTGCCCTTGGGAATGAGAAGGGTTATGCTTGGAAAGGCGGGTTCCTTCAGACCCACTGCAGATTTTTTATGGACTTACTCTATCATTGTCCACGGGGAGCTTCTCAGTCTACTCAGCCGGAATGGAGAAAGGACTTGTGATATTGCCGAAAGCCCGGAGTTACTTTGTGCTGTCTCAGTATTATAAAATCAATAATTAATGGATGAAACCATCCTCACGCTACCAAGTGTTCAGGAAGAGAGGAATTCACTTATGGGCCCATAGGTCAGCGCTCACCCTCTAGAACTTGTAAGACAAGATAGCTGCACCATGTGAGGACAGGGGGTGCAGGATTCATTTACTCCAACACGACTCAATAATGAGGACTCAGTAAGTTGGCAAAGGGAAGTCTGTTTAATGACAAGTACATCAAACAGAGAAACAAATGGAAATCAGCAGCATTGCGATCACCTGTCTCGCTCCGACTTTCTTGAACTTCAGTTGAACAGCAATTCTTATAGGCAATATTCGTCATCATTGACGTCTAACTCTACAAAAACTCGACATGCAATATAATTGGTTAGGAAAGGTAAATTAAGTATAGGTGCTATATCTGTATATGATAATAGGGCATGCGGATTGGGTAACTCTTATCGGGTGGGCGTCTACGCCCATCCCACTACACCACACGTGATTGACATCACTACAAGTACGACGTCTTATTGGTTCTACTATCTATAGGACTCCAGATAACTTGGTCCATTGTGATTGGGCAGGTTACACCCCAGACATAAATCCCCATTTTAATTAGCGGCATGCAGAATGGACTCCCATGTGCCTGGTGTCCCAAGTTTCACCCTGCCTCCCTTCCATCAATCAGTATTTTAGGGCTATGTGTCAATTAGTTGGCTGGGTATGGCTCAAAACTGTAGCCTCTTATCAGGAAAGGTTATGGCATCCTCAGGTCCTGGATGACATCAGGCGGTGGTACTTCTTCGCGCCTGACTGGCACGTGTTAGTTCACCATGAATCTGCTTCAGTTTCCAGCTTTTAGTGCATTTAATTCTATTTCAGCCTCGCCACCTGCATGGGCCCCCCTTATCTTGACCTTCATGAGGCAGACTGGTATGCTCTGAAGTTTGAGTCCTGTTAGCTGACGCTCTCTTCCGTTTCTCTGGTTGACCTCGATTTCCTATAAATGAGCCGCTCTTTGTTGAGTTTTGATTCCGCTCCTTCTCTTGCCTTGGCTGGGTTACAAAACCTGGCCTGTCAGGCCTCTGACAGCCTGGGTACATTTCTGCTTTTACAAAATGGAGTCGCACTTGTATAATGTTCCTTATTGAGGTAGATATATGGTTGGCGCTTGCTGCTCTAATCTTCTACTAAGCATTGCAAGCAGTATCGTTTCTTTTGCCTCTTGTGTTCCAAGCCCATTTACACACGTTTGACAGGTCGGTTGCTCCCATCTTGTCTCGTAGCAACGTTTCCTCACGTTTTAACATTGTCTCTTCTTTGTGTCCATTAAATTTATTTTCGTAGTTACTCGCACTGGCGTGCTATCTTCGATAGCTGCTTTTGTTCATTCACGAGTCTGTTCAGGCCCTTGAGTCATTTCCACTGGCCTTCCATTAGGGCTCTTTGGGTCTCTTCATGGACCATCTGTAGGTACTCTTCGTTTCGTATCAGCGGCTGGTACGGCGGTCTGATAGGGTACCGTGCGGCCCAGGGTTGTCTGGTTATGGGTGCTTCAACGGGTATGGATCTTCTGATGTATACTGGGCAGAGTCCCAGTGCAGCTCTTTGTTGGTTCATTTGCTCCTCATACGTCACATACCTTGGCGATTACGCTCCTGGTACCTCGAAATGAGGGGAAGGGGTGCAGGCCATGTCTGGGACCTCCTCTACAAAACCTTAGCTTGGAACATGACTAGCTTATGAGCATTAGCATGACTTGTTAAAGTTTATATTTTAACCAACTGCAACCTTTTTCTATTTTCAAAAGCAATGTCACACATGCAGTGCTTTATATGTTTAATTTCACTTCACACTTGAAAATGCTAGTATTCTTTAAAACACCACATTTTATAATATTTTGGATTGATAAATTGATATTTGGATTGATAAAACCCTTCTTCACCACGAAGCAGTCCAAAATCTTTCTTAAATCAGGGTCGCTTTCTCACTCTCAGGAGAGAGTGCGTATTTTCCAGTTTGGAAATACATGTTTCATTTAGCCAAGCACTTCTCATCCCAGCAGCACAAACCCTGACATTCAGTTACATTCAGCACTCCTCTGCTTAAAAGTCAAGTCTGGGGAATGGAGACAGTTTGGACTTTTCTTTTTAGATAAGGGCACCTCTGCCCTCTAGGGAATTCTGGAGTTCACAAGGAAAATAGGTGTACCTGTGACGAATCAACTTCTGGTGTGCCAGTGATCCAAGGATGAATATCGGTCTCTAAACCATCAATCAGCCCCACACCTCTAGTACACCAGAAAGGATCTGAACAGATTGGAACACAAGTGAATTATAAACCTCCTTGTCCAATTTTTGGTTACTTGGACGGAACAGCAGGCTTATCTCCGCAAGATTGTGAATTGTTGGTTAGTTGCAACACAGCGAAAATGCAATCATTACCCAATGATAAAAGAGACTGTCCAGCCAAGGTTGTGTAAAAATATCAACTTTATTATTATTACAACAGACAGTTCTAGCACACTACAAAATACAACCCACACTGTAAAGGAACACAGAAGACAGACAGTTTCACGAAGAAAAGGGATGCACTCTGGATACTGACAAGAGGAGGGTGTGCATCCGTGGAAGTCCTCTGGAAGTGCTGCTTAGCTGCGTGGAGACTCTGCTGTCTGCATTCTCCTGGATACCTGTTTCGTGATTGTCTTCTGAAATGTTGATGTAGATTTACTGTAGATGTAGATTTACTGCACAGAGCGATTAGCTCCAGCCCTCCTTACCCCTGATACTTCTGTTTTACAGGTGGAGATGTCGAAAGAATTGAGTCAGCTCAACCAACGTCTCCTCCGGCTACTGACATCCACAATTTGTCTCAATCCCCAGTAATGTTTGCTCACTCCCCGCAGAACTCATCAGCCTTATCCATATCATTTACTCATCACACGCCACGCCCCACAAATTCAATCCTCTTCTCAGTGTCAGTCAGCTGCCTTGCCACATTTAGACATTACTTTGACTGCTATGAACTGTAACGCTCACCTGATTCCCGCAGAGGCGCCGGTCTTGACTGGGTGAATGCCGTATCTTCAAAGGTGATGTGTAGGTTGGCTCTTTGGGCTGGACCTCTGTGCACTGTATGTCTGACTCGAAGAGTAAGATGTCTGCAGATAGAAAATATGGGATTAATGAACTGGGGTTATTGGGTGCCTCTCTCCTCTCCCCTTTCTCTTCTCCTGTAGAACCCCAAAGGTTAACACCCTCACCTTAGGTAAGTGAACGCCGAGCTCTCCATCTGCCTCGGGGCAGGGTGCCGTAACCAGTTTCTTCACTGGATAAGGGTGCAGGCCTCTTGACCTCAGAGGACTGCTGTCCGTCGTTAACTGCACGAACGGTAAGTTCTGGGCACTTCAAATGTCTTAAAAGTCTTTTGTAATGATATCTCTTGTTTTGCAGGGTTCCGGCGATGGCGGATGGTGGGCTGATGAGAGTTGAGGATCGAACCTGCGTGAGGAATAGAAGCGCCTGGAAGCACGTAAGTAAGCGC
This sequence comes from Ambystoma mexicanum, assembly GCF_040938575.1. Lineage (NCBI taxonomy): Eukaryota > Metazoa > Chordata > Amphibia > Caudata > Ambystomatidae > Ambystoma > Ambystoma mexicanum. The sequence goes on along the minus strand of NC_090930.1, from coordinate 443,052,788 downwards.
TTGTAGCCTGCTTCACGATGCGCACTAACTGTCCCTTTTATCTTGCAGGTACAAGTTCGGAGCTTTAGAGAAGCTGAAGGGTGCTGGAATACCCACTGGATTCGGCGTGGGAAGGAGTAATGGCACGTGAGTAATAAAGTTGCCCAATGTCTTTAAACGCACCTTCTTTTGTCTTTCAGATGCGGGATGCAGCGCCGAAGGCCTCCGGAGCGTGCGAAGAGCTGGTAAGCTTTTGTCTTTCAGATGCCGGAATGCAGTGCGGAGACCTCCGGAGCATGCGAAGAGTAGGTAAGCCTTTGTCTTTCAGATGCCGGAATGCAGCGCGAGGCGTTGGTGACAGCCGATGGACCAGGTAAGAGATGCGCTGCCACTGAAGACCGTAGTGCTAACCTGTTCTTTCTTTGTCTTTACAGGTGCTGCTGAAGACTGGATTCCAGGATGGTAAGCCTTTGTTCCCTTAGGCCCAGGATCAGAAGCAGAAGACACGATGAGCGTTCTGCTGCAGAGAATGCAGAATAACGCAAAGCAAGATTCATCCATCGGGTGTGGTTTAAATAGCCTCCTGTAGTGCTTAGGTGTCTCCTTCCACAGCCACGCCTAGGTAAGAAAAGAGTTCCTGCTTTCCAGAAGAGTTCCAGTGTTCTGAACCTAGGGAGTGGCTCCTGCCCCACCCAACAGGAAAAGTAGTCCCAAACAGAAGAGGATCAGGGGTTCAACTGGCAGGTAAGTAAGCAGCATGGTCTGCTGCAGGTAAGTCCACCCAAGCATTCTGAGCCCGGCGCTTCCAGCGCTGGGACTGGGCATCTTTATGAGCCTGGTGCCACTGGCGCCAGGACAGGGTCCAAAAGGTCCCAATTGGGACTGGCTGGGACTCGGAACCGGGGTTATGGGTCTGCTTCCAAGGGAATCGGGCAAGTCCTGATCTTTTGGAAGCAGAGATCATGACAGCACCCCCCCTCAAGGCCCCTCCCAAACCGGGCTTCTCCGGGGGTTTGGGCTTGTTAGGAAATGTTCAATGAAATCTTTTGATTAGACGAGGCGCGTGGACATATTCTGCAGGTTCCCAGGATCTTTCTTGGGGACCGTAGCCTTTCCAGTCAATCAGGTAAAATAGTTTAGATTTGGAGATCTTGGAATCCAGGATGCTTTTGACTTCAAACTCGAGTTCTCCATCAACTAGAATAGGTTTTGGAGATGTAGTTAGTCGGGTTTGAGGTTGCACGGGTTTTAATAGAGAGACGTGGAAGACCGGATGTATCTTCATGTGAGGGGGAAAGTCCAACTTGACCGCTACTGGATTTACTTTGATAGTGATGGAATAGGGACCAAGGTATCTTGGGTTGAATGTGCGTGGTCCTTTTAGAGGTAGATATTTGGTGGATAACCAGACTTGATCTCCTACTTGATATTGGGGGGGCTTCCTTCCGATGTTGGTCTGCTCCTTTCTTGTATTGTTCTTTAGCCCTTTGAAGGTGAGAAACGGCTTCCTTAAAGGCTTGGGTGATTGTAGAATGCAGGTGGTCTACTGCTGGTGTTCCAAGATCTTGGAGTGGATCCAACTCCGAGGTTTGAGGGTGACTACCGTATAAAAGAAAAAACGGGGTCTTCCCAGTTCCCGAGTGGACAGAGTTATTGTAGGCATATTCGGCTATCCAAAGGATATCTTTCCAAGTTTTTTCAGTTTGTTGTAGCATGCAGCGCAAATACTGTTCCAGAGTTTGATTGGTCCTCTCGGTTTGTCCGTCGGTTTGAGGGTGGTGGCTGGTCGAAAGTTTCACATCAATTTGATTCGACCGACAGCAACTTCGCCAACAATGAGAAATAAATTGACTACCTCGATCCGAAATTAGAACTGAAGGAAAACCGTGCAGTCGGACGATGTTTTCGATAAATTCTCGGGCCAGAGTTGCTGCTGTTGGTAAGCCTTTGAGTGGAATGAAATGCGCCATCTTGGAGAATAGGTCCACGATTACTAGGATCGTATTGTATCCGGAGCATGGAGGTAGATCGGTGATGAAGTCCATAGAAAGCGTATGCCAAGGGCGAGGCGGGATGTCAATAGGGCGTAAGAGGCCGGCTGGTTTTTCCTTTTGACTCTTGTTTTGGGCGCATACTCCACAGGACATTATAAAGTCTCTGATATCTTTTTTCCAAGACGGCCACCAGAAGTAGCGCTTGATCTTTTCCGAGGTCTTGGTCATACCGGGATGTCCTTCCATTAAAGAATCGTGATAACAAGAGATTACCTTTTTCTGTAAATCTGTGCTGGGCAGGTATAACCGTTCTTGGAAATATAATAGGTTGTCCTTCACCGTAAAGTCCTTTCCCTGCAGATGCCAATTCTGTATGTCTGCTGGAGTTACCAGTAGCCTGGCTTTATCCTTAACTTCCTCTATGGATTGTGTGGCGATTACACCTAGAATTCTTTGTTCGGGAATGATAGGTACAGGTTTAGCATTGATCAAATGTTCTTCCACTCCCATCCGAGAAAGGGCATCAGCTTTACCGTTTTTTGTACCAGGTCGATAGGTAATTATGAAGTCAAACTCGGCAAAGAATAGTGCCCAACGGAGTTGCCTAGAGGATTGAGCTTTTGCGGTTTTCAAATATTGCAGGTTTCGGTGATCTGTAATCACAGTAATGGTGTGTCGGGCCCCGAGAAGATAATGCCGCCAAGCCTGAAAGGCGGACTTGATAGCTAGAAGTTCCTTATCAGTAATAGTGTAATTGATTTCAGGAGGCGAGAATTTGCGGGACCAAAATGCCACGGGATGCAACTGATTGGTTACTGGGTCCTTTTGTGATAGAACTGCCCCCATGGCAAGGCTCGAAGCATCAGTTTCAACGATGTAGGGGAGTTCTGGGCGAGGATGTTTTAAGATCGGTGCAGAGATAAATCTAGTCTTCAAATTCTGGAAAGCTTGTTCCGCCTCGGTAGACCATTCAAAACGTTTGTTTTTCTTTAACAAGGCGGTGATGGGCTGGACTATTCGAGAGAATTCGGGGATAAACCTGCGGTAAAAGTTAGCAAAGCCTAACATGCTTTGAACACCTTTTACGGAGGATGGCGATGGCCATTTGAGAATTGCATCGACCTTCTTTGAATCCATACGCACTCCGCTAGGTGATAATATGAATCCCAAGAATTCAACTTCAGTCACGTTGAAAACACATTTTTCCAACTTAGCTAAAAGTTTGTGTTGACGCAATCTCTCGAGGACCATTTTCACGTGTTTCCGATGTTTAGTTTCCGATGAAGAATAAATGAGGATGTCGTCAATGTAAACAACAACACACACATCTATGAGCTCTCTGAGGACATTGTTCATAAAATATTGAAAGGCGGCCAGGGCATTGCAAAGTCCGAAGGTCATGACCTGATATTCAAATAGCCCATACTTGGTGCGGAAGGCCGTCTTCCATTCATCGCCCTCTTTTACTCGTACCAAGTGGTAGGCTCCTCTAAGATCCAGCTTTGTATATATGCATGCTTTTCTGGCTTGGTCCAGGAGTTCAGGGATCAAAGGTAACGGATATCTATTCTTAACGGTGATCTGGTTCAGGGCGCGATAATCTATACAAGTTCTAAGGTCCCCTTCTTTTTTTGGAACGAAGAACAAAGCTGAGGAAGCAGGGGACTTGGAAGGACGAATAAACCCATTTGCTAGGTATTGATCCAGGTATTGTCGGAGGTGAAGATTCTCAGGCTCGGTGAGGGCATAAATTCTACTACAAGGAGGAGTAGATCCAGGTATCAGGTCTATCTGGCAGTCATAAGACCTATGAGGAGGTAGAGAGTTAGCCTGATCCTTCCGGAAAACATCTTGGAATTCTAGGTATTCAGGAGGTAACTGAGGAGCCTCCGAGGAAATTGCTTCCAGTGCAACACCAGGTCGAGGGTGACAAGTAGAGACACATTCTGGAAACTGAACCGTTCTTGCTCTCCAATCGATCTGAGGATTGTGCTTCTCTAACCAAGGAATTCCTAGAATAATCTGGAACTGAGGGGCCTTGATCACATCGAACACGATCTTCTCATGGTGTCCATCTTGACTTACTAGCGTCACTTCTTGGGTGGTATGCGTTACTGGTCCGGAGGCTATCTCCTTACCATCCACCGTAGTAATGACGTCCTTTACAGCCTTTGGACAAAGAGTCAGATTCATCCTCAAAACCATTTCATGATCCACATAATTGCCGATGGCACCGCTGTCGACGTAAGCTTCAATCGCATGTAATCGATCCGGATGTTCAGGGCTAATGAGGACCATAGGTATCACGAAATGCGTGGTCACGGAACTGGTTTTAACGCTCGGCAAGAGGACCTCTATTCTTGTCGGGCGAGGTCGTTTCCCTGCTCAGAGTTTGTGACCCTGGTAACTGCAGCTCCTACTGCCTTCTTGGCTGGTTTCACCGGACAGTCTCGAAGAAAGTGCCCCGAGTTTCCGCAATAGAGGCATAATTGCAGCTGTTTTCTCCATTCCGGCTCCTTTTGTGTTAGTGGTCCTTTCAGGCCCCCTAATTGCATGGGTTCCCCGGAGTCTACTCCTTTGGTAGGAGTTGGTGGTTTGGAAAATACTCGAGCATCAAACTTGGAACGATCGGCCTTCCTGTTCTGCAGTCTGTGGTCAATTTGAACGACTAAGTCAATATAGTCCGAACAGTCTTGCGGGGGATTCACTACTTGGGCTAACACATCTTTGAGCTCTCCACGTAGACCTCTATAAAACAGCGTAATCCTTTTGTCCTCAGACCATCGAGTTTCCACTATCAGTCTGTTGAAAGACGCAATATAAGCCAAAAGGTCTTGATTACCCTGTCGCAATGAAAGGAGCTCATTGTCCAAGGCCTGCCCCTGTGAATGTCTTGCAAACAGTTTTTCCATACTGAGCTGAAAAGTTTGAAAATCATGGAGAACCGGATCATCTTGATTAACTAGAGGGATCGACCAGTCTGCCGCATTGCCACTGAGGTACGAAAGCTACCTTAGCTTGATCAGTTGGAAAGGCTGCTGGCCGGCATAAGAAGTGCAACCGGCACTGATTAATAAATACTGCAAACCTCTTTGGGTCACCAGAAAATCGTTCGGGCGGAGCCAGAGGTACATTCCCAGGTAGGTTGATCTGCACTGGGTTCGTAGAGGATGTTGAAGGAAGATTTGCCCCTGATGCAGGTAACGGAGTTTGTCCAGCTTGTGACTGTAGCAATTGTCTAGCGAGATCGTCTGTTCGCTCCGTGGAAATAATCAGTTCCCTTCTTAGAGCATTTGTTTCCTGACGGGCTGCATGCACTTCTGCTCTTAGTTCCCCAAGTAACTGGGCTAGCTGGTCGGTATCCGAGGTTTCCATAGCGCCTGGGTGGGAGTTTTGCGATAGGCTTTGCGTTCTGTAACGCTCACCTGATTCCCGCAGAGGCGCCGGTCTTGACTAGGTGAATGCCGTATCTTCAAAGGTGATGTGTAACACACGGTTGGCTCTTTGGGCTGGACCTCTGTGCACTGTATGTCTGACTCGAAGAGTAAGATGTCTGCAGATAGAAAATATGGGATTAATGAACTGGGGTTATTGGGTGCCTCTCTCCTCTCCCCTTTCTCTTCTCCTGTAGAACCCCAAAGGTTAACACCCTCACCTTAGGTAAGTGAACGCCGAGCTCTCCATCTGCCTCGGGGCACTGGATAAGGGTGCAGGCCTCTTGACCTCAGAGGACTGCTGTCCGTCGTTAACTGCACGAAAGGTAAGTTCTGGGCACTTCAAATGTCTTAAAAGTCTTTTGTAATGATATCTCTTGTTTTGCAGGGTTCCGGCGATGGCGAATGGCGGGCTGATGAGAGTTGAGGATCGAACCCGCGTGAGGAATAGAAGCGCCTGGAAGCACGTAAGTAAGCGCTTGTAGCCTGCTTCACGATGCGCACTAACTGTCCCTTTTATCTTGCAGGTACAAGTTCAGAGCTTTAGAGAAGCTGAAGGGTGCTGGAATACCCACTGGATTTGGCGTGGGAAGGAGTAATGGCACGTGAGTAATAAAGTTGCCCAATGTCTTTAAACGCACCTTCTTTTGTCTTTCAGATGCGGGATGCAGCGCCGAAGGCCTCCGGAGCGTGCGAAGAGCTGGTAAGCTTTTGTCTTTCAGATGCCGGAATGCAGTGCGGAGACCTCCGGAGCATGCGAAGAGTAGGTAAGCCTTTGTCTTTCAGATGCCGGAATGCAGCGCGTGGCGTTGGTGACCGCCGATGGACCAGGTAAGAGATGCGCTGCCACTGAAGACCGTAGTGCTAACCTGTTCTTTCTTTGTCTTTACAGGTGCTGCTGAAGACTGGATTCCAGGATGGTAAGCCTTTGTTCCCTTAGGCCCAGGATCAGAAGCAGAAGACACGACGAGCGTTCTGCTGCAGAGAATGCAGAATAACGCAAAGCAAGATTCATCCATCGGGTGTGGTTTAAATAGCCTCCTGTAGTGCTTAGGTCTCTCCTTCCACAGCCACGCCTAGGTAAGAAAAGAGTTCCTGCTTTCCAGAAGAGTTCCAGTGTTCTGAACCTAGGGGGTGGCTCCTGCCCCACCCAACAGGAAAAGTAGTCCCAAACAGAAGAGGATCAGGGGTTCAACTGGCAGGTAAGTAAGCAGCATGGTCTGCTGCAGGTAAGTCCACCCAAGCATTATGAGCCCGGCGCTTCCAGCGCTGGGACTGGGCATCTTTATGAGCCTGGTGCCACTGGCGCCAGGACAGGGTCCAAAAGGTCCCAATTGGGACTGGCTGGGACTCGGAACCGGGGTTATGGGTCTTCTTCCAAGGGAGTCGGGCAAGTCCTGATCTTTTGGAAGCAGAGATCATGACATGAACATGGCCCTAACTTCATTGTTCAAATTGCTTGAGACACTGAACGAAAAAAATATATCATCAGACATGCCTTTTAACACAACTTATGTAAACAAGGGAATTTACAATGCTGTATTATTGGACTCGCCCCGTCTGGAAATAATAAAGACACAGTTATATCAGATATTAGACTCCAACTCAGAGGTTCGCACAAGCTTTCCTTGAGGCGAAGCCACATTTATCCACACTTAAGTGGGTACAGGCAAACCACGAGGACAGAGCCCTTGTAGCCACTGACTGACAAATTCAGTACAAAATGTTCATGGTTATACAGGCAAATCTCATACATTATCTCAGACATTATGTGCGTGTGGCCCTAGACATCCCGTGATTGATTCATCATCCTTTCGTCTACTCTGCAAAATGATCCTACATGTCAGGGCAATATATATTTCTTGGTGCACTCGCATCAGCAGACATCATAAGTTCATGAAAAAGAATTTTAAAAAAACAGTGCAAGTGTGCTTCTGTGTACAAAGTTCCACGGTAAAAACTACAAGCAGCCTTCCTTTATGAAAAGGGACGTTTTCTGCCAGCCACTTTATTAATACATAGCTTCTGCAGTTTACAGTTTTACTCTAAGGAGGCATTTCGATCAAAGTCTGCAGAATCCCATCACATCTGGGGTGATCTAATGTACTAGCTAAATCTAAACATGTACAAATGCTGTATAACGATCAGCCATGAACTTCACTCGTGTAGCTAAAGCAAGCATTGTGTGCAGAATATGTATTTTGCAGTGAGGCCTATCCATTCAACTTTCATAAATGGCCTTTAGCAGGTCACATTATAATAGCAGGTTTCATTGCAATGGCTCTTGGCATGGCAGGTTATATTTTATAGCTTTGGCGGATTACATTGTATGAACTAATGAGCAGATAAAATCAATTTTCCACAAACTGCCCTTATGAACATTAGTTCTACAATAAGAATTTTAGACCATAGCTATGGAACAGCTTCATATATTCCTTCATCCTTGACAACTGCTTGTGCCACATAGTCAGTGTCATCTCTAGTGGTGCGAGGTGAAGGCGGAGGGGGAAATGGAGGATCATCAATGTCTATCTCAGTAATCTCTATTTGCATAATTTCTTGTATGGCAACATCTTGCATTACGAGGGCAATCCCTCTGGCACCATGGTATGGTTGTGGGGCACACAAATGGGCTAGATATTGGCAGCATGCAGGTAAGCAATTATCAAAGAGGCAGCATCCTAGGATTATTAGGATCACCGTAAGCAGCAACATTACCATCTTCCAGCCCCATAGGCTCAAGAAACTCCAAATAGAATGTAAAATGTCCCATGAGCCAGTGTCTTCGTGTACCTGGGAACCAATCTCATGGAGCCTTTTTATGGATTCACTCACAGAGGTAGAAGCATCAGGTTCGTATGAACAGCAGGAAGATCCTATAATTTTGCAAACCCCTCCATGCTCAGGCAGGATCATGTCTAGCTCCATCCTTTTCTGAAGGGCCACTAGCCTAATAGATTGCATTTAAATTGTCATGTTTTAAAAAGCATCTGCTCTCTCAGAGATTGTGGCCTCCAAAAGCCTAGCTAATCTCCTAATACTACGTGAGTTAATAGCGGCGCCAAACCAGGGGATAAATGTTTTTATCAGGTCACATGCAATATCAGCAGCAGAATCTCCTTGATACACCACATCCCTTTGTGAGCATTGTAGGGGCTTAATGGTAGGCTGTGGAATATCAGTATTGCATTTAATAGATATGCCTGGCAAGACAAATCCCAGATGACGACGTCCTGTACAGCCCTTGGGAAGCCATGTGCTCTGCTACCGCAGATAAAGTAAATAGAATCCCCTACATACACAGGGGCATCCACAGAAGGATGTAAAACAGGCATGCGGTAGGTCATGTTACAATCTAAGCTATATCCCACATCATAGGACCCAGAAGCTTCTATACAGATACTACCTTGGACAACTATGTTTCTTATTTTAAGAAATGAAATTGGGTGTGTGGTAGTGGAGTTCACACAAAACTGATTAGGAGAAAAGTGGGCAGGAAGGTTTGCAGTCTCAGTAAAAGGAGAAAAATAGGAAGAAAGAGGAAAAGTAGCATTGGGCAAAGTCACCAGATCACATCAGCCCTTTTTAAAGATATGCTCATCAGAATCAGAAGAAGTGCTTTTGTGATTCAAAGCAGTACCACGCTTGGTGCTAAACCCTAAAGACATCCTTCTGAGGGCATGTACCATCTCAATATGTTAGAAGACTAAATAAAGTGCATAACAGGAAGGAAGGAATGGAAACTGTATCTGTTGCAGGGGCATCCCTTGCCCCACATAAGCAGGTAGCCGTAGGTAGATCCAACAATCAGAATTCTGCACAATATCATGAGTGTAATGAAACAGGGAAATAAAATAATTCTCTCTCATTTGTTCCTTATGAGACAACTCTTCAGGTGATGGGACAGGTATAGTGTTAGTAGAATATGAAGGTTTGAGCAATCTGTCTAGGAAATAAAATAAACGCCAAAGGAAGGCGCTCAGGAGTAGGAGAAGCAACAGGAGTTTGGGTTTGGAGCGATACCAAGGTCTGGCTTCAGGAGTAAGTGAGTCATAGATACTGTGTGACATTATGAGAGAGTTCCTCAAAGGAAATGTTCTAACAGAATGAAGCAAAACAAGGGTTATAGGAGTTTCAGGATTGTTCATATGCCTCACCCCAAAGACAGTTTGTTAAAGATGCCGGTATTCACCGCCCTGGACAATCCATGGAGAATCCGTTTTAGAGAAGGAAGCAAAGTCAATCAGGAAAAGAAGCAAATGTTAATGAGCACAGTCACTTCAGCTTTCATGGCCTTAGGTTATATCATGGTCCCTCTGTCACTCCTGTGATGTTTTTGGGAGGCACGATACCTTGAGAAACGTTGCACGGAGATAGTCTTTGGGAATGATCAGTCCCTTTTGGCACAAATTCTTCCCATGGTAACTCGGTAGATGTATTCCCAGCCAGAAATGGAGAAGCCCGCTTCACGTGGCTTGCATGTATCCAGTTATGATGTCCTTCACACCTTACAGCAGTCTGGGTGGCCAGTAGAACTTGCACTGGACCTTTCCACCTTGGCTTTAGACTGGATGACCGCTGGAAGTTCTTGGTAAAGATCCAGTCACCAGGCTGGACAGAGTGGCCTGGTCCTTCAAGAGGTTTTGGCAAGGAGTCTTTCACTTGTTTGAGAATAATAGACAACCTCTTAGTAAGTTCCAAACAGTAATCGCTCAACAAAGGATAAGGGACATTAGATAGTTTTCTTGGACTTGGGATTCTCCATATATTTGCAGGTCATCCCATTGCTACTTTGTAAGGTGATAAACCTACTCCTGTGTGCGGGACAGTACGTATGGACATTAGGGCTAGGGGCAAAGCATCTACCCGCTTAAGAGTACTACTAGCACAGATCTTTGCCAATTTGCTCTTAAGGGTCGAATTGAATCTCTCAACAAGTCCTGCTGCCTCTGCGTGATATATTGAATGGAATTTTTGGCTTATTCCCAACGCATGACACACTAGTGCCACTGTCTTCTTAACAAACACCATTATCACTCCAAATTGGGGCAGTCCGTATCTTGGAAAATACTCTTTTACCAAAGCCTTGGCAGTACTCAAAGCAGTATTATCCAACATAGGGAATGCTTCTGTCCATTTGCTAAACATACATACTACAACTAAAACATATTTGAATCTGACATTGTGGCATTTCTATGAAATCCATTTGAAGGCATTCAAAAGGCAGTTATGGGGGTCTGAAATGACCTCTAGGGGCAGGTGTACTCTTTCCTATATTGTGTATTAAGCAGGCAATACAATTTTGACATGTAGCTATAGCTGTCTTTCGAATGTTTGTATTGTACCATAATTCTCCCAATAAGGATACAATTGCATCTGCACCTATATGGGAGTGTCCATGTGCCATTGTAACCATCATAGGCACATACTTGTTAGGTAACATCCATAATCTCTTATCAGATTTGTATAAATAGCAACCATCCTCAAAGGTAACATTGCTATTCCATTTCTCAATTTCCTCTTTGGATGCATCTGTTTGTATTTGTCTGACACATTTGTGAGAATTCTCAAATTCAGTAGTCACTGGGGGACTCGCTGATACATAAGTTAAAGTGGCAGGTGCTTGGGCAGCCAATTTAGCTGTTCTATCAGCAAAAGCACGACCTATTCCCACTTCATTTGTCACTTTCTTGTGGGCACTACATTTTATGATATGATAGCTAGCAGTCTAGGCACTACTAGCAAATTCAACAACCTTTTGATCAGCATTCCATGCTGGATTTTAGTACTGTGAGAAGTAAGAAAACCTCTCTCAGCCCATAATTTTCCAAAATTATGCACCACTCCAAATGTGAACTGACTATCAGTATATATATTCACTCTTAAATCAAGACTGAGCTCACATGCTCGAGTTAATGCAATGATCTCTGCTGCTTTTGCAGAGTGCTGTGGAATTTTGCAGCTGTGGAGCTACCGCGTGGCAGTTTAAAACATGAGCCATCCACGTATAAAATTGCATCAGGATAAATTAAAGGTATATCAGTTAAATCAACCCGTCCCTTTGTCTCCTCATCTGTTGTTAGGATACAGTCATGCAATACAGTGCAGTCATCAGAAGGGAGGGATAGCATTGTGGCAGGTTTCAGAGAATTACACCTTTTTATCGTTGTGTGGTGCAAGTAAAATCAATTGATATCTAGTCAATCTAGCATTTGTCATATGCTTAGTTTAGGTCTTATTCAGCAGTATATCAATAGCAAGAGGTACCATCACTAACAGTGGATGTCCTTGCACTATACTTTCAAATTGTTTGACAGAAAGGGCAGCTGCTGCAATTCCTCTTAGACATCTTGGTAACCCTTTAGCCACTGTATCTAAGGTGGAGGAAAAATAGGCACAAGGCCTGCTTTTATCTCCTTGGAGTTGAGTTAAAACAGATAACGCACATCCTGATCTTTCATGCATAAACAAGGAAAAGCATTTAGCATAATTGGGGGTCCCTAAAGCAGGTGAGTTGCACAAATCTTGTTTTAGCATATTAAAGCTTGCTTGGTGTTCTGGTAACCATGGCATTGCAATTGGCGACTCTTTTGTAGTGAGATTGAGTAAGTGCTTTGCTAAGAGAGAAAAATTGGGGATCCATTGGCGACAAAACAACGTCATACACAAGAAACCTCTCACTTCTTGCTCTGTGGTTGGAGCTACTGTACTAAGTACAGCTTGTATTCTCTGTGGATGTAATCTCCTTTCTCCCTTTGATAGCAGATGACCTAAATAGGGAACTTGCTTTTGGCAAAACTGTAGCTTACTTTGAGAAGCTTTGTGACCCAATGGTGCTATGTAATTCAATAGTTGGACTGCACAGTTTATGCATTGCTATTTGGTGTCTTTTATAAGCAAATCATCTACATATTGTAAAAGGACGGTACCACTCGGAAGCGAAAAGCAATCTAGCTGTGCTTGTAAAGCTTGACTGTAAATACTTGGGCTCTCTGTGTAACCTTGTGGAGCTCCACAGAATGTATACGACCTTCCTTTAATATTAAAAGGAAACACATACTGGCTATCCTCATCGAATTGAGCACTAAAAAATGCATTCTTAAGGTCTATTACTGTAAAATACTGGGCAGTAGGTGGGAGCATGGTAAAAAGAGAAATCATATCTGGCTAAACTGGAAATTGGGGCAAAACTATCTTGTTAATACTGCGCAAATCAATAATGAGTCTCCATTCCGGTGTTGCATTCTCACTAACCTTCTTCTGGATAGGAAGTATTGGGCTGTTACAGGGGCTTCCTGCAATCTGTTTGATAATGTCTTTAGGTAAGAAATCCTGTATTACTGGACGGATTCCTTCTAGTGCTTGTTGTGTCCTTTTGTACTGGGGTATTATTGGGTAGATAACATTATTTCTTAATGTAATGCGAATAGGTTCTATTTGGAGACACCCAACATCATTTTAATCTTCAATCCACACTCTTTCCTCAACAGTTAGTAATTCATTAGGTAGTACACCTGTGGTAGTAGTAGCGTATGCACAGCCTTTTTGTAAGTAATCTGACATGCAAGTGAGGTAGACACCATCAGGTGTACAATAAATAGTAGCATGCAATGTCTTAAGCAGATCCATTCCCAATAGATTCAAACCACATTAATTAGTAAGCACGGCAGGAGCAAGACATGAAATAGGCCCTATAGAAAATTGGATAGGCTCTGAAATAGGGCTATGAACAGGCATATTTGAAAATCCTACTGATGTGTTTATTTTCAAAGAGAGGGACACAGTAGGTACCAATTTATGAGAGATAGATGTATGGGTAGCCCAGTATCAAGTAAGAACTTCAATTTTCCTGGTTTGTCTTTAATTGATAACTCAACATATGGTCCTTTGGGGTCCACTTGGATTTTTACTCTCCTTTACCCTCTCTTGGGCATCCCTATTCTACATAATCATCTGAATGTGTATCATCTTCATAGTAATCTCTTGATGAATACTGATGGCCTTGTCTCGGATCAAAATGTACTGTAGTACTTTGGTCCATTCCGCTAAAAGAGCTAAAAGCCTGCTCTTTGCTGGTGAAATATTTCTGAACTGATTCTCCTTCCTCCTTTTCACAAGTAGTTAGATTATCCTATTCATCTGGTTTCTGGGTACTATCTGTTCTATTCTTCTCATTATGTGTTCTGGCAAGGCAAGAATAGTTCTGTCTAAACAACCTTGCCCATTTCTGTATTTGGTCACTGTCTCATCTTCTAATGCTGTCCATTTAATGGGAGGTTCTTCACTATCCTGTTTTCTACACTGTCTCCAAATTACTGGTGGTAATATACACAAAAATAACTGGTCAATATCACTCAGTGTTAGAGGTCCAGTCTTTAGCACACGGTTAGTATGGCTATACCATTGCTCTGGATTCTGTCTAATATCTGGAAAGTCCTTGGTAAAGGATAGCATTTCCATACGATTCTAAGGCACATTTACATGATATGTGGGGTTGCTACTATCAAAGCCTGGCACTTCTCTCATAGGGTTCTGGTGTGTTACTGGACTAGTTAAGGGAATTTTATCAAGCCACATTAGTAGTGTCACTATGATATCTGAGCAGTCATCTGTAGAAATAGTCCCTTTTTGGCTATTTGTATCCATTTCCCTGTAGTGGTCTGGAAGATCATATGCTTCCTCGCTCCCTTCTCGTTTTCTATTAACCTTTTTATAGGCTAACCACACTTTGCTACATACGTGATTCACAATTTCATTTGCTACTGGCTGTTCTACTTGAGGCGCACTATCCCTAGCTATTTTAAACCCTTCTTCCCCTTTAGCTATACAAGCACTTACAAAAGTGTTGCTTCATCCCTTTGGGATGTAGATATGTTCCTAGTCTAGTATGTGGAAGCATGTGACAGAGTAAGAGGCTCATTTGACTCATCACTCCCTTCTGGGCGAGAGTAAGCAGGCAGAGGAGTTCTCTTTGTGGAGAAAAGACATTCTAATAAGGGATCAGTCTCTTCATCAGTGTGTATCATAGGTGCTGAAGTCTCAGTACATGACTTAGATACATATGCTCCTACTGTTTGTAGCACGCACTCTGTTATCCTGTTCCCATCTTTCCCTCAGTTTCTGGAGCTCGTAGGCCCTGGCTTTATCTTATTCGGATTGTGGCTTTCTATTATTAAGCGGTGCTTCTCTCATTGACTTCTGTCTGGCATAATCTTCCCAAATTTTATACATCTCCCATTGTAGTGGGCGTACCTTTTTATCTCCTTTGGCTCACAGTGTTTCTCTAAGATACTCTATTTTGTCTAAATCAAAAGAACCATGAATAGGAAAGCAAAGGGTAGGATCACTAGCTTTGGAGGTATACTTATGCCATTCCCGCAAAATTAGGACTAGGCCCAGTCCTTTCTTAATCATTAACTCCCAATCTGGGCTTCGCTCAGGTGGTTTAAGCACATGCTGTTCTAAGGTATTTAAATGCTTTCTCAAACAACACTTCAAACCACAACAGTTTACTGCACTTCCCATAATTACTCAATTACCTGTATCGGCTTGTCTAGCATTGTTACCTGTAACCTTGTGTTACCCTGTGTAACCTTATGTAACCCCTGTGTTAACTTGTGATCACAAGATTATAACCCCTTAAGACATACTTAAAAACAGTACTTTTCCCATGGTGTTAATATAATAAATGCAAAAAACGAAAATGAGAAAAATGAAACGGATTGTATTTTCAATCAGTTACTTCAACAACTAGAAACATTCTCACCGGATTTAGATGTCTCTCATCAGCACACCCCACGCTTGTCTGGTCTGTGTTGGCGTCTCAGTCAGTGAACGTTGCACTGGTTATCAGACGGGGAATCTTTGGTCACATCCAGATCAACGTGTTGAAAGGTATTTGCAGATGTGGTCTGAGGTCTTTGTGGCTGCTGGAAAGTCTCGAGTTTTTCTTACCCGAGCTTCCTATCTTAGCAGGGGCCCCCACAAATTTGTCCAAGCCGACATCTGCTGCTTGTCAACTGTGGTCCAAAAAGTCCAAACTGGAACCTTCTGTGACAAAGTACTGCGACCAGAGTCGCCAAATTGTAAACAAGGGAATTTACAAAAAGTCCAAACTGGAACCTTCTGTGACAAAGTACTGCGACCAGAGTCGCCAAATTGTAAACAAGGGAATTTACAATGGGGTTTTTATGTATTCGCCCCATCTGTAAATAATAATAACACAGTTATATCAGATATTACAGACTCCAACAGAGAGGTTGACACAAGCTTGCCTTGTGGCAAAGCCACATTTATTCACACTAAGTGGGTACAGACAAACCACGAGGAAAGAGCCCTTGTAACACCGACGGACGATTTCAATACAAAATGTTCACGTGTATATAGGAATATCTCAGACATTATCTCAGACATTACGTGCGTGTGGTCCTAGACATCCCGTGATTGATTCATCATCTCTTTGTCAACTGTGCAAAATTATCCTACATGTCAGGGCAATATATATTTTATAGTGCACTTGTGTCAGCAGACAACATAAGTTCATGACAGAGAATAAAAAAAACAGTGCAAGTGTGCTTCTGTGCTTCTGTGTACAAAGTTCAAGTTCAACTGTAAAATCCACAAGCACCTTTCCTTTACGAAAAGGGAAGTTTTCTGCCAGCCACTTTATTAATACATAGCTTTTGCAGTTTACAGTTTTACTGTAAGGAGGCATTTCGATCAAAGTCAGCAGAATCCCATCACATCTGTGGTGATCTAATCTAAATCTAAACATGTACAAATGCTGTATAAAGGTCGAGCCATGAACTTCACTCGTTTAGCTAAAGCAAGCAGCTTTTTCCTGCATCTTGTGCGGAATATGTATTTTGCAGTGAGGCCTATCCATTCAACTTTCATAAATGGTCTTTAGCAGTTTACATTAAGGTAACATTGCAATGGCTCTTGGCATGGCAGGTTATATTGTATAGCTTTGGTGTGTTACATTGTATGAACTAATGAGCAGATAAAATCAATTTTCCACACTTATGCAATGTCAGATGCTGATACATCTGGAGACCTCAATTAAGAATGGGCGACTGACCCCTCAATCAATACCAGAACTAACGCAAACTCCCACACAATTATGTGTTCTGTCTGATTCAAAAAACATATACGTAGGCAGTGTAGATGGTTCAAAGAAAAGTGCCCTGCCTTCATTTGACCAAATAATTAAGCCTTGTGAAGTCGATGTTGTGAATCCATGCCAAGTGACTTCCACCTCGATCCCACCATGAACAGCTACGGGCCCGTTAAGAGCAAAGACGAAAACAGCAAAACAAACGTACACTATTTTCACCCCGTATATCTCCAAAAAGAAAAAGAACACTAATCCTTCTCAACAGGAGAAAAAAATGAAAAACATGAATTTTCCACGTTCACAACCTAGCTCGAGTTCGAAGCAATTTATACAGATAATAACTCTCACAAAAAACAAGAGTGCGATAGCGAGCCCGGCGGTACTCAAGAAGTACGTGAAGATCTTAATGGAAAAAGATAATAAGAATAGAAATGACAGATCAATCTCAGTTTATGAACCACTGGATGATCTTGTCCTGGCTGTTGCACAACAAGAACACATAGACAACATGCCCCAAATTCCTCATATTTCACCACAGGAAGTCGATCCTGAAAATACATGTCCTGCCCTTGCCATTCCATCAGGCTATGAGTGCCTTACCATGGAGCAGAGACGAGCGGAAACGAGATCTGTTGAGCTCTATTTTTCCAATCACCGCAAGCAAACCTTTTACGGGTTCTATGTTATTTTGCCGTGGGATTTTTCGTCGTGGGACTTTTCATCGCCGTTTTTTTATCAAAAAAACTCATCTTTTTTTTTTTTTTTTTTGTGGGTGGGTTACCCCCAAACCCTCCTTTATTTTTTTTTAATTATTCCCTTTCACCCACAAATATTTATTTAATTTTTAAACCCCCCCCCAAAAAAAAACTGATTTTTTTTCGATAAAAAACGGCGATGAAAAGTCCCGCGATGAAAAATCCCGCGGCAAAAGAACTGTATACCCTTTCACGATCAGAATACACAATGTCAGACACATATGAGCAATGTCCCTCTAAATGCTGGCTTTAAACAATGGGTACCCAACACAAAGCTGAGTACTCATCCAGAGAGAAGCTCACTGACTCTCATATCATAATCAGACAAAAAAACTAAGGATGGTATGGTATTGCATGACCGACCGCACTACCATCTTTTAATCATGAGATGTCGCTCTTGTCTGTATGCGATGTACGATTTAAATAGGGTGAGTGTCCTTAACATATTTTGTGACATTCCAAGTCTTGGGGATATAACTTCCTCAGATCTACATCAAGTGGAATTTGTAGAACACCTGAATTTATTGATTGCTAGGTTGTGGATCCAGTCAGGTGTGGTCTTAAATACTGTCTGGAAAGCAAAAATTGACCTCTTTGTCTTGTGAGTTGAGGTTATCCAAGATTCTAATGCTCACATCTCCTCTAGACAAATTGAGGAACAAGCTTCAGCAATGACAACACTGCTGCCTCTAAAAATTACATGTTCAGACTCACAATGGCACATACTAGAATATTCCAACATAGGATCAGAGCAAACACACCAATCTCATACATGGCTCCACACTTGTGCATAACAATCCAAGCAACAACCGAGGTGCCAGGTTCACCTATCAAGTTGGAATACACATGGGATTGTACTCCTTATGGACAGCTCGAGTAACTTCTTAAACACTTTTGATATTGTCGCCATGCTAGAAACGTGGCTTAGCAGAAACTCCTTCATGGGACGGCCATCAGATCGTTTTACATCCTGTCAAAAAAATCTACTAAAGGAAGACCGACTTCAGGCCTTCTTGTTGCTACCAAAAAAAGTACTGGATTTACAGTCCAGCCATGGGCTGCACTGAATCAGTTTATATAACTAATTAAAGATGCGTCTGCAGACAAAGAGTTAGCATTTATCAATTTTTACTGGAATCATGCAGGAATCAAAACCCACAAATCCTCCAGGATCTTGAAAGGGTTTTAGACCTTGTTATGCAAACCCCATCGATTATGCATACCATATTAGTGGGAGACCTGAACCTTCATTGCTTCTCAAAAAATATTATAACTGAGGGTGTTGGGATATTGCTTTACTCATGTGAGTTAAGCATCAGTCCATAATTGTTTAACATGCATTCTTACATGAAATCCTTTATATACTGCTTTATTCCTGTTCGTATCAATTGTGATGTAATGAATTCCTTTTGGAGTGTTGCTCTTTGAGGGGATTCCATGTGAAGTCAGTTGGTGTCTGCTGCTTAGGGCAGTGCCTGCTGTCACTGTGTGCTCTACTTAATATATCTCTTTAATGTGATAAACTCGCCTGACATGAATGAACATAACAGTGGGCATAGCGCACTACAGATGATCTTCCCTTATGAGGGATAGACAGCTGGTAATGATCAATGGTGTGCTACCGGGGGACCTACCTGCACAAAGTACGTGGCGTGAGAGGACACCGATAGGCCATTATAGATTATATTTACATTGATCAGAATTTATTTGCAGAATCAATAAGGTTTGAAGTCATAAAACAAGTAAACAGTGACTACCAAATGCTGACTTTAAGCTGGTCTTGGAATTCCGTCCATACTAAATCTTGGACATCAAATTATGAGGGTGTTTTGACCCTAAACGGAGGGAGAAATCGATTGCGATGGTCCGACTCAACTCTGATACAGGTAAATGACTGTATTATCCATAATGAATGCTTTTCTGATGAGCATGTCAATTATCACTACGCGGCTGTGCTACAGATCTTTATTCATCAATCATCAGCCATGAGAAGAAGGCTATACAAAAACAAACATACTCATAATCCAGAATTACAGGACAAGAAGGCGACTTTTCGCCTGGATAAAAGACTCACTCGCTTCCTCTCCCCTGACAGGAGATTGCAGGCACTCAGGAAAATGAAAACTAAATATAAAAATTGGATAAGGGCTGCAAAGACCTATTATTCCAAAAAGATGGAGAGCTTATGCTTGCGACCATTGCCATCAAGAATTCAGCACAAACATGAAATCTGCTCAATTGTGCAAATCATCTAACACAGATGCCTATTCAGATCAATGAGGTCTCTGAGCAGCAATGGCAAGATCATTTTGCAACCTTGTATTCTTTTACCGGACACTATTTCCTCTGACCACACTAGAACACCACTTCAAAAGCTACATCTCAAAGTGTCCGAGGAAGACATTCTGTACTACATTCAAAGGTCAAGCCACTCGAGAGCGCCAGGCCCCGATGGATTAAGTAATGCCATGTTCATGGCGCATTCCAAAGCTTGGCCCAGAATTCTTAATAACATATATATGCGCTAACAACTAATCTCTTTCCAACATCATGGCTTAAATCCATAATTGTGCCAATTTTTAAGAAAGGTGATCGCCAGTCCCCCTCTAACTATAGACCCATAGCCCTCCTTGACGCTCCAGGGAAAATATTTGCACGCTTCTTCCTAAGAGACTTCAATGACTGGACAATGAAATCTCAGAGGCGTGACTTTAAACAGGGTTTATTGTGCGAATGGGCACAGCAATTAACTGTATGACCATCACAGCCATAAAAATGCATTGCTTTGCGCGACAACAACCTCTCTATCTGGCCTTTGTGGACTTTCGATCTGCTTTTGGCTCTGTCTCCAGACAACTGTTAATGAGCAAGTTACTCAAAGCAGACTGTCCACCAACCATTAGATCTCTTATTGAATTGCTACATACCAATAACTCAATTCAGGGCAGGCTGACATTAGATGGAGCCCTTTCTGCCCCCATTTCCACTTACAGAGTGTTGAAGCATGGCTGCATCCTTGCGTCAGCCCTCTTTAATTTCTTTATTTCAGACCTGAAAGAAAATTTCTCTAACATCATGGCAGATGCACCAAAATTAGAAACACAACCAATACCATGGCTGCTATATGCAGACGACTTGGTGCATCTGTCGAAAACCCTGAACTGGCCATCTACGCCGTCGAAAATCATTTGCAAATCAATTTAAACAAGACTAAAGTCATGTGCTGTACCAAAACACAAAATATCAGTAAATCAAGTAGATTGTCTCGGCAAGACACAAAACCTGAGCTGGTAAATGAGTACATCTATTTAGGTGTCAATGTAAATGATCAAATGTATGATTTGCCATAACTGAGAGATATCTAGACCGAGATGCGTACAGCAATCTCTCAAGCAAAACTGATACATGCCAAATATGGTACAGTTTCTTGTGTGCTGGTTCTAACCTTTTTTAACCAGAAGGCTATACCGGAGTTGTTATATGGTGCAAAAACTAAGAGCGTCTTTCCAGGAGCCTTTTGGCAAAAAATTGAGAGAAGATTTTGGAGGCGTCTGTTGAATTTACCTCAGTGTGTACCAATGGCAAAGATCAGGTTTGAATTAGGTCTGATTTCGTTCTATTGAATTTATGCATGGAAGCTATGTGGATTATACTGAAAATATCTGCTGGCCCCCAAGTCAGATTTGTTATTGTACATATTAGCTTCATATGTACTGTCATCAGAACAGAAATGTATAACCACTTGGAAGAACACAATCACAAATATACTGACGGATGCTGATATATCACTGGAACCTTTGCTAGATAACCCAACACGCGCAAAGCAAAACCTGCTTCAGTTTGACATGATTAAAATGCGACAAACATGCTTAACATATATTGATTTTAAAAATAACCCCTTCAATAACAAACAGTATGGCGTGTTGGAACTCTAACTAGCAAAATGTCCTTCACCCTTGCATAGAAATGCATTCCTGTGCTTAAGAGGTGGCACGGACTATCGGAAGCGGCCTCAGTAGCGTGTCAGCTGTTCCTACGAGCGAGAGAGGTGCGGCTTGACCTCTCTAGGTTCTTTCCTCTAATCTCGAGCGAGTGAGCTCTGGCGAGCAAGGACGCAGAACGCAGGGAGCAGGCAGCTCAGCAATGTCGGAGCGCCGAGCGCTGACCCGGATTGTGTAGACTCCGCAGACCCCGCAGACCATCCAGCAGTTCCCCTCTCACCCCCCAAATCTGGCGCTGGAAAACACACGGAGGAGTTTCTCGAGGTGACTTCGGATTTGGAACCCAAGTCACCTTATGCCAGGAGCTGGAGCCCAAGTTACCTCTTGTCAGTAAGGTCGCCATACTGGCCGCAGCCCACCCTGTACATTGAGTAGAGTGGGAGGCAGGCTACGGGTGAGTGCGTGTGTGAATATATCTGTGTGGAGGGGCACTGCGGTCTTTTGCCTCCATTAGCCCTCACGTTTGGTTAAGAGCGAGCGCCCTGTGAATAAATTGACGGTGCACGGTGAGCGGGGGTGTTACTGTCGCTGCTGCCACTTGACTACCACGAAGGTAGCGATTTGTGGTGTCTTAGTGGCGACCCAGCAACATTGTGTGTTCTGCTCTGCTGTGCTAGTAGCCAGACGCTAGGGGGGGGGGGCAAGCTGTGACTATTTACTTAGTTAATATTGGATACCATCCCAGACACAGTAACTTGCACCCAATACCTAGAATATAGAGCTGAGACACAGTGAGTGCGAGTGCTCAGGAGACTGTGGGGATTTTTTTTTTCCCTTGATCCTGAACCCTGACACTATCAGGAGACTGCAGGGACTTATGCCCTTTGATCCTTAACCTCTGTGAATTGAATTACTACCAGCATACGAAATATTAGATCCTACTCTGTCTGAGACAGGAGTGGCTGGATTACCTTGTACAAAGCCAAATACGAATGGCAACCTCCAAAAAATCTATGCCTTCCAAATATAATTTAAGAAGAAAGAAGTCGGGGCAAGCAATGGTGCCAACCAGAGATGAAGCTAAAGGTAAGAAGAATAGACCCAAGAAGGGTACTCCTGTTGACCAAGGAAGGATTACGGGATATTTCCCTTTGAATCCCCCAGCTGAAATAAATTCCACAATACTGGAGGCACCCTTGGCTCGAGAGACTAACATCTCTACTCTTGGTGGCTCGCTGAATTTCGAAGACATCGACAACAATTCCCTATTGGATCTTTGTCTGAGTATACAGAGAGGCATGACCCCACAGCTAGCGGTGCCAACTGGGAGCATGGACATTTCGCAGAGGGAGAATCAGCATAAAGAGCATGTCAACCAACCTAATCTGGAGGGGACTATGGGGAGATTATCTGCCTCGCCTAATCTAATCATTGATACTACCTCTGACACTGATGCGGAGAGAGTAAGCAACAGCTACCCGGGTGCTGCCGAAACAGCTGAGCTACAAGCATCTGTGGCTGCTTTGCAATTCGCATTAAAAATCCTATTACAGATATCTGGGTGTATTTTGGCAAACACTGATGCACTGATCTATGACAACACACAAAGACCGAATACGGCCGAGGAGGCGGAATGCAATCTATCTGAGGCTATTCAGATGGTAAGCGAAGCACATCAGCAACAAGCATCGGACTTAGATCTAGTCGTACCGGAACACACAGAGATCGTACCCACACGCAGACAACGTAGGATGGCCAAGCGGGCATCCAGGGGGACAAGAGCGAACAGTCATGGTTTGCCTTTGTTGGAGACAGGGATCCCTACTATCCATTCAAAAAAAGCGAAAAAGAGAGCGGCCCGTGCAAAGAAGCGGAATGCGTTGGGAAATGGCCTACTGACAAGCTGGCTGATTGCAGAGGATGATGAAGCCCCTGAGGGGGCTACTGAAATAGAGACATCATTGATTGAGTCTCTACCTAAGGAAGAACATGTTCCTGAAAACATCTCTAAGGCTGCGAGTCCCCTGGGTTGCCCAAATATTGCTGCACTCTTCACATCTGAATCTGTTAATGAGGGTGATGAGGCTTGTGGGAACCGCATTTGTCTTATTAAAAACCTATATCAAACTGGCAAAAGCATATGGCTCTCACGCTCAGAATTTCTGAAGAGAATGTACTCAGTTCTTCAATTAAGAGTACTACAATCTGATGATTTCCAATTCCCTGAACCATTGTCGGGATCTAATCCTAAGGTGTCAGCACTACATTGTAAATTTAAATCTACTGCGCAATTATTAAGGACATATAAAAAAGAGCTAAGAACAGTTGACATCGAGATTGATGCGGAACTAAAGTATAATGAACCAAGCTGCCAGGAGTCAGAAATAGTCACGGTCGATCCAATAGATACCTGCCCCAGCTTACCAACTGGAAAGAGGGTGGACCTGACAGATGTACAATCCGTATTGAAGTGGCTGGCAGAGGCATTACCTATGGTTACAGCAAGCAAATGAAAGTTATCCTTGGTATCATGGAACTGCCGGGGCTTTTCCCATCTATTAAATCAAATAGGGCCGATGCTGCAGTTAGCTATACACAACTGCATCTGCCTACAAGAAACATTGGTGATGAACGCCCTATATTTAGATGGGTTTAATGGACATCAGACATTTGCTAAAAGAGGAGAAAGGGGGAAGCCATATAGTGGATTATGTATTGGTGTCTCCAATATCTTTTGCTCTAGGAAGATTGATGTGAGCCAAGATGACCATATGATTGCTGTTGAAATAGCGCATAAAGGCAAAGGGAGTACAGATAGATTGCTAGTGGTCTGTCTATACAATCCTCCTGGGGCAGGGATGAGAGATTTATTACAGGAAGCCCGGCACGAGCTTCTGGCTAATTGGTTAAACGTCCAAGATAATACCGATGTTTGTGTGGTAGGAGATTTTAACACTCATATGTTAGGGGGGGGACTGAGAACTACCAATCCAAAACTCCATCCACAATGTGTAATGGTACATCATAAAATAGAGGAGGAAGGGTTAGTTTGGGTGCAATTTTTTCAAAACTGGGAACTTGAGATGATCAATGGTCGAACAAAAAGTGATCATCCAGGTAAACATACTTGGAAAAATGGGCCATTGGTCAGTACATTGGATTACATCTTTGTTTCCCCAAGTATGCTGCTACTCGTCAATGACATGGCCGTGGTTCCAAATAACTGGAGCGACCATGCTACATTGACATGTACATTTGACACCCCCTGAAGTCAATATGCAACTGTGCGCAATGGGGGAATTAAAAGTGAATCACGCAGGTATAAGTATCCGGTGGTCTGACAAGAATGTACAACTAGCAGCTGAAGCGATAAACAAAGATTGCTACCCATATTTTGAAGATCTTAATATGATGTCCATAGATGAAGAAAAGGAATGGATACATCAGTTTTCTGATAAACATGCAGCTACCCCAGTAAGAACCATGATCAGTGAACAGGGGAACCCTCCCACATATGATAGATACATTCGAGATGCAAAAAGATCACTGAGGGTAGAATTAAGAAGGGCTAAGAATGCTTCTACGGCATGGGAGTCTTATCTCTCTACTATTAAGAGGCTTAAGAATAGATACCGGGCAGATATAAAGGCTAAGAGAAGCCTAGACAGAAACAAAACCTGGCAAAGGTTAGTGCAGACTATCTGCTCAAGGAAAGCAAGTAATATCTGGGCGCTACTGGGTGAAGCTAGGGGTAACAAAACACGGCAGTCAATCCAATTGGTAGCTCAGAATGGAGTAGGTTTCTAGAGAAATGTAACATAACAACCTTCAGTGAGGAAACAACATGGGTAAGTAAAATACCTTCCGAACCCTCTATTGATATCTCATATGAATCTATTCTGACTGAGATCAAATCGTTGAAATCTTCCAGGGCTCCTGGACCTAACGGTTTGGCCAATATAGTAATTAAGAGCAACCCTGATTTCTGGGCAACTCTGCTGAATATCCTGTTCATAAAAATCCTGAGGGAAGGCAAGGTCCCGTGTTCATGGCAGTCGGCGATTTTAATACCAATATTCAAAAAGGATGATCACCTTGACCTCAATAATTATAGATTACTCTCTATGCTCGACACCACAAGTAAGCTATTTGCCTCATTAATATTGAAAAAGCTTCAGTTATGGGTGGACCGTACTAAAATCTTATGCAAGTTCCAATGCGGTTTTAGGAAAGGCTACTCTACCAGCCGTAACCTTTTGGTTATGGATATTATGCGCAGTAGGGCGCGACAGTGCGGACAACCTCCCCTGTACGCACTCTATGTTGATTTCAAAGTAGCATTTGATTCAATCCCCAGAGAGAAACTTTGGAGGAAGTTGCAAATACTAGGCTGCCCTGAAGACCTTCTATATTATCTTAGGTTACTACATCAGAATACCAAAGTAAAATTAAAACTAGATCAGCAAGGACGTATGTCCGAAGAAGTTCTACAGAATAGAGGGATCAAGCAGGGTTGTGTGTCCGCCCCCCTAGTGTACAATCTATATGTACATGACATTCCTCTAACTATAGCCAGGGCGAATAACTGCCCGCCGAGCATTGGTAAAACTCCATGTTCAGTGCTTGCATACGCTGATGACCTGATGGTATTTGATCACACCATCAGTGGACTACGTCGATCAGCACTAGCCCTATGGGAATACTCAGAAAATAATGGTCTTTCCATCAATATAGAGAAAACCCACGTGATAAGATACACGAACAAAAGAACTACACGGGTCAAGCTCTACATCAATAATGCCGAAATTACATATTTTCCCGTATATAGATATCTCGGAATTGCGCAACCGTATGATAAGAACAGCTCAAATTACAGCTCTTTTCAAAAGCTTTACAATAAAACAGGGAGGCTTTTCCCTTTGGGGAACCCAACACCTCTATATCTAAGTATTTTCTCCTATGATGGTGTATGGGCTGGAAGCATTAACACAAATGGAGTTGAATTGGTTACAACTAATTGAGGGAAAATACTGAAGGAAGATGCTGGGTCTCCCCACTTGTATTCCAGTGGCTCTGCTACGACTTGAGCTTGGACTTATATCTTTAAAAGCACAGGTTTTGAAAAAGAGAGTAGGGCTCTATCTAAAAATGGTGAAGGGAACGGATAATGCTCTATTGACGACAGTCGCTCTGGAAATAAACAAGGAAAGATCTACTTGTCAACTGTCCAATCAAATGGAACAGTTGATAAGAGACATCTGTTGGTCGCACCGAGCTGGGCCCCTTACGGAGGCAATGCAGATGGCATTGGGAAGACGGGTTGAGCTATGGGACTGGCTGGAAAATTACGAACATCTCCGTAAATTAAAAAGATATAATTTTGTACAACCTAGATTATACACATTTAAAAAATCTCAACAATATCTGATGTTATGCCCGTCCCATAGGCTGAGAAGATTCATACTCTTGTTAAGACTAGAACATCTTCCCATTAAAATGACTACGGGGATGACAGAGAATATACCCAAAGAACAGCGATTCTGTCACCTCTGTATGAAACAAGAAATACCTGAGACAGCTAGGCATGTCCTCACCGAATGCCAGCTAATGGTGGTTGACATTAAACAACTGCTGGGAAAGTATGTACACAATTGCGATACTATAGGGGAGACCTGGTTTTGGAATCATTATGTTAACTCGGAAAGTATGCGCCTGTTAACGGCATTATATAACATTTGGTTGAAGGTGGAAGCCAGATTGGGTATATCATTATTAAGTTTCCTACGATATATTCAGGCCCGGTTTGTACAGTGAGAATGTGGTAATGAAGAACGAGGTCAAACTTGGAATAATACATCTAGACTAAGAGACAAATGATTATTATGTAATACTTTATTTGATTTTGCTAAAATGTATTTTATTTTTAATTTATTTAAAAAATGTATATATTCTGTTTGGTTTTACATGTTTTATATTGTTATGATGAATATGTGTAAAGTTTATCATTTAAACTAAATCACATTAAAGATATTATTATATGGTCAACAAATGATGTATTGGCAAGACGAAACATTATTAGAAGACACTAGCGGGTGTTTGACGATGGTGATTGGTCAATCTGCGGGCTATACCTACTGGTATAGCCCGCAGATTGAATACAGCCCGGAATTACTTTTAAATGACTTACCTGATGCAGCTGCTGGAGTCCACGTAATCCTGCAAAGTTCCCGCATTGGTCTCCGTGTAATTTCGGAACGGAAAGAGTTAACTTTCCGTTCCAAATTACACATTGCAAGACCAATGTGTGCAACGCAGCCCCTCCCACTGATGTGAAGCCGGATATTGCGGACCACTGACAAGGCTGGACCAACCCATTTAAATGTTGGTATGATTGTCCTCTTCCCCATTAAGGCCTCAGCAGCGCCAACCCATAGTGGAACATGCTGACAGGGGCTGAGGCCCTGAATGAACCTTTGACAAGGCAGCTGAGCAGATGCAGCCTGCAAGCAATTTTCGGACTCGCGGGGAACCTGAGCCTGTCATTTGTGTGCAGTGACTTTTAGCACTATAGTGATGCTAACATTGCCAGAAGTGACGCCTTCATGATGTCGGTAAGCTTAGTTGATTAACACTACAGCAAATGGGTCCAGTCGCACTGGAAGTAATAGGCTATGGAGGAGAGGCGTGCCACGGTACTGCACCTCCATTTGTCTCCTCTCCTCTCTAGTTTATGTGATCAGCCCGGCTGTAATACGAGGCATGCCTGCCAGCTGTCCTGACGCCAAGTGATTGAATGCATAAATGAGTGAACAAAAGAACCCAGAAATGAGTAGCTGGATGAACGTATTAATGTGCTACACGAACGACTGTATGACTGAATGAATGAATCAATGAATGAACAAAAGAACAAATGCATGATTAGATGAGTGACTTTATTAATACACTATACGAATGACTGAATGAGTGAATGAATTTATGAAGAAAGGAACATTATTGCATGTTTAATTAATGACTACACAATAAGAACGACTGAACGAATGAATGAATGAATGAATGTATGAGTAACTAGAAGGATGGCTGGATGAATGCATTAGAAAAAATGCATGACTGGCCGAATGAATGCTTGAATGAATGCATAAATGAATGAAAGAATTACTGACTAAATGAACAAACATGTGAGTAAATGTATTCATAATTCAGGACACTTGTTTGGTGTCATCAACAAAGCAATCAATCTGTAGGAGCTGCTTCAGATTTGACAGGAGTTTAACCACATGTATTGCATGGATGGATGCCAAGTCTCTCAAAGGAGAAAAGAAAATAAGTTTACAACACGAATATAAATGGATGTGAAATAGAAAAATACTACTTTAATTAAACACTGAGGGTGTTCTAATAGCTTCATAGACCTGCAGCTCAGGCTGTACCGGCCGTTATGGTCCCTCATACCTCGTTAAAGGTAACTTGGTCTTCAGGGCCCATAAGGCCTGATACGGCCCTCGCTGCAAGTCTATAAAGCTATAGTGATAAAACTCAAAATATGTGTTGATTCTGAAAGATTCCGAATGCGCCTGAATCTTTGAAACACCTGATCACAGAATGTACAAAACTCAGTGATAAGCGTTTCTTTTATCTGAGAAAGACATTTAAAGTACTTTAAAATTGTTGATTCAGAAGCCCTTTGGCAGCACATATTTTGTACAAATCGGACTTCTCTTAGACTTGCAACAATCACTTTTCTGAGCACACTACAACTGAACTGATTCAGTGATAGGCTTTTTTTTTTTTTTTTTTTATTGGTTTGTTACAAAAAATAAGAAAAGAAATACATAGGAGAAGACTAGAAAAAGCCACCAAACTAGAGCGCCCACAAAAGGACAGAAGGACAGAATCAGTCAGTGAGTCCCTCATGCGACATAGATTTGTTGGGACAATGTTTTGGGTTGGTTTTACATTCGTCAAAACTTCAAAGCTAGGTATTTATAGGAAAGAGATAGTTCTTTCACTGATGCTGATTAAACATCCGCCTCTGATAACTTCGACGATTGTATTTCCAAATTAGGTTCTGCCTTTAGTAGCTTCTCCATCATTAATTCTAGTTCAATTGTTAGGCTGCGATCTGAGTCTTGAGAGAGTCGTGTCCACCATTCTTCAGCGGACAATGAAGGCTTTGCCATTATAAACCTTCCAAAATGCTTTGTGCGTT
Organism: Ambystoma mexicanum; assembly: GCF_040938575.1. Taxonomy (NCBI): domain Eukaryota; kingdom Metazoa; phylum Chordata; class Amphibia; order Caudata; family Ambystomatidae; genus Ambystoma; species Ambystoma mexicanum. The sequence goes on along the minus strand of NC_090930.1, from coordinate 443,023,363 downwards.
CCTGTATCAGGTGACTGCATTCCAGCGTCAGATGTTTCAACGTTTCAGTATCTTTCCCACAGAGTCGGCACGTTGTAGAGGTTTGATCCATGCCGTTCCGTATGTTTAGATTTTCTTTGGTTGGAAATTGGTTGAGACGATATTTCATGAACAGTGCTCTACGTTTTTTATCTGGAAATTTGTGTAAGTATGGCTGGGTTATGTTCAATTTTCTCTCTCCATTTGGCATCAGCTTCATTATTCTGTGTTTTTTGCACGTATCACCCATGTCAATCCAGTCTTGGATCCACAACAAGGATTTGACCTTATTCGGATTTTCTTGCAGTAGATTTTTGTCTGCTCCTATGTCGCTGAGGATTTTTTCACAACGTTGAAGCCACATTGAGAGCACATAATTATCATGCTCTATAACTGAAGTTTTTAAGATGTTATATTGGATGATCGGCTTTTCAGCAGATACTTTGCGGAATTCATTTAGGGTGTTCCACGTTATCCTTCCATTAATAGATGGGAGGCTCAGCTCATATCTTATACAGGCGGTTGGTACGCCAGGGGGTAGACACAAGACTTTCGACCAAAACGAGTGTTCCAAAGAGGCCCATAGCTCTGCTGGGCAGCCAAAGGCACATTCAGCTCCATGGATCAAGGCCGGTATGACTTTTGCCTTATAGATGTTAAAACAGGTGTTAATGAGTGTTTCCCGAATTTTGCGTTTACAATGCAAGCCTGCGCTGTCAGTTGTTTACATTTTGACTTGACTTTTCCTACCCATGGGGCATCGTTTATACTTGAGCTGAGCAACATACCCAAGTACAGTGATTGTTTTTTTAGCTCAATTTTGCCATCATCCAGTTTCCACGTGAACTTTTTTTTCCCAATAGGATCTTTGTTCTTTTGCAGATCTTGCAGGATTAAAATTTCTGATTTTTGTGTGTTCACATTTAGGCCGTTTAGCTGGATATATTGTGCTAAAATCCTGAGTTTTCGTTGCAGACCTATTGGCGTCAAGTCCAAGAGAACAAGGTCATCCGCGTACAGAAGCCAATGAAGATCTTTTCCATTAACTTTTGGAGGAAAAGTGTTTGCACCTTTGTATGCATCGCCCAAGTCTGAGATAAACAGATTGAAGATGACAGAAGCCAGAGGGCACCCTTGTTTTACTCCTCGATATGTTTTTATTGGAGCCGATAGGGTGCCACTTTTATCTAGCTTTATTTTTATCTCCGTATCGGTGTGTAATGCTTTTATTGCTGAAAGTAGACTAATTGGACATTGCCAATCAAACATTTTTTTCCAAAGTAACTCTCTGTCTATGCTGTCAAAGGCTTGCGATAAGTCCACAAATGCCAAATAGATTTTTTTGTTTCTTTGTATTGCATCCATCTTAAGTAGGTTTAGCAGAAAAAGGTTTAGGCCACAGCCTACACCTTTGACAAAACCCACTTGACGGATGTCCAGATGACTTGACTCTTGGATCCACTCTTGTAGTTGTTTCTGTATTTGAGACGCGAATATTTTTCCCACAACGTCCAGCAAGGCAATGGGTCTGTAGTTTTTAGGTTCAGCTCTATTGCCTTTTTTAAAGATTGGAATGACAATTGCGGTTTTCCAACTGGTTGGGACTTTTGCTTCATTAGCAATTGTGGCAAACAGTTTTGATAAGAAGTTTGCCCACTCTTCAGGGTTTTGTTTGAGAATAAAGTTCGTCAGGCCATCTGGTCCCGGTGCCCTGGAGTTGGAGCATCTTTGGATACTCTGTAGGATGTCCTCTTTATCGAAGTACAAATCCCATTTTGAGAGCTCAGGGAGTATCGGGTCGATGGTGGTACTTTTTTTCTCGTATACCAAGTTATAGTGGTTGATCCAATCTTTTTCATTCACCATATTTGATTGAATTGCGTCTTGCGTGCAGTTAAGGTTGTTTATTAGTTTCCAAAACTCTGAGGAATTTTTGTTGTTAAGGCTTGCAAGCATTGTTTCGCTGTCGTTTTGGTACATGACTGCTTTATGCGAGATTTGCCAGTTTTTGTATTTCTGTTTGCTGATTTTAACTGCCTTCTTTCGTTGTTCAACATTCAGGTTTCTATGTTGCCTCAATTCCTTTCGCAGTTGTTGTTTTCTTTCCCGAACTTGTTTATCAAAACGATGTATTGGTAGAATGGAGGGTTTTCTCAGCCCCAAGTCTACCGTCATAAATTGTTGTAGAAGGCAACTATATTCAGCTCTCGATTCTGTTGCACTCAGTACATACTTGTTATAGGATTTTGTTAATGCCTTGACTTCTTGAGGTTTTATTCTCAGCCGAGATCTGTTAGGTTCGACAGAGATCTGACTGTGCCATTGTTGGGGCTTCTTAATGCTTGACATTTTAATTGTCAGTTCTAGTTGGCTGTGGTCACTGTTTAAGTTTGCTGTGATGTTGAGAGCAATGACGCGTTGTTGCAGATTATCAGATATGAAGAAATAATCTATGGTGGAGGACTGCTTCAGAAATCTCCACGTTTTTTTTGGCGGAATATCCCCCGTGATGTTCCCATTTAAGATGGTGACATTTCTTTCCTCTAGATCGTCACACCATTTTTTTGCCAGCTTTTGTAGCAGGGTTTTAGGCCCAGGCGTCTTTGCCTCATTCACGCAGTCCAGATTAAGATCACCACAACAGATAATGTTTGGATTATGGTGAGCACTGTTTATTCCATCAATTAGATCACACACCATTGTTATAAATTTATGTTTTCCTGCATTCTTGTGATGCCAATAGATATTGATGATGTGAATTTGGGTTCTGTTGTTGTTCATCTCATTTTTCGCGGCAATCACAGAATACTGTATGAAGGGTGATACGTTTATTGTTTTCTCTAATTTCCAACCAGAGTTCTTCTTTATCATTGTTAAGAGACCGGCAGACGGACGTCCCTTGTCTCTTGTAATAGCCGGGTTTATAGCTATCTCGTATACGTCGGACACAGGACAATTTGCCATCCATGTTTCTTGCAAGCAGATAACGGTTTGATCGTTGCTCCAGTTTTTTGGGTCATTAAATAGGTGAATGAAGCCTCTTGTATTCCAAAAAAGAATGTTAATGGTCGGGCCGACTGGCCCTTGTTGGCATTAGCTCGATTTACTGCCTAGGGCACCCGCTAACCAGTTCCAATTTGATCTCTTATTTGGCTTTTCTATGTCTTGTGTTGCATCGTTTTCATTTGTTGCAGTGCTTATGTTTCCATTTATTGTAATTTTTATTTGTTGGCCGGGTGTAAAGCGTGCATGATTTTTATCACTAAACTCCTTTTCAATCTGGAGTGTTACTGGTCGCTCTGCTGCCTGCTCGCTTGTAGACCCTATTTGGGCCACACCAGATTTCTCGGCATGTCTATCCTGACTTTTGGAGTCTTCCGGACTTCCACTTTGGGTATCGATGGAAAATACATCTTCCCGGGACGTATTTCTTTCTTCATGAATGTCAAATCCCATGGACAGCAGAAACTGGATTGCGTTCATGAGCAGGTCACTTATTAATCTGGAGTCAATGTGAAGCCGGACTTTGTCATTTCGATAATCACTTACAAATTCGACTGTTTGAATATCATTTGACTCTATGGAGCGAAGGCCGGGCACATGATGTAATAGGCGTAATACGTTATTTCTATTTAACGTTAGGCCATCTTTTGTATCTAAAATTCGTTCCAGGATCAATACGTGCCTCCCAGGCTTTTTGTGTTTCCCGTTTTGTAGGCTATTTTTTTGGATGGCTTGCCTCCAGGTTCCGTCATTCTTTTTGGCGGTTGATCCTATTGTAAGATCCTTTGAGCATGTTTTAAGTAAGGATTTACCTGGTGGAGTGTGGCATCTCGGTGTTCCAGCAGCATCCTTCACCTTTAGACTTTTTGTTATAGTCCCTGTATCATTTCTGTTGTGTGATATTTCAATCAAACCGTTACCAGCTCTTAGCCGTTTTCTTTTCTCATCCATTGTCTCGAATTTGGTCTCTTGTTGTACTGGGTCTGGGGCTTTTAAGTCTTCAATGGGCAATATTAGTTGGCAGATTCTTCCACAGTTTGCCATATCTTGTGTGTGTTTTACCAGCTGCTTGTTCTCAATTTGTGGAAAACTTTGATTGGCAGAGTCCTCAGCAGTTTGCTCTTCAGTTTCCTCATAGCATGAACCATCCTCGTAGGTAGAGAGATCAAGTAGTTCGCTCTGTGCAATTTCTACGCTTTCATCTACGACAATTGTTTCATCAACATTGGTTTTTTCGTTTGTTTTAGGATTTGGCAGAGATTTTTTGAGACTTACACTCGGCTGTTCTGTGTTTACGAAGACATTCACTGCCTTCAGATTCCTGAGAAATTTTCTTGAGCCGAGATTATTTCGTTTTCTCTTGCATTTTTGATTTTTTGTTTTCTTTTCCAGTTCTTGACTTGAAGTGGCCAGGTTCGGTTTCTGAAATATATCGTAAGTTTTAGTCTTACTTAAATTTTGACCAGAAATATTTCCTCCACTTGAACTAGAGACCTCCACTTCATTTGTCGGACATGGGGATGGAAGGTCCGTTTCATTTGGTGTGTTGAGGATGCTTACGATCTTTTTCTTTTCACCTGTAGACTGAGGATTTTGATTAACATGTAGAACTTGCGAATTGAGTTCACCGGACTCTGTGATGCCATCGGCATTGGCAGAAGTTGTTGGACACACTTCTGTTTGGGGGGTAGAATCCTGGACGGCTGCAGTCTTCTCTTTTTCCAATTGATTGCAAATGTTTGGTTGGCACGTTACAGGGTAAAGATTATGAGTAACATTCGCCACATTTGACGATGGGCAGGAAACCTGTATAGTTTGCATCAACGTGGGACATATAGTTCCCACGATAGACGGTTCCATGCCTTCCATTACTCCAGGACGAACTTGTGTTGTTTCTTTGTCTGGGTGTCCAGACAGATATGGTATTGCCGTACCGGTCCGGCTCACCGGTTGTTGATTCAGCCCCTCAAATCCTTTCATTTGGGTAACAACAGACCTCGATGAAGATTGCTGAGATGTCATCGTATTTGGATCAACTTCATCCCTTCTCAGTTTTTGACTTTGTTTTAATAGCCCCAGTGCCTCTCTGGTCACCTCAGCTAAAACCCTCTTGTCTTCAGTATTATTTCTCTTTTGGTCTGCAAGGTCCTTAATGGACTGGTCTATTCTTTGGATGTTTCCCCATAGTTTGGCAGTTGTCATAGCTCCCTGGGTATCTGCGAGAGGCATTTTCGAATTCATCAAAGCAGACAGGGTTGAGAGATCTTTTATATTCTCGTTAATTTGCTCATACATCTTAAGCATAGGGGCTATCGCTATTGACAGCGAAGACATGACAAAAGGTCTTAATTCATTTAAAGCCTCCTTGATTAATTTCTGAACGTTTGCATCGTTCCTACTTTGATTTGATGGAACTCTATTACTCAATCGTTTTGGTTTTGAATTATGCCTTTGTTCTTCTGGAGAGTATGAGAGAGATTCATCATTGCTAGATGAGGCTGGCCGTTTTTCTGTACTTAGGCTGAGAATAATCTTAGGTGAGGTGCATCTCTCTTGATGATTGCCGTTTACGTTTGTCGAAGGAGTAATATCGATTTGCCTGGGTCTATTCTGTGAGCATTCGAACGGAGGTGACAGACTTTCAGCTACCCGTCTTCTTTTTCTTGCACCACCTAGCCAGTGATTCCGTGGGGTAGATTCTTTAACTGGTATCGGTGGTGTTTGCTGTGTTCGACATGGTTCACTGTGTATTTCTTCTAGATTGCTTTTTGATTCAATGGCTATGGCTGGTTTTGAGGTTAGAGAGCCATTCAGTTCAGTCAAATCTAACAGCAGTTTGTTTACAATGGCCAGCGAATTTTGTTTTTTTGCAGGGGATTGCAAGCTTTTTTTCATAATGTTGCTCTTTGAACAAACAGGATTTATATTTTCTTGTGGCGAGGCAATCCTCGCCTCGTCTTGGCAAGAGGCGTCATTGCATCTTTCCAGTTTTTCAGAAGATGGGTTCTTGATTTTACAGTTTACATCTGTTTCTTCCAACAAGTGGGAAACTTCCATGCACTCCTTATTACAATCTGTATATTTTTCTCGAGTCTCAGTGGTGCAAACTGTATCGTTTTCACCTAGCTCGGGTATGAGGGCAGGGTGAGTAATTGGTATATGAAACTTTTGAGCACTCACGGGGACTCCTGGACAGATCGGCGCACATTCTAACCAGTCACTTTTGCAGTCTGAAGTTAGGCGCCTGTCTCTTGGCATTATGACTACAGGCACGGGGTCTGCATCCAGTCCAGCCACTTGCACGGCTTGCAAGGCCAACACTCGCAACCGCGGCGGCTCAGATATGAGATTCCCTCCTCCCGTGGCCCCCAGGGGATCAGGGTCACCCCTCTCCCTCCCCCGGGCACACTGCACGCCTTGATCTCTTGGAGCGCGGCTGATTGACCCTTCCTTCGCCGCCGCCTCCTTCTCGGTGCACCAGCAGCCGACCGCGGCAGCTGCATACACCCCGGCAGCCCCCACCACACCCGCCCCCAATGGAGTCAGCCGACTGTGAGGTAAGGTCTCATGATTTTTAAACATGAGGTGAGCCTGGGGTGGGTCATCAAATGAGTATTCCATATATGTTGCCTCAGTTACAATGGTATTAGCTCTCGTGTTTGAATGATTTTCGCGAGGCTTAAGTGTTAAGGGGTCTGGGAGAGAGATAATACGAGGGGCCGGGGAAGAAAGGCCGTATATTTTTCTTACTTGAGCAGTCGCAGAATCCTCCTTATTTGGGCTTGTAGTTTCGGTTGTCTTCGAAGGTACTCCTCGCTCAGTTCTGCGCAGCTGTAGACGCGTTAGAGGGTGGTGGATGATTCGCGGTAGCTGCTTTTCGCGGTCCATGTTTACCACACACTAGATGGCAGAAGGTGCTTCGTAAGCCTCGTGAGCCTCCAGAGACTCACGAGACTCTGCACCGACTCCGCGCCGCTCCGCGGAAAGAGGAGGTTTTTAAGTCCACACCCCTCTGGTTGATAGTAGCAATAGAAGAAGGACAGCACTTCTCCAGCAGGAACTCCAGGTAAGCAGTGGGTCAGAGACTCACGAGACTCTGCACCGACTCCGCCGATAGGCTTTGAATTTGCTTAAAAGTACGCTATGGGCCTCATTATGAGAAGTGCGGAATGGGTTTAACGGCGCCGGTAATGGTGCGGGTGCCGTTAAACCCACTCCCCACTATTATGAGGTCCCCTCGCGGGACCCGCTCTGGATGTCTGGTTTTTCCAGACGTCCATAGCAGGTCCCGCAAGGGGACCAGGGAGCTAACAACGGGCCTGTTCATAATGGGCCCGTTGTTAGCTCCCTCTCCATTCCCATTGAGCCCTATGAGGGCTCAATGGGAATGGGGAAGGACCAGGCCCGGGTTCCCTGAAAGAGGAAATACCAAGCCCTCCATACTCTGAATGGCCCGGTATTTCCACATTCAGGGAACCTGGACCCGGACCAGATTTTGGAGGCAGCCATGCTTGTTAAGGGCATGGCTGCCTTCAAAGTCGTAATGAGGCCCCATATCATTGTGTTGTCAATCGTGCTATTTGACCAACTGGAATTACTCAGAGATTTTATGGTTCCCTTTTTTTCTTATGTAAAGAATAGACATGTTCTTTTTGTAATCTCTTTCCTTCTGTAAATATGTATTTTTTGTATTATGCGGAAATTGCTGTTTTATGATTTGTATTTGCCAAATTTTGTATATTCATAAACCGAAAAGTTGATTGCAATCAGCTAAATAAATTTAAAAAAAATACAAAAAAAAAGACAGGAGGGTAGCTGGTAAAGCAATCAGTCTTAACTGTTCAAGGTTATTTGGTTTCAGCACCAATGGAGCAAGGGGTTGTAAATGTCACAGGGGCCTTTCGGAGAAGGACCAGGGGGACAGAATCACAATGTGCCCTGTGCTTGAGATGTTCTTGATGCCCGACAGCGGTGAGTCGGTTCCAGGACGCTTTGCAGCTCCTGCAACAGAGATCAAGATGGAAGACAGCTGCGGGTATCAGGCGGCAAGCAGTCGGCAGGCGAGGCTGAATGGACGGCTGCAGGCTACCCTACACGGCAACTCAGGGTCAAGAATCGCTGTCTCTGTGCTGTTTGGCGGATCTGGAACGCTGGTTGAGGCATCTCGGAGGGCTTTAGTGACTGCAACGTGACAAGTCAGTGGTGCAGCTGGTCACAGGTAGTGAGCTCGACTGCCTCGAAAATGTCCTTAAAGGATAGACACTGGTTGATGCTTGTGTGGCACTCCTCAAAGCTTCTTCTCAGGGCCCGTGGCATTCTTTCAAGGCAGACGGCCCACAACTGAGGAGAGTGTTCACAGGCAACAGCCTTGTACTTTGTTCAGAGACTCTCTGCTACTTCCCACCTTGGATGTTTTCTGGCAGAAACTAGCAGGGCACGCTGTGTGCTGGCTGAGTACTGGTTCTGGAGCTGCTGGATGGGTCCTCTGAGTCCGGGATCTGCCTCTGTTCCCTGGGAGATGTTTAGGGGTGGGATCTTGCTACCCCCTTGGAAATCCTGGCCTTCCTTCACTGGCAGAAGATTTAAGGTAGACTGTACCTTCAGCCGAAGGTGTCAAGTGCAGGTGGGGGACTGTAGGGATACAGAAAACAGTCCCAAGTGTGGGGGTTGCCAGGGAGGCAGTGCAGGTGTGTAACTGGTAGGGGAGGGGACCTGGACCAGAGATCAGAAGGTGGCCTGGTAACCAGTATAGTTTCAGCCAGGAGTTTAGTAGGGGAGGAGGAGAAAAAGCAGAAGCAAAGAGGAACGTTTTGAGGTGCTTCCGGAACCGGAGATGGCTCTCCTTAAGGTTCAGGGAGGCTGTTCCAAAGGGAGGCCCCAGCCAAAGAAAGAGATCTACCACCAACTTGTTGCTTGGAGAAGCGACTGACCCTGAGGGAGTTGGAGGCGGATGAGCGAAGAGCTTGAGAAGGAAGATATTTAGGAAGAGAGAGTTGGAAGTATTGAGGCCCAGGCCCCATAAGGCCTGGTGGACAATGCAGAGGGTTTTGAACTTAATCCTTACAGCCACTGGGAGCCAGTGCAGAGATTTCCGCCCTGGAGAGATACGATTCCTGGGCTTGAGGCCAAGGACAAGTCTTGCAGTCCTGTTCTGGATTAGTTGCAGAGGGCAGAGAGTAGAAGCAGGCAGATTTAGAAAAAGGCTGTTGCAATAGTTCAGCCTAGAGAGAACCAGAGGTTGGGAGACAGTGAGCTTCTGGGGGAAGGGGAGGAAAGAAAGAATACCTCTGAGGGGGTACAGCTGGTAGTGTGACTTCTTAGAGACATCAGAGATGTGAGGATAGAAGGAGAGCGTGGAGTCGAAGATGACCCCAAGGTTTTTAGCCTCGCAAGTGGGAGCAGGAAGAGGGCCAAGAGAGGCCGGCCAGAGAGTGACAGGAAAGGAGGGAGCGGGTGTGCCGATGAGGAAAATCTCAGTCTTACTGGATTAAGGCATAGATCATTGGCGGCACGCCACTCCTGGATAGCAGAGAGACAGTCAGAGATGAGAGATGCAGAAGAGGTGGCCGAAGGTAGCCTGAAAATGAGCTGAGTGTCATCCGCATAGCACTGAAAGTTGGGGCAGAGAGTAGCAATACGGTGGGCAAGAAGTGCCAGGTATTGGTTGAACAGCCATGGAGAGAGGTTAGACCCCTTGGGGACACCACAGGTAGAGATAGAGATAGAGGAGCGGAAGGACCCAAGTTGGACCTAGGAGGCTCGGTCATTGAGGAAAGAGGTCAGCCTCACCAGGGCCTGACCGATGATACCCAGGTTATCATAGAGACGGTTGAGCAGGATGCTACAATTAACTCTCATAAGTAGGTGCTGCCACCAACCAGAACTTAGACAACAGCAGAGGGCAGATCCATGGAGCCTTTGATATTTAATTAGGCTGGCCATGGGAGGAGGAAGGTGTTGTCCTTATCCTCTCTCACTGTCAACTGTCAAATAAATGTGACTGGGAGGACTGCACTTGTAGGCTGTGTCCCCCAGAGTACACTGGACTATGTGTTTATTGTGCGGCGAGCATTAGAAAATGTTTGCGGATTAGCCCCACACATTTTCGGAGGTTGATCTCTCATCATTCATTTTCATTATCAAAAAAGCCAAGGCGAGTGCACACTCCCCATGCGGATGGTCGGATTCCTCACATGCCCCCCAGCCTCAACATGTGAACCACCACCCTACTGAGGGTCTTGTTTGTCATCAAGGCAAAAGTAGCGGTTGAAGCCGTCTGCATTTCCACGCTGGGAGCCTGGCTTGTGCTGGATGTCCATATCTAATTCCTGTAGGGATATGGCCCAATGTAAAAGCTTAGGTTTCTCCCCTTGCATGGCCATTAACCATCGCAGAGGCCTGTGGTCCGTCTGGAACATAAAGTGGGACCCAAAGATGCCAAGGATGTAGGGTTTCAGCTTCTTTACGGCCCACACAACCGCATACCCCTGTTTTTCTATGACAGCCCAGTTCCTTTCCTTTTTTGTCAACCGCCTGCTAATGTAGGCGACAGGTTGCTCTACCCCTTCAGAGTTCAGCTGCACTAACACTGCTCCAATCCCAAAATCACAGGCGTCTGTCTGGATAATGAATTCCTGACTATAGTCTGGCACTTTCAGAACTGGGGCCCTGCACAATCCATCCTTTAAATCCTGAAAGGAGGTTTGACAGACGGGGGTCCAAGTTACCTTCTTCGGCATCTTCTTGGACGTTACATCATTCAGGGGCATGGCAATGGTCCCATACCCTCTGATGAACGACCGGTAGGACCCAGTGAGACCTAGAAGGGCTCTCACCTGCGTCTGTGTGGTGGGGATATCCCAATCATTCACAGCCTGCACCTTTCCTTCAAGAGTTTTCTTACCTCCACCGATCAGGTGGCCTAGGTAAGTGACGGTCCCCTGCGCTATCAAGCACTTAGTGGCCTTAATAGTCAGACATGCATTCTGCAGCGCCCTAAGCACTTCTTTCCCGTGGGATAAGTGATCCTCCCAGGTGGGGCTGAAGACAGCAATGTCATCTAAATAGGCACCACTGAAGCTTTCCAGACCAGACAAAACCTGGTTAACCATCCGCTGAAAAGTGGCAGGGGCATTCTTCAATCCGAATGGCATCACAGTGAACTGATAATGTCCTTCCGGTGTTGAGAATGCTGACCTCTCTTGCTCCATCTGTCAAGCCGACCTGATCAAAGGTACTCATGTACTTGGCAGCCCCAAGCTTGTCAATGAGCTCATCTGCCAGAGGAATGAGCTGAGCATCTGTCTTTGTGACAGAATTTAGCCCCCCGTAGTCCACACAAAGGCAAACTTCAGTCTTCCCACCACTGGTCTGTTTAGGGACCAGTACCACTGGGCTAACCCAGGGGCTATGGGATGGCTCTATCACTCAAGGGGACAGCAGCTTGGTAACTTCCTCCTTGATGGTGTCCCTGACCTTATCAGACATCCGGTGAATCCTACTCTTCACCGGCTTACTGTCTCCAGTGTCCACATCATGGGTGCACCAATCTGCGTGACCAGGAGTCAGAGAAAACAGACCAGCAAATTGTCCCAGTAAACGGCGACAATCTGCCAGTTGCTGTTCTGACAGGTCTGTTACAAGGTTGACAAATTCAACTGACCCATCTGTGGCTTCAGTGTGCAAGAGGTCTGGCAGGGGATCAATCTCCTCCTCAGTCTTTCCGTCATTCACTAATGCCATGACCAAGACATCCCGGCTATAATGGGGTTTTAGCCGGTTGACTTGAAAGAACCTTCACATCTGTTTAGGTCCTTTCACGTCAATGAGATAATTCACCTCACTGACCTTTTCAAGCACACAGTAAGGCCTAGTCCACTTGTCCTGAAGGGCGCTGGATTTGACAGGCTCCATAATCCACACCCACGGGCCTGAAGAATATACTGTCACTGTGGCCTTCTGGTCGTGGCAGTGCTTCATCTGCTCCTGACTGGCCTTTAGGTTCTTTGTCGACTGTTCCATGTACTTGGCCATTCTAGACCGAAGGCCATAGTACAAAGTCCACCACATCTTGTGTAGGGGATGAGGGTTTGCTTTCCCATCCCTCTTTCACTAGACTTAGCGGAGCTCGTACAAGGTTTCGAAACAGAAGCTTAAATGGGGCTAAACCTGACTACGTTCTGTGTAGAGATGAAAGCACAGTGAGATCAGAGGGAGACCAAGATTTTTTCCAGTGCCGTTTAGCTTTACGCAGACGGCAGAGGACAGAATTGAGGTCAGGAGAATGCCAAGGCTGGAGGTTTTACGAGTAGGAGAAAAGGAACATGGAGGAGAAACAGAATCAAGTACAGACAACAACATAAAATGCAGAGTGTTAGTAGCTACATCAGGAGAGAGAGAAGAAAAGGTGGGAATTGATGGAAGGCAACAATGCAAAGAAGAAAGGAAAGATGCATAGTGAAAAGAGCTGAGATTACAACGAGAAAAGGTAAGCAGAGGGTATGAAGAAGTAGGCAGAGCACAAGGAGAGAGAGAAAGGAGGGGTAAAAGATGATCAGAAGCATACTAGGGATAAGATGACACAGTAGAGAAAAGGGAAGTGACAGGAGCCAGACTGATGAGCGGGGGGAGATGGAGAAAAATGTAAATGAATAATAGTCAGTAAGTGCAAGCAGCAAAGAGTAGGAAAGATTAAAGAGGGGAGATTAACGTTGCAGAGAAGAATAAGAGGTGAAGAAGAAGAAAGCAGAGAGGATAGACGAAAATAAAGATGTTCAAGAAAGTTTGCAGCTGGGCCAGGAGGATGATCAACAACAAGAAGCGAGACAGGCAAGGGATAACAAAAGGAGGAACAATTGTCTTCAAAGGAGCAAAAGGATGGGAGACCAGAGGGAAAAGTAAAAGAGTACAAGAAGAATTATAGAGAACCTCAGTACCCATGCCGTGTCTGGATGGGTGGGGAATGTGGGAAAACAGAGTAGAAGCAGTATGAAAAGAGGCTGCTGTAAAATAATTATAGGGAGTGATCCAGGTTTCAGTTAGACAAAGAAAATGTAAGTCACCACGAATGAACAAGTCAAGAATTGAATGTGATTTGTTGCAGACTGAACAAGCATTAAGGAGACCAAAATGGAAAGCAGGCAGAGCATCAGAAGAAATAGGAGGACAAGATAAATTAGAATGATCAAGGATGCAAACAGAAGGAGACTGAGGGAAAGAACGGTGGGTTATCCTGGGAGGAATAGGACAAGCAATGGAAACGACAAAGAGAATAAAGCGGAAAACAAGTCTGTGCATGATCAGGCACAAACAGTGGCGAACAGGATATGACAATGCCCTTAAATGAGTCACCCTTAGATAGAGGCGCCCAAGACAGATGGTTAAATGGGGCTATGGAAGGCACGTGACCAGTCACGTGACCCCGGCACCAGCAGGACAGACAGAAAGATGTTGGTAGGCCACAGGGGCCAAGCTGCTCAGGCAGACCGAAAGAGGCAGGAAACATCCGAAAATATCCGAATAATCATCGTCATCTTCCTTTCAATACTGCTAAACAGCTAATATCCTCCTTAGTCCATTCTAGATCTGACTATTCTACCAGTTCTCCTCTGGACTGCAGGACAAGTCCTCAATTTTGCGGTCCGCACACTTATTAACCTTTCTCTCTTCACCTCCTCTGCCCATTGCCAAATTGGCTCGCTATTTATGAAACAAAACGCTAAATATAAACTTCTTCTCATCAACTTCAAAACTATCCATAGACTTTCCCCACCCTACCTACCTGCTCATCTCACTCCCTACTCTCCACCTTGCACGCTATGATCATCTACAGCTCATCTCCTTTCCACCACTTGAGCCCACTAAGCTCCCTCTCATTTCTGATCGCTCACTCCCATTCTCTGGAATGCTCTTCTTCTCCTTCTCTGTACTACTCCAACTATACCACTATTTAAATCCAACCTCAAAGTCCTCCTCCGTTCTGAAGAACCTGGTTTCTAGCACTTCAGGCTACTGCATCACCCCTCTATTCTCTCTCCCTGCCCTTCATGGAGAACCCTACAGCACTTTTCCATCACCCCAACATCTTTAATTTAGCACTTTCTCAACCATCCTGTTCCTATGTCTTTCTGTGCTGTCCTCATCTCTGGTTAATGTTTCTATCTTCCCCTTCATAATCTGGTCTTCAAAACACATTCTCTCACCCCATTGTCAAGGACCCATGTCCTTCCCTCTGTTATCAATGTTGAATTGTGATTTTTATAAATAAATAAATAAGGTGTTTCGTTTACACCTTCATATTGACATGGGCGAAGTAGCCAAAAGTGAACCTGGGGAGGTAAAAATGCTGCATTTTTACAGCATAATGTTTGGGGAAAGTTGGATAAAACACATTTACAAGCAATTTTTTAGGACACATTAAATATAATACTTTTGCTGCCAGAGCGTAAATTGCAAGAACAATGCCAATTATGCATCATATTTTATTTATTAATTTATTTGTATTTGTAGAGCGCACTACAGCCCACAGGCATCGAGGCACTTCGCATGTAAATGAAAGGAAGCTTAATTGTTATTACAGTGATACAGTCTTGGTTAAAGGCATGTTACAGAGAAAAAATGATAACATGGAGCATAGAATTAACAATTCAGACAAATAACCTGGTTTTGATGGCTTTGCGGAATGCCAAATGGGAGTCAATCATCCTAAGGTGCGCAGGAAGGGAATTCCAGAATGAGGCGGCCATGGAGGGGAAGCTAGTGTCACCTGCCCGCACTTTCCTGCTTTTGGGAGTGGAGATCAAGTTGGTGTAGGCCACCCTGTAGGCCTTAGAGAGGAGAGTTTCTGAATTCGGGTGGCCAGGTAGGGAGGTGCTAGATCATGGAGGCATTTATGCACAAATGAGAGTGTTTTGATATGATATGATATGATATGGTATTTGTAACGCGCCTATACACAGGTGTTTCAAGGCGCGACGAGGCAGGGAGGGGAGGAACAAGGGGAGACAAAACAAACGATCCTACTAGGCCAGGTGTCATTCAGATCGCACAAGTGCAGGGGAGGGGGAGGGGGGAAAAGTGCAAGGGGAAGGGGAGGGGGGGAAGTGCAGTAAAGGTAAGTGGCGTAAGTAATAAATAAAAAAGGGCCAGCTAGTGGCAAGTGCAAGGTAAGTGCAGAACAAGTGCTGGGGAGGGGGGGGAGGGGCTGTAGGGATACAGAGACAGTCCCGTAGTGCAGAGGGGTTCCAGGGGATCAGTGACTGGGACCAGGACCGAAGGCAGTTATCCTTTCTTTAACTGGCAGCCAGTGCACTTGCCTCCTTGTTGTGGAAATATGAACCTTCCTGGAAATCCCAGTGACAGCCCTGAGGGCATTGTTCTGGACCACCTGTAGTTTGGCAATGTTTTTGCTGGAGGTCCCTACCAGGAGTGCATTACAGTAGTCAAGTCGTGATCCGATGATTGTCCTGGCAATGGTGAGGCAGTTGGGCAAGGAGAGGAAGGGTCTTGCTGCATTCAGTAGCTTGGAGAAGTAGGCAGACGAGGAAACAATGGCGCTGATCTGTCTATCCATGGTCAGGTCTGAGTCAAGGTAGATGCCAAGTGTTTTGATCGTTTGGGAGACCGCGATAGGGATGTTATTGACAGCGAAGGAGCAATATTGATTGCCCAGTTTGGCGAGGATGGAGGGGGATCCAATCAACAGAAGTTCATTTTTTTCACTGTTGAGGCATAACCAGTTCTGTGCCATCCATAACTGGATCTTGGAGTAAATTGAGTTGAGGGTGATGCTGTCGGCCTGGTATTCACCCGAGAGGGGGATAAGTACCTGTGTGTCATCTGCATAATTAGTATATGAGATGCCCAGGGCGTCCAGTAATTTGAACAGGGGCCTGGTGAACAGGTTGTACAAGGTGGGTGCAATGCAGGAGCCCTGTGGGACTCCGCATTTGGTAAGGCTCGGGGTGGCACAGGCTGAGTCGGAGAAGTCTTTCATAGCCCTATCTTGTAGGAACAATGTGATCCAGTCACACGCCTTAGGGTAGAAATTGGCCGTTTTGGCAAGGTGTAGGTCAGTACAAATGGCACCAGTTTTAATACTGTGCCAGGATATCATGCAGTGCACAAAGTTGAGTTGGAAGGTGCCAGAATATAACAGAATTAGTTGTGCAGGATTATCAAAATGCCAGGCTACTTCAAAGTATACCTTAGTGTTGCTCAAATGCTGAAGGGTGCTGCCAATTCAGGGTGACCCATGTTGCACTATTAAAGGGTATTGCTAATAAAAGTGCCAACCTGCCTGGGGTAATTTTTAAATAGGGCATGGTTCTCTTAAAAACTGTAATGTTCAGTGCAATGTGCCCACCTGCCAGCTAAGCATAGCCTGGCCAGTTTCAAACAACTCTACTTAATCACAGTCAATATAATACCAGTTCCAACAGTGCCCTGCCACCCTTTTCGAAGCCAGCTCCAGTATGACATGTTCTGTTGTAAGTGCAGCATCAAATCCACCAATAATTCCAACATATGCCTGCTCAGCCACCATGTGCAATGTAATGTATAGCCTTGCAATAATAGTGCAGTTTCTAATGCCCAAATAAAGCCATGTTATGGTTGGTAGTCACCATTTGTAAGGCAGAGCCCCACAAATCCAAACTCAAATTACCCAACACTTCCATGATCCAGAGTGCAAGCCCCATACCTGGCATCCTGCCCCCCTGCCAAGGTGCAAACCCCATACCTGGCATCCTGCAACCCACCACCCAGAGCACAAATCCCATATTTGGCATCCTGCACTCCACCACCCAGAGCACAAGCCTGATAACTAGCGTCCTGCATCCCACCATCCAGATCACAAGTAAAATACCTGGAATCCTGCCCCCACCACCCAGAGCACATGCCCTATACCTGGCACCCTGTCCCCAGCAACAAGATTGCAAGCCCCTTACCTGCCATCCTGCCCCACCACCAACCAGAGCACAAGGCCCATAACTGGCATCCTGCCCCCACTCACCCAGCGCACAAGCCCTATACCTGGCTTCCTACCTGCCCACCGCCCCAAAAGCAAACTCTATACCTGGCATACTGCCCCTCACCCCCACCAAGATTCATACCCCATTCCTAACATTCTTCTCCTACATCACCCAGAGCATCCTGCCCCACCACCACCGAGAGAACAACCCATGTATATGGCATCCTGCCCCCACTACCCAGAGCACAAGCCCAGCCCCATACCTGGCATCCTGGCCCCCCACCACCTAGAGCACATTCCCTATACCTAGAATCCTGCCCCCACCACCCAGATTGCAAGCCCCATGCCTGGCCTAATGTCCCCCAACACCCATAGCACAAACCCAATACCTGGCATCCTGTTCCCTCCACCTAGCGGGAAAGTACCATTCCTGGCATTCTGCTCCCTGCCACCCAGAGCACAAGTCCCATACCTAGCATCCTGCCTCCCCACCACCCAGAAAACAAGCCCCATACCTGCCATTCTGTCCCCCCCACCACCCAGAGCACAAGCCCCATGCTTGGCATACTGCCCCCACTACCCAGAGAACAAGCCCCATGCCTGGCATCCTGCCTCCTCACCACCCACAGCAAAAGTCCCATATCAGGCATCCTGCCCCCCACCTTCCAGAGCACAAACTCTATAGCTGTCATCCTTCCCCCACCTCCAACATTTCAAGCCCCATGAATGGCGTCCTGGTCCCCACAGCCCAAGCCCCATACCTAGCATCCTGTCTCCCCATCACTCAGTAAGCCAACCCCATACCTGGCATTATGTCCCACACCACCCAGAGCACAAGCCCATGCCTGGCACCCTGTCTTACTAGCCAGAGAACAAACCACATACCCGGCATCCTGCCTCACCACTGCCCACAGCAAAAGGCTTATATCAGGCATCCTGACGCCCCACCATCCAGAGCACAAACTCTATAGCTGTCATCTTTCCTCCCACTTCCAAGATTTCAAGCCCCATGACAGGCATCCTGTTTCCCACCACCCACAGTCCAAGCCCCATACCTGCAATCCTGCCTCCCCAAACCCAGAAAACAAGCAGCATACCTGGCATTCTGTCCCCCCACAATCCAGAGCACAAGTCCCATACCTGGCATTCTGTCCCTCACTACACAGATCACAAGCGCCATACCTGACATCCTGCCTCCCTACCACCCACAAGAAAAGTCTGATACCTGGCATCCTTCCCCTCCACCACCCATAACACAATACCTGACATCCTGCCCCACCACCACCCAGAGTACCCTGCCCCACCACCACCCACCCCAAGCGCAACCCACATATCTGGCATCCTGTGCCCTCCACCCAGAGCTCAAGCACCATTCCTGGCATGCTGCCTCCCGCCACCCAGAGCACAAGTCCCATACCTAGCATCCTGCCTCTCCACCACCCACAATACAAGCCCCATACCTGCCATTCTGTCCCCCCACCACCCAGAGCAGAACAAGTTCCACACCCGGAATTCTGCCTCCCCACCACCCACAGCAAAAGTCCCATTCCTGGCATTGTGACCCCCACCACCCAGAGCACAAGCCCCATACCTGGCATCCTGTGCCCCAGACCACAAGTCCCATACATGGCATCCTGGCCCCCCACCACCAAGATTGCAAGCCCCATGCCTGGCATTATGTCCCACAAACTCAATACCTGGCATCCTGCGCCCTCCACCCAGAACACAAGCACCATTCCTGGCATTCTGCCCCGCCACCCAGAGCACAAGGCCCATACCTAGCATCCTGCCTCCCCACTGCCCAGAAAACAAGCCCCATACCTGCCATTCTGTCCCCCCACCACCCAGACCACACGTCCCATGCCTGGCATCCTGCCCCCACTACCCAGATAACAAGCCCCATACCCAGCATCTCGCTCCCCCCCACCTTCCAGAGCACAAACTCTATAGCTGTCATCCTTCCCCCACCTCCAAAATGTCAAGCTACCTAGCATCCTGCCTCCCCACCACCCAGTAAGCAAGCCCCATACCTGGCATTATGTCCCCCCACCACCCAGAGCACAAGCCCATGCCTGGCACCCTGCCCCCACTACCCAGAGAACACGCCCCATACCCGGCTTCCTGCCTCCCTACCACCCACAAGAAAAGTCTGATACCAGACATCCTAGCCCTCACCGCCCAGAGATGGCAAGCCCCATAACTGCCATGCTTCCCCTCCCCCACCCAGAGCCCAAATCCATGCCTGGCATCCTGTCCCCCACCACTTTTAGCACAAACCCCTTACCTGGTAAATGTTTGATACCGGGCATCCTGGCCCCAACTGCCAAGATTGCAAGCCTCGTGCCTGATATCCTTCCCCTCCACCCCCCAGAGCACAAGCCCGAGTCCTTGCATCCTGCCCCATCACACCCCAGAGCACAAGCCCCATACCTGGCATCCTGCCTCCCAATCACCCAGAGCACAATCCCATACTAGGCATCCTTGTCCCACCACCCAGATTACAAGCTCCGTACCTGGTATCCTGCCCCTCTACCACACAGAGCACAAGTCCTATAGCTGGCAGTATGCCACCTACCAACAAGCATGCAAGCCCCATACATGACATCCTGCCCCCAACAGACAAACCAGGAGCCCCATACCTGCTTCCTGTTGCTCCTGAGACATCAGCCTGCAAGAGCATTCCTCTTCTATTCTATGTCAGCTTTCTCCGTAGAGAGGCAGCAAGCATGGTAACCCAAGTCAAAACCTGCCTCCTTGGGAGGGGTAGCACAATGGTGGGGCACAACATCCCTAGAGATGCCACTTCTAGAAGGCACTGACTTATGCAGTTTAAGAAGGCCATTCAGTGCAATGCACTAGTAACAGAGCCCAAGGATCACTTGGTACCAATGAGTTTTAGTTTTCCTTTTCAGGTGGCTGGCTTTTCTTGCAGTGGCAGGAGTGCATTCAGGTGGGGATATCCCTTACTTTGTCTGCTGAGTTGTGAGGGCAGAGGATATTATGCTGAATATTTAATGCAGCACCTAGTTGGTTCAAGATCGTATTTACAAAATGTAATCCACTGTCACTGTTTATACTGAGTGGTATCCCAAACCTGGGTATGAAATTCTTCAGCAAAGTGTTGGGTCTGCATAGTAATTTCCACAGCTAGCCTCAATATCTCAAGGTTGGTGTGCAGCACACTTCATAATGGCTATCTGTTTTGGCAGCATAATGGCCTCTAACAAGGCTTTCACATAAACATGATTCTTTATAGGGAAACCAGAGGACATCAGGCAGCGTGTCACTTCAAGTATCCAAAATCATGAGCAACCCCAAATGTATACTGGGACTCTCTGTATATGTTCACTAAAGCTCTTCTGCAGGCTAGCATGCTCGTGTCACCACAACTAATTCTGCTACCTGTGATGAAGTGACATTTTAATAATGGTACACTCTTTATTACATCTCTCAGTGTACATACCGCATACTCCACGGCCACCCAACCTTTTTTGTCCCTCTAACAAGAACCAGTAAGTATATAAAATCAGCATTGCGTGATGGCATATCTGACAGACCTTTTCTGGGAATTTAAAGGAAATATGCGGTGGACACACAGTCAGGTGTTTCAGTGTTATGCGGTTCACCGTCCACTGCGGTTTGAATTATGGCTGCTGGATTCAATACATGGCATTTGGTAGGTGTAATATTGGAGGAATTCAGGAATAACACTTCATATTTATTCACATGGGACACAGACATGTGTTGGGTTTTGGTCTTCAGTAATAGAGAAACCACTGAACGATAGACTGCAAACTTCTAAAGGGTAACTTAAAACAATATTTTGACACTGTTGTGCCACAGTGGCTGCTGCCGCTAGAGGACAGGGACATGGGGGCCTTCCCGTAGTTACCAGATCTAGGTCTTTACTCTAATAAACAATGGGTCTTTGATAGCAGCCGTTTCTGTCTATACAGCTAATGCAAATCCATTCTTTTCATTGAGGAACAAAGTACATTTATCTGTAGCATCAAGAAAATATAAAGTTGTTGCTTCATATAATATTTTTACTTTCCCAAAACAGCTTCCTCTGACTCTGTAGTGTTGCCCTTTGTATAAGTGTTGTCATGGTTTTATTATCTGTGCTTAACACAATGGGCCTCATTACGACCGTGGCGGTCCGGAAATAACGGTGGCGGTAAACCCGCCGCCACCGTTGTTTCCGGACCGCCTGATCCCGACCCCTGCAGGCGGGAGGTGATGTTCCCGCCAGGTCTGACCTGGCGGGTTTAACACCGCCCGCCTGCAGGCGGACGAGGAAACACCGGCAGCATTACAAGATGCTGCCGGTGTTTCCATGATCCCGATTCTCATTGAGTCCCATAGGACTCAATGGGAATGGGGATTTACACCATTCCGCCTCCGTGATTCCCGGTAAACCGGGGTTGTGATGCCCCGGTAATTCCGGGAATCACGGAGGCGGAATGGTAATACGAGTCCGGCGTTAACTAGGCGGTTTTACCGCCTCGGTTAACGCC
The DNA here is from genome assembly GCF_040938575.1 of Ambystoma mexicanum. NCBI lineage: Eukaryota > Metazoa > Chordata > Amphibia > Caudata > Ambystomatidae > Ambystoma > Ambystoma mexicanum. Next base: position 443,001,856 of record NC_090930.1, on the reverse strand, counting down.
GGACTCGTAATGAGGCCCAATGTGTCTACTGTAACCTGCCACTCCTAAACAGGCTCAGCTCTCTGGGATAGTGTGAGGTTTGAGAATCCTGCATACTACTTCCTTCAAGGAGCTATGGACCTATGACCCCATCATCATGTCATGTCGCAAATAATGTACTCTTTCCCTACATAATTGAAATTTCTATTTGAATGGCCTTTGTTGCCTACGGCAGTTAACAAAATCAAAATATCCTGCTTGTACACTTCATAAGATGGGAAGACTAACAGGTCTTCTACGTACTGGCCTAACAGTGACATTTCATAGCATTTCTTAGCATCTAAATCTTTCTTAAGCTTTGGGATTAAAGTGAAGATGATTCTGTGTACCAATGGGGAAGCCTAGTCCATGTGTACAGAATTCTCTGATAGGAACATGTGAATAAGAATGGACTCTCAAGGTGTATTGGTATAGAAAAGAATGTAGAATGAAGATCTACTACAATATGGTGTGCTGCAGTGGGTAGAATGCAGGAGATGAAAGTAGCTGGCTTAGGAACCCTTGTAAACGATGGAATACACATTTACTCAGGCCTTGTACAAATCTGTATTTGTGCTGGCAATGGAAAGTGTTCGCCACTCATGGGTTCCCCAGGTCAGTGTGTTTGGATAACGGTTCACGGTTACAGAGCTCATGGTTAAAAGAATTCCTATCTGAAAGGGGGATCACACACAGGAAGGTCACCCCAATATGGCTTTGAGCTAATGGGGAGGCTGAGCGCTTCATGCACACCCTGAATAAAACATTTTGAATTGCACACGGTCAAGGGCAGGTGAAGGGAGAGCGCTGTTCCAGTTCCTCCTCGAGTACAGGACCACCCCACACTGCTCAACAGGGGTCGCTCCGGCGGAAGCCCTCTTCCAGCGGTGCCCTTGCACTTTTCTTCAGAATTGGTGGGAAGGACTCCGGGTGTCATAGACAATGAAAATGTCTGCACCCAGTGACAGACACTGACCAGAAGGGAGAATGCGCTCCGAGGACTTCAAGAGCATGATCTCGCCATAGGTGACAAGGTCTTGGTGCGAATGCGAAACCCAAAGGGGAAGACTTCCCTCAGACATGATACAACAACACACCCCTTAAGGTGGTCAGAGTAAAGGGATCCCAAGTATCAGCAGCAGAAAACCATGGGCAAGTGACCATGAACTCGGGTTTCTTCTGCAGACTCTCAGGACCACCCCGGCTGCAGAAAGCGTGTACGGGTGTGAAATGAACGGTTGAGTCCTCCACCCAGAGATGATGAGTGATGCAGAAGACGGCGACTGCGGGCAGAAAGGTTTGGAAGAAGAAGATCAAACATCCCATGGTCGTGATGAGCAGGTAGGAGATGTGCCATGTGCAGAGACTGAACGTTGCTACCTAGCCCGTGAGTTAAGAGGTCCACCTGCTTATTTGAGAGACTACAACCTAGGCATAGGATTCATTTAATGCCTGCTATGGCTCGCATGCAAAGCTTAGCCTCACGTGCATTTGCCATATTGAATTATGATGCACTGCCTCATACCAGCCTACAACTTTGGTACAGACAAGCGAGATGTACAACACTGCCTGAGCACTCTGGGAACCGTAGTTATACCAGAATCTTCTGACTTACTAGAAAATGTATCTGGATATGTCTGCTCCATGTTGCAATGCGACCTCACAGGGCATGTGAATGTAGTTGATGTTTGTAAACTGTATTATGAGAACCATCAGGATAGGTGGAGAATCCCTGATACATTGCATTCTGTGGCCATCACAAGTTGTTTCCATAGAAGACCATGTTATCTGAAAGTATAAAAGCTAAATGAAGGGGGAAGAGGGGTGTTGTTGTTGTTGTTGTACCTTGTTCAGTGGATCGGGGTGTTCCGTGTTGTCCTGTTCTGTGGATGTGTGTACTCTGCTTTGCCAACTGCCGTTAAAGACGCTTACCAATCTTCCACGAGATTGGATTATTTGCTGAGTGATTATTCTTTTTCCATAACAATACAAATGTCCTTTCTATATCCCCAGCCTTAGCATTGCCTGCGCCAGACCACGACTATTTAAACAGCACAAGAAACTAGAAAACAATGTTCTTTCCCATACACATTATCACCAACGCCAAGACCTAGTACTCAGGAATCGGTAAATAAATCCTCAATATTATCCAATGTTAATGCAACTTCAGCTCCTCGAAGCCTCCTGTACTTTGGATCTCATGATTTGTTATTCTTTAAACAAGCAGCCACTTTCTCTTGATCACCACTCCACCATCATCAAAAGCTCCTGCTCTGGCGGTGCAACCCCCAGCACAATAACCGTATCCTCTGACCCTAATGCTTAGAAACAGCCTGTGTCAAGCAATTGTTCCATGTAATCCCACATACATTTTGAGGGTCACATATGGCCTCATTTATTGGGGTTAAAATGAATATAATGGCCGACACTCTGCCACAATTAATGTTAAATGAAGGTACATACACCAGTGTATGTGTAGATAAAACTTTATGTACAATGGAAATGGAAAAATATGAAATACGTTTGAAATGTAAATTGGAAGTGTAAGTATTGAGCATTTTATGGTGTTTATGGAATCAATAGGTGCTTACTATATCCTTTACCAGTTTAGAATATGGTAAATACTTTGCCCTGCGAAGAAAACAATGGACACCATTTTAAGAAAGCTACCAGTCATGTGATTGACCATTTTTTCCCAAATGGCTGATTTTGGTAGTGTTCGAGTATGATGACACATGGAGCCCCGAGGCTGCACAGTAAAAGGGTATTCCCCTGGAAACTGAGGGGAGATCTGAGGGATTCACTGACCAAGGAGGGCTGCTACTAGCAGCAGAATCTCGTGACATAGGCAGGGAAGTGCTGTGTGGAGGGAGAATCGTTTGTTTCAGCAGTTACCAGGACTTCTGGTCCTTTATTCCACCTTATCTAAGCAACATAAACAGTCAATGGGCCTCATTACGAGTCAGGCGGAATGGGTTAACGGGGTCCGCTAATGGATGCGGACCCGTTACTCCCATTCCGCCTGATTACGAGGTCCCCTCGCGGGACCCGGTAAGGACGCCTGGTAAAACCAGGCGTTGTTACCGGGTCCCGCGAGGGGACCAGGGAGCTAACAACGGGCCGGTCGTAATCTGCCTGTTGTTAGCTCCCTGCACCCATTCCCATTGAGCCCTATGGGGGCTCGAATGGGAATGGGGAAGGTCCGGGCCCGGGTTCCCTGAGGGAGGAATTACCGGGCCCTCCTAACTCGGAATGGCCCGGTAATTCCCCATTCAGGGAACCGGGACCCGGTTTGGGAGGCAGACATTCCGCCAATAGTGGCACAGCTACCGCCAAAGCCGCAATGAGGCCCAATGTCTTTGTCCCCTGGGAATAGTCCCTTGTTTATGTTCCTGTCCATGGGCCGTCAACTGACTCACCAGTTCTGGTTGAAGTATGGTGGCAATGATGTCATCTGGTGGCGTCCTCCTTGCCAAACCAGCAGGACCCATTAGCATTGAGTTTATGGTCTTGTCCCAGTGACCCAGGGACTGGGGGGATTGTTCAGGTGGCTGAGGATGGATCAGACTGTTCAGAAAGGCCCTCGGCTATGGAAAAGCAATCAGAATTGCTTTCAGACATAGTAAGCGATAACATAAGTTCAGCAGCCGTATCGTCTGCATCTACAATTGGTGCCAGGTGACAGTTCTCGTTGTGTTACCTGAAGGTGGACACAGCAAAGAAAAAATCCTTATTAAGGTTGCTCTTTCTGGGACAGAAAAGGTTTGGCTCAAAATTTCAGAAACACTGGAAACATGTTCCAGGGCACAGTATGGTATAGTAATGTTTATTTATATAGCGCCTATACAGAGGCGAGTATTTCAAAGCGCTCAATGAGGGAAGGAACATGGGGAAAACAACAGTCGCTCATAGCCCTTGAATTTCTGAGACAATAATGGTCTGCACAGGCAGATTAAGTGCAATATTATACATTTAACAGTTTAGATACAGTTTAGATACAGCAAATGGGCCTGCCAACGATTCAGATTTTTTCAAGTGCACATTAAGGGGCGAAGACAAGGGAGAACAGACAGAACGATCTTCAGGCAGGGCTGTATACAGATTGTGCAAGTGCGGGATGGCAATGGAGGGGCAGGGGACCAAGTGCGTCCCGTCAGTAGAGACTGGTGAAGTGCAGAGAGAGAATCTCTCAGGGTTTTATTACAAGTGCAGTGGGGTGTAGGGCCTCGCGGCCAGTGCAGAAGGACTGGGAGGGGTGCCTGGGACCTGTAAGACTGACAGGTTTATCAAAGTTCTCCTCTGCTTCTTGCGTTTCTCTGTCTTCAAACACCCCATCCTCCTCACCTGCTTCTTCAGATGAACTCCTTTGTTGTTGGTCCTTCTTTCTTCTATCTATTCTCTTCTTCTTGAAAAGGTATGGTCTTCCCCGGAGCGAAGCCACAATGATGCCTTCGTTAATGAGGCAGCAAAGGACCCTGTTCCGAGAGAGCCCGCAGAGAGGAAAAAGCCAATACAGCAGAAAAAACCTCTTGTGGAGTTTGGAAGGCAATCCCTGAAGACTGGTGGGTGTGTTGATGAATGGTTTCTCTGGAGGTCGAAAGAGTGGGCTGGCAGGCCTCCTGATGGAAATCTTAATCCTAAACAGGAATTTAAGCTTGAGAAAGGCTCCAAATCTTCCGGGCTGAAATATGAAGATAGCTGTGGAAAAAACAAAGGCTCGAGGAGAATAGAGCCGGAAGAAACAAGGCAAGCCTGAAAGCAAGGAAAGAAATAAAATGGGAGCCGGGGAAAAGGAAGAAACCCCGAAAGAAAGGAGGAAGAGAAAGGGAGAGGGAACCGCCGATGGAGGTGGAAGAAAGAGGGCAAGGAAAAACGGGGAAAGGTGGGCGAGTACTGCGGAGGGATGCGGACGAGACCGCGGGAACCAGAAAGGCTGGGAGAAAACAAGCAGGGAAGCTCAGGGGAGCAATACTACGAACAGAGAGAGAGAAAACACAGTGTAATCACCCTGAAGCGTTAGCGAAAGGGTTGCAACGCAAAGCGCCGCGGAAAAGGGGCATGATTTAAAGGCAGAGAAACACCAACACGGACGAACAGCTAGAACGCTGCACCCGGAAGTGAGAGAAGGAGATGGCACCACCTAATGGCCGGAAAACCACCAAGACCTCCATAGCCTCCATGAAGGCAGGCACCTTACGCGCGTGACAAAGACTCTGCGGTACACCAGGTGGCAATCAATAAGCTGTGTGGAGGAGGGAGAGAAGGAAGAGCAGAGAACTAGGTTAGCAGGGTAGGGTGAGAGAGAAGGAAGAGGAGAAGAGGATGGTCTTGAGGAGCTTCCGGAACTAGAGAATTTCAGGCGCAAGACGGAGGGTGGCAAGGAGGCTGTTCCATTGGGAGGCACCTGTTGAGGAAAGGATCTCCCTCCAAATCTCTGCTTGGAGAACCGGCTCACCCGCAGAAGGTTGGAGGTAGATGAGCGGAGGGCTGAGAGGGACAATATTTAGGAAGGCAGCGTTGAAGGTAAGAAGGTCCCAAACCACAGAAAGCCTTGTGGACAATGCAGAGTGTCTTGAATTTGATCCTTGCAGCTTCGGGGAGCCAGTGAAGTGATTTCAGCACCGGAGAGATGCAGTCCTGGGCTTGAGGCCAAGGATAAGTCTTGCGGTTCTGTTCTAGATGAGTTGCAGGGGGCGCAGGGTGGAAGCAGGGAGGTTGAAGAAGAGGCTGTTGCAGTAGTCCAGCCTGGAGAGCACTAGGGCTCCGGAGACAGTGAGCCACTGAGGGAAAGTGAGAAAAGGTAGAGGGCCTCTAAGGAGGTGTAGATGATAGGTAGACTTTTTTGAAATGTCAGAAATGTGAGAGGAGAAGGAGAGAGTGGAGTCGAAAATGACCCCAAGGTTTTTGGCCTCACAGGTGGGGATAGGCACAGGGCCAAGGGAGGCCGGCAAGAGTGAGAGGGGGAAGGCAAGACCAGGTGTCCCAATGCGGACAATCTCAGTTTTACTGGCATTGAGACAAAGGTTGTTTGCAGCACACCATGACTGAATAGCAGACAGGCAGTCGGGTATGAGTGAGGAGGAGGCGGCGGCTGAGGGTAGCCTTAAGGATAGCTTTGTGTCATCTGCATAACACTGGAATTTAAAGGTGAGAGTGGCAATTGCATGTGCCAGGGCAGTCACATCAACGTTAAATAACCAGGGGGAAAGGTTAGAACCCTGGGGAACGCCGCAGGTTGAGAGGGTGATAGTTGAGAGAAAGACATTGAGTTTGACCTGGGATGGTCGGTCGGAGAGACAAGAGGTTAACCAAGCCAGAGCCTGACCTGTGATTCCCAAGGTGTCACGAAGCCGTGAGATCAGGATGTTGTGGTTAACCGTGTCTAAGGCAGAGGAGAGATCAAGGAGAATGAGGACAGAGGGAGTGTTAGTGTCAAGATTTGAGAGCAGGTCTTCACAAATGTTCAGAAGAGCAGTTTCCGTGCCTCTGGATGCTCTAAATCCAGACTGGTCGTCGTGGAAACAACTGATTGATTCCGTGTGGAGGTTTAGCTGAGAGATAGCCAGCTACTCCAGGAATTTTCCCAAGAAAGGAGTGATTTGCTTCCCTGGTAGGCTTGTGTGCGAGAACGGTCTACATAGAAGATTGGCTCAACCACTCACCATCTGCCCTTCAGATAGTTGCAGATGTGAAAAGCATCTGAAATCTCTTGTAAAAACATGGATAGGTTCTGAATTATAAGAAATGTCTCCTTCCAAGATCGTGGAGTTTACCTGAGTCATCTTCGACAGTGAGGTGTGGGGGAGTAAGGAGTCGAACAAAGGGGTGGCATGTTTCAACAACACTTTGTTTTAGAAATAAAGAAAATAATCTAACTCTCCCCATCTCTAAAGGGTTATACCTACCTAAACAAATATCAACTCGGGTACTCGTCGTCAGGAAGTTTGTCCAAATGAAAAGTCTCTGTCCTCTGCTCAAAGACCTACTCTAACCCTACCACTAATCTACAAAAGGGTTCAGCATCCAAATGAAAATAGTACTAGGAGAATTAATCCCTTCTCCCGGTGAACTGGCTCAGTCTTTATCTCTTTTCCCACAATCATTTGTACTAGCTTCTGATTCAAAACAGAGAGTATGGTTAGGAAAATGACTCTCTTCTCCTTACCTGCCTCGCACAGCCTTGAGGGCCGTCTTGGGATATTCTTTGGCAATAGTTCTCAAAGGTCTCTTTGCTTCTTCCCAAGGGCTCCTGAAAGCTTGCTTTACAGTTCCAGCAATTCTTCCATGTCTCATGACGTTATGAAGATTACCTCCAGGCAGCTCCTGTTGTCTAATATCCTCTTTAGTCTTACTTGAATTACTACTGGGTTTTACAACTTGTGCTGGGGGCCAAGGCAGGTGCACTTCGAGGCGATCTTAGAGTCCTGGTGTCTCGAAGATAGAGATAGCAAACAGAATGACCCAAGGAGCGACTGCCAAAATAGCAGGAGAAAAACCCTTCAATGAGAAGGGAAAACCTGTGGTCCATAGAAGAACAAGACTTGAAAGAAGATCTTCAATAGCCAAGCTTAAAATTCAGGCGAAACTCCAGAGATAAGTCCAAGAGAGCTTTGGGTATCTGATGAGCAGTATCGGAGGAAGACAAGGCAGTAGGAAAAAGGCACAGAATCCAAAGGATGGGGCAGCGTGGGGGAGAAAAAAGGCAGGCAACAGCAAAGAATGGAGGAAGGCAAGGAAGGCTTACAAGGGGGAAAACGGGAACTCACAAGCGCTGAACTAGGTCCCGAAATGTTCCTAGTGTTGAGACCTGAGGCAAACAGTACGAGCATGGCATGAATCCTGGATAATCCGGAAGCACAAGAAAACAAAGACGGCCGCCATGGAAACACTAGACCGCAAGGTGGTGCTTGTAGATGCCATCATGGAAAGGTTTGCGCATTGTATACCACGGGATGCAAGGTGCCAGGAAGAAAGCCACGACCAAGGACCATGAAACCTGACAGTATACCCCCTCCAAAGACCAGCACCTCCTGGCTTTCCAGGGTCCAAGAGATGAAACTGACAGAGAAGAGGAGGGGCATGGATGTTTGCCAGAGGTTCCCAAGTCCTTTCACTAGGCGGATAGCCTTTCCATTCCACTAGATACATCAAACGGCCCCTGAGATATCTAGAATTGCAAATCCGGGAGACCACATATTCAAATTCTTGATCTGAAGTGACGATCAGAGGCGGAACTGGCAGAGAGGGGGTACTATCACCTCAATAAGGCTTGAAAAGAGAGGTATGGAACAGTGGTTGTATTCTAAGCCAAGTAGGTGGGAGTTGCAGGCGATAAATGCCATGGTTGATCACTCGCTGAAAGATAAAGGGACCAAAAAAGCACTGAGATAATTTGGTAGGAGACAAATGTTTTGGCAAATACTTAGATGAATGCCACACTGAGTCTCCAACTGCATAAATGGGACCTGGGATGCGTTTCTTATCAGCATAGTGCTTAGAATCTGGCAAAGCCTTTTTTCAAGGTGGATTTTGGTATTCTTCTGAACCATAACAAGATCTGTGATCAACCAAGGGAACAGAAGACGGCTCTGAGTTAACAGAAGGAAATACACTCGGGTGAAAACCACATGAGCAGTGAAAAGGAGATGTTTTCAATGATGAATGGATGGAATTATTATAACCGAATTCTGCTGCCAGCAGAAGCACTGCCCATCATGTACTTGAGAGGAAAACCATTGTAGGTACTGATCTAGCGTTTGATTAACTCTTTCAGTGATGCCATTAGTTTGTGGATGGTAACTCAAAGAAAGATCCCTTTGAATCCCAGAAGAATTGCAAACTTGAGTCCAAAATTTTGAAATGTACTGACTTCCTCTGTCAGAAATTATGGTAGAAGGGAGTCCGTGTAGACAAAAAATGTCATTGAGAAACACCAGTGCCATTTGTGTAGCCGTGGGAAGTTTTGTTAAAGGAGAAAATGAGCCATTCTGGTAAACAAGTCTATGGTAACCATAATAGTAGTGAATCATCTTGAAGGGGGTAACTCTACTATAAAATCAGTGGCGATTATCTGCCAGGGTTTGTCTGGAAGTAAAGGTTGGTGTAGCAATCCCAGCGGTTTCCCTGTAGAAGATTTATTCTAAGCACAGATAGTGCAAGTATTGATATATTCTTTCACAGCATTTGACATAGAAGGCCACCAAATAATGGCATTGAAGATTTTCCAAAGTTGTCCAGATACCTCTATGCCCTGCAGACAGGGAATCATGACAAAGTTGTAAGGCTGTTCTTTGGATATCCTTAGTAGGAAGGTATAATAGAGCACCTTTAAAAAGGTTTTTGTCTTTCTTTGATTTCCAGGCAGTAGAGTGTATACGAATAGCGTATTTTTCATACATTGCAATAATCCTGTTTATTGGTTCAAATTCACGATCCTATGCTATTTATCTAGCAAGAAATTAATTATTGTTGATACCTGTTACACTGAATGACACTTTAACCAAATGTATACAATTAGAAACTGAAGTGTGTTACCTAATTGGTTTTCATTTTGTGTCACAATTTTGTGTATTATTTCATTTGATTTATGATGATTTAATCTGTTTTTTTCATTTTTGAGATTTTTCGCAGATGTTATTTTGTGATTCTGTATTGTCATGTCAAACAGTATTATTTGTTTACAGCACATGTGAATTAAAATACTACACGCATTTTTATCGTACATTTGGTCATTTGCCCCTTTAGTTTAGATACACCACAACCGAGTCAGTTTTGAATTGAGCATTTTTCCTCCACCAGCTTCAATTGTCCATAGACTTTTACAAATAAGGAGTCTGGACCACTTTAGATCGAATTGGGCACCCACAAAGAAATAGTGGGTCAGTCTTAGAATTAATTTTATCTCACTTTTGTTCTGCAGTATGGATACATCTATATTAGTATACAGGGAGTAGAGTGTGACAAATGACGCCATGTTAATGATGTTATGGTGTCTTGTTCCACTGATTCCATAAACTGGTCTAGAAGGCTAAAGAAAAACTTTTCATGAATCATTTTTGAGAATGGTTTGTCTGCAGACGCACAGAGGTTGGGAGACCTGGAAAGGGCATCAACAACAAGATTCTGTTGTCCTTGTATATAGGTCAGATGGAACTGATACTGTGAAATGAAAGAAGTACGCCCACCTAGCTTATTACAACATTCCATAGACTGAAGTACCTGGAGGTTACGATGATCACTCCTAATCAAGACTGAAAAGACAGCACCCAAAAGTAGATGTGACCATTCCAGGAAGGCATGGAAGGTTGCAAGGAGTTCTTTCTCAAGGAGAGAATAATGTTGTTCGCAATCAGTTAGGGTCCTAGAAATGTAAGCTAGCGGGTGTTCCAGTCCATCAGTATGAAGTTGTTTAAGTACTGCCCCAAGATAGCTTTAGAGACATTGGTTTCTACAATAAAATGTTTATTGGTATCAGGACGAATCAGGATTGGTGCTTCTGTAAATAGATGATTTTACTGGTGGAAGGCTGAGTCTTGTTCCTTAGAACAGTGAAAAGGAACCCCTTTTTTTAGCAGACGTGTAATCGGCAGTACAATGTTGAAAAATGTGTGTATACATTTCCTATAAAAGATTGCTAATCCTAAAAAGGATTGAAGTTGTTTACGTAAGCAGGCTCTGGCCAGTCCAGGACTGAAAAGACTTTTCGGGGGTCCATTGAGATGCCTGTTTTGCTAATAACAAAGCCCAGATAATGGATGACAGAAGAATTAAATTGCCACTTTTCCGGTTTGGCTAATAGATGATGGGCACAGGGTCTTGTAAGCACCTGTTTAACATGCTGCAGGTGTTCATGTTCACTTATCGTCTGAATAGACAATTACGAAGTGAAAGAGTATGATATGATATGGCATTTATAACGCGCCCATACACAAGTGTTTCAAGGCACGATGAGGTAAGGGAAGGCAAGAGAGGGGAGACAGAGACAACGATCCTACTAGGCCAGGTGACAGTAAGATCACACAAGTGAGTGGGAAGGGGAAAAGTGCGGGTGGAAGGGGAAGGGCAGTGCACTACATAGGATAACAGTAAAATAAATAAAGACAAATAAAGACAGCTGGTGGCAGTGCAAGGGTAATTGCAGACATCATGTTTCAAGTGGTAGTAGGGGCTGTAGTGGTACAGAAACAGTCCCAGAGTGCAAGGGTTGCCAGAGGGGCAGTGCAGGTGTGTAACTGGCGGGGGAGGGACCTGGGCCCGAGATCAGAGGGTAGCCAGGTAACCAGTGCAGTTTCTGATTCAGCCAGGAGATCAGCAGAGGAGGGGGGGAGAGAAAGCAGAGGCAAAGAGGAACGTCTTGAGGTGCTTCCGGAACTGGAGATGGTTCTCCACACATTTCAGAGAGGCAGGGAGGCTGTTCCAGAGGGAGACCCCAGCAGAAGAAGGAGATCTACCACCAACTCGCTGCTTGGAGAAGCGACTAACTCTGAGGGAGTTGGAGGCGGATGAGCGAAGAGCTCGAGAAGGAAGATATTTAGGAAGAGAGAGTTGGTGGTATTGAGGTCCCAGGCCCGGAAGGCCTTGTGGACAATGCAAAGGGTTTTGAATTGAATCCTCGCTGCCACTGGGAGCCAGTGAAGAGATTTCAGTCCTGGAGAGATACGATCCCTGGGTTTGAGGCCAAGGACAAGTCTCGCAGTCCTGTTTTGGATGAGTTGCAGAGGGCGGAGAGTAGAAGCAGACAGATTTAGAAAGAGGCTGTTGCAGTAGTCAAGCCTGGAGAGATCCAGAGCTCTGGAGACAGCAAGCTTCTGGGGGAAGGAGAGGAAAGGAAGAATACCTCTGAGGAGGTGCAGTTGGCAGTTTGACATCTTAGAGATGTCCGAGATGTGAGGAGAGAAGGAAAGTGTGAAGTCGAAGATGACCCTGAGGTTTTTAGCCTCATGGGTGGGAGCAGGAAGAGGGCCGAGAGTGGCCGGCCAGAGAGTGACAGGAATGAAGAGGGCAGGTGTGCCGAGGAGGAGAATCTCGGTCTTACTGGCATTAAGGCAGAGATCATTGGCGGCACACCACTCCTGGATGGTGGATAGAGAATCAGAGATGAGAGAAGGAGAAGAGGTGGCAGAAGGGGAGCCTGAACATGTCAGAAACAACTCAGTTCATAAAACGCTGGAAAACAGCAGGGGCGTGCAGGAGGCCAAATGGCACAGCCAGATATTCAAAGTGCTCAAACAGTGTTCTGAATGACGTTTTCTACTCGTCCCTGGCTTGGATGCACAGCAGATGGTAAGCCCCCATCAAATCTAATTTGGAGAAAATAACTGCACCCGGCAACACTTCCATTAAATCAGATATCAAGGGTAGAGGATATGTATCCTTCACGTTGACTTGATTCAATCCCCGGTAATCCAGACAGGGTCGAAGCTCAGTTGTTTCTTTCTTTGGTACAAAAAATAAGGATGCACCAGCGGGTGATTTCGATGGTCTAATCACTCCATTCTTCAAATTTACGTTCAGGTACTCCCTCAAAGCTTTCTTTTAAGAAGTGTACAGGATAAACATCCTTCCGAAGGGAATAATAGCATTGGGTGATGTCTCGATGGCACAATCCTTTGGCCAATGAGGTGCAAGTTCCTTTTCCTGAGTGGAAGAAAAGACGTCCAGAAACTCATGATATTACAAGGGTCCTTGCTGAACATGAGACAAGGTTTCCAGGTGAGGGGACTCATCAAGTACAGTGGTTTCCACCGAGACATTGGATTGATCCTGTAAACAGTGTGCCACACAATACTCTGAGCGCAGAAATAATGAACTAGCATCCCAATTTACATAGGGATTATGCCTATGTAACCAAGGAATTCCCAACACAATCGGGTAGTGAGCGGCTTTGATAAGATTGATGTGCGGGTCTTCTGAGTGTTGATGTGTCATCATTCTCAGTGCCTGAGTTTTTTCCAATATGGGTCCTGAAGTGAGGGGTTCTCCATCGTTTCCTTCTACAAATAAGACTGCACACTTTTGTTGACGGGGTATTCAATTTGTTTGCACCCACTCATTATCCATAAACATTCCCCTGGCACTGCAGTCAATGAAAGCCAAAACCTGGATGGACTGAGAACCAGGTACCTCGAGTAAAACCTGTAAGACCACAAGAGAAGCCCTTGAATGGTGCTTTGCCTGAGGTCCGATTGAGCCTGAATCATCCTCCTGTGTCCTTGCTCCATTTAGGAATGGTAACTAGCATTTCCCAACCTAACAATCGGGCAATTTTGTATCAGATGGATAGGAGATGCACAGTACAAACATAGACTTTTTTTTAAAGTCTACGACTTCTTTCTTCAGGAGTCAAGGGACCAGGTAAGGAACCTAATGTTAAAGCTTTCAATCAGGCGACACACAACTTGGTCTCAGTCTAGTATGTAGCGCACAACTGAGATGCTTTTCTCCCTATTTTATGCAGATTCAATATGAGATGGTACACAACTCGTATCACACCGCCTTTTCAAATACCCCGGGTCACTATGGACCATGAACCAGGCTGGTTGGTAAAATGCAATATTTATTTATTTATTTTAAAATTCAAAAGAAATCATACAATTTTTAATATGGGGCAGCAATCACCAATGGGGTGATAATTACAATGAGGATGTAAGCAATGCACTTGGTTTAACCTTCTAGTGGAACATATACAAAACACCAGGAATATAGGAGCACTTTTTGATTTAGGAAATATAGCACCCAAGTTAGGATTTCCCCCTGCAATGTTCCCTCAACCCACAGGTAATCAGGAATAAGATGCAGAAAACAGAATCAAAATCCAACCTTCCCTCACCAAATAAGAGTGGAAAATGGATTTTAAACCCCTTGCAATGTGATGAAAGGACACTCGGAAATGGATTAATAATTAATTAATGTGCAGTTAAAACTTTAAGGTAAATACAATTTCTCACTAAAGCAACAATGCATAGACACTAACTATCACCAGCAAAGGATTACCAAGAGCATACAATAGAAAACTGAGTGGAAAGTTTACAACGGATGGCAGCAAAATGACACCTGTAAAAGTTGCATTTCCTTTCAATTCCTGTGTAAATTCACCCAAACAGTTTTTAATAAAAACGGGTAAAATACTCTTGATTTGGAGTGCAGTTTTTGGGATGGGGGATAGATATATATCACAGGTACAACATAAAGGTGAAAATCGGTCTCTAGCTGGTGAATTGAGAGAGATTTGGAAGGTAGAGTGAGGTTCATTTTTAGGAAAATATAGCAGTGAAAAAGAGAAGATCGAGTTTTAAAAGTGAAAGGCAAAGTTTACTTAAACTAGATTTAATGGCTAAGAAAAGAGGAACATCACCTGTGAATATAAAAGTTACACTGCAGTTATAACCCTTCACGCAGTGTGCCCCTTTTCTTGAGGGAAAATTAATTTATTTAATCAAAATAGCGCTAAAGATTTATGATCTCTGCAAGACAGGAATGAAGAGAAAAGTGGCACTAACGCTTGGAGAGCAAGGGCAGGAACACAGAGAATTCTGATAATTTTAACAAGTTACCAGGATAAGGATAGGATGACTTAGATATTGGGAGAAGGATAAATGCAAGACAAAGCAGACTATGGATTTCTATGGGTAGGGATTATATTTACAGTCCACTTTTAATTTTAGGATTTTTGGACCGTCAACAGGTTCTGGTCACTACACGGCAGCACGCCTGGCAAAGGACAGCTGGGCAAAAGACAGCTGGGCAGGTCGGGTCACCGGATGGTAATTCTGGTCACTGGATGGCACAGGTTCCTCTGGAGGCAGTTAGTGGGCAAGTAGTTAGTGGGCAGCAAGCCAGGCTGGTTCAGGATGCTTCCCAAAGAATACCACAGCTTTCCCCTTTTTAATGGGTGATTAGTGGGTTGATTCTGGATCAAAGGCCTTGCTGGGAATAAGATCAGCACTGATTGGGTTTGCAGTGGGCCCTGGTGTAGGGTCATCAATGCTTTGGCCTTGTAGTTGGAATCTGGACTCAGCAGGATGAATAAAACAGGAACGCCAGCGCAGGAAAATCAGGAAGAGTGTGTGTATGTGTCTTGTCAGGGACTCTTATTTATAATGCACAGTGACATCATCCAAGTATATTGCTGGGCAGGCTTAGCTAAGCACACTTCTAACTAATTGGATTGGTCCGGGGTGCTAGTCTCTGCCTCGCGCTCAACCGGTTGGATTTCAAAGCAGGAGGGCAGATTTGGGATGTGAGTTTTACAATGTTCAAAAACTTTCCACAGTTATTTTAGCCAACATCTGATTTTGCCACAAATGGTACATTTATACAGTTGACATCTCTTAGCAAATTATATACACAGGTTACATATTTTGTGTAGAGCATAGCACTCAACTCTGCAATCCGTGAGACATTGTTTCACCCTTCTAAGACTTTCTGGTAATTTTGAGTATGAATGCTTCAGCCTAAAATTCCAAAACTTTTTACACATGTGTGGATTAACATAAGGGATGTAAGTATAAAAATGTGCATTGGCATCATGGATACTTTCCTTCTAATCCCTGATTCTTTGCCATTTCCATTCCCAAAGGGTCAGTGAATTCTACCATGTCTTAAATGAAAGCCCAAAAAAGTCACTTTTAAACTGCAAAATTTTACATTTTTACATAGTCTTACTGCAGAGATAAAAGCCTTTACATTTTTATTTATAAATAGTCTTTGGAAGCAAATGGCAGTCCTTTGTCTGTTACTGGCCCATTTCTTTCTTTCTTCAGCTGCCACCAACTGTTCTTTCCTCCAGAGCAAGGTGGGGGTTTCCCATCTAGATTAAAGCTTTATTGCCCCCCCACTCCGCACTTCCTTGTCCTGGAAATCCCATTGTCAGTGGGTTCAGCCTAGACTAGATTCTGTCCAACCGAATAATTATCACTGGGGTGTTAGTATCTGCCTAGAGAGGCTCTCCTATTTGGTAGCATCCACCCCAAGCAGAAACCTATTTTTCTTTTGGAACTTCAAAATTCCAGCCAATATAGGTTAACAGTTTTACTTTCTTATATTTTGGTCCTGAGTTAAACAAGCCAGTTGAATAAAATAACCCATTTGTGTTATTTTACCCAACAACAAACCCCTTCACATTGCTAGATAATGGCAGGCTTTCGTTCAACAGTTTACTTTTAAAACGGGCCTTTCTCTCTGTGTTTGCAAAGCCCATTTTACATGTGTGGTGAAAAGCTGGCATTTCTTTTTAATTTTGATTTTGCATCTCCCTCTGGATTCCCGCACTGTCTTGCAGCTATAGTTGTTTCCATGTATGCAGGAGTTTTGTTTGAAGCACATATGTATTGAAATTAACATGGCTCAGATAGCTGGAGTTTCTTTGAACTACTGAGCTTTGATACATTGTAAAGAAAATGAACGTGTTTTGCCGTGCAGGAAAAGTGAAGCTCTTTGTTGATTTTCCTCAGAATTGATTTGGCAGGGCCTGTCATTCAGAAATCATGCCTGGTTTTGCTGATACACAATGAGATATACTGGGCATGGCAGAGCCTTATTAATCACAGTGGTTTAAGGAAAAACAGATGCAAATAGCTTCAGATCAGCATATTTTTTAGGTGAAAAGTTTCCTTTCTAATGAAGATTTTGGGCTTGCAGCAAAGCAGTGTTGCCTTTTCACTTTATTCCATCTGTATATGTCAGAACACACAGGCACGCTCCCTCAGTGTGTCCTCTTGTTCCATCGTGTCCAATGTATGCTTTGCAAGATGGTGGAGGCATCCTTTTGTTGCGGCAAAATGCAGTTTTAAGGCCATTGTGCTCACAGGAGCCAGCGCAACCATTTTGCTGTTTCTGCGCAAATGCAGCTTGGTTTTGGTGACATTCTGTTCAGTGGGTCAATGTAGCCAACCCTAACTACATGGGTTCATAGGCATCAGGGGCACTCTGGCCGCTGCTGAGGATGGAGGTGTTGGAGATAGTGTTGGGGTTCTAGAATAAGGTATGTATTTTCTTTTTTCAGACCTCCTTTCCTGTATTTTTGTAATCAACCTGTAGAGATAAATCAAGCAGGTCTTGAAAGGTTCGAGGTCAAGGTGCTCTCGCCAACTCATCTTTGACATCCTCATATAGGCCCCTATAAAACAGGGTGAAGCAAGCCTCCTGGGACCAGTCTGCCTCATTAGCTGACTGCTTAAACTTTGAAACATAAGTGACCATATCCATCTGTCCTTGCTGTAGATCTAAAAGTGTTTCTAGAGTTGAGAAAACAAAGTCTGGACGTTCAAACATTGCTTTGAAAGCATTGATGAAAGCTGCGTAGTTATCCAACTTTGGATCCGCCGTGGAGACTAAGGGCTTAGCCCAGGTTAACGCATTGCTGGTAACATGAGAAATCATAAAGCATACCTTTGTCCTATCAGTGGCATAGGAATGAATCTTAAACGTAAATTGATTCATACAAGTATCCAAAAAAGCCTGCAATTTGATTGGCAAACAGCCATACTTTTCAGACATGGTATTGACGGATGGGGATTCCTGTGACAAGGCATCTCTAGCGAGTACAAGCTGTCTCAAAGCCGCATTCTTGGCTTTAAGGTTTTGCACTTCCGCATTTAGTTCTTGCATGCCCCTAATCAGCTCCTGCATAGGCTCCATTTCTGTGAAAGCTTTTTGGCGTCTCAAACTGTTGGATTTTTCAGCAGGTTTGCTCACCTGGGTTTTACGACATGTGCTGGGGGCCAAGGAAGGTGCACTTCAAGGTGATCTTTGAGTCCTGGTGTCTCGAAGATAAGGGCAAGCCTCTCCGGTAGCCACAATGTCTGCTAAATGAGACAGCAAACAGAATGACCCAAGGAGCAACTGCCAAAATAGAAGGAGAAACACCCTTCAATGAGAAAAGAAAAACCTTAGGCCTATAGAAGAACAGTATTTGAAAGAAGATCTTCAATAGCCGAGCTTAGCATTCAGGTGAAACTCCAGAGATAAGTCCAAGAGAGCTGCAGGTATCTGATGAGCAGTTTCGGAGGAAGACAAGGCAGCAGGAAAAAGGCACAGAATGTGAAGGCTTTGGGGGGAACAAAGAGGCATGCAACAGCAAAGAAAGGAAGAAGGCAAGCAGGGAAAACAAGGAAGGTAAGGAAGGCTGAAAAGGGGGAAAACGGGAAATCAGAAGCGCTGAGCTAGGATCCGAAATGTTCCTAGTGTTGAGACGCGAGTTAAACAGTATGAGCACGGCATACATCCTGGATGAATCCAGAGGCACAAGAAAACAAAGATGGCTGCCGTGCAACACTAGACCGTAAGGTGGTGCTTGTAAACACCATCTTGGAAAGGTTTGCACATCATATACCAAGGGATGCAAGGCTCCAGGAGGAAAACAGTGACCAAGGACTGTGAAACTTGACAGATTCCTCCCGATGCACTCTTAGGTCTTTGGAGATCACTACTGTGATGAGGGAAATTACTCCTGAGACTTTCTTGACTCTGGATTCTCTGGGTGCCACTACTGTGATGAGGAAGATTACTCTCAAAGCTTTCTTGACTCTGGATTCTCTGGGTGTCGCTACTGTGATGAGGGAAATTACTCCAGAGGCTTTCTTGACTCTGGATTCTCTGGGTGTCACTACTGTGACAAGGGAGAATACTCCTGTGGCTTTCTTGACTCTTGACCTGCCCCAAACCTCTACTGGGTCTCCCGCTGTTCCCGTTACCTGTAGCATGTCAGGACTGTGTCGTTGATTTTTCCTGGGGTGATGGGCTGAGACGTGTTGCTTCAGCACTTCCTGCATCCTTCACTCTGTTCCCCACTTCGTCCCTGCGCCTCCATGGATACTTGGGCAGTTGCAGGACCACACGGTCCACCTCCCTGAGGTCACAGCACCGCTGGCTTCTCTCGCACTCTTTCACTACTCAGGAGCTTGGCTTTCACCTCAGTGCTTTGCCGGCCTTTCCTGGATGTCCCTGCCACTGAGGATCAGCTTTCTTGCAGCTTCGTGTTCCCAGATTTGAACCTCCAGGGCTGGGATAGCTTCACGCCAGCTGTTCTCTCTGTTTTGCAGTCCTTTATCGCTCTTTATTTCCTGTAGCTGGATCTTTCCCAGTGTAAAGTCAAAGTGCGTCTTTACTGCGGAAAGGATAAGGAGCGCCAGAGACAAAAGATGACACAAAATGGCCGACCAATGTCCGGAACAAAGGAAGGAGCAGGCCGCACGGTGACCGAGCGAAAGAGGCGTACAGGGTGCGCATTTGTCACTTGTGCAAATAAAAGGTCCTCTGGGTCATGTCGAATAGAACGGTGAGGCCGAAGGCGAAACAGCCCACCGTAGACGACTTCGCTAAGACGTCCCCTGGTCAAGACAATACCAAGAGCAGGGTAAGCCGCCTGCAAGCGGCATGACGACAACGGGCGCTAACCAAGAAGTCCTAGCTGCGATTGCGGACCTAAAGGCGGCCTGGGAATCTAAACTCGAACTAGCCGTCACTGAACTGAAAACGGCACTTGACCTCAAGGTCGGAGAGGTGCAGGAGGATGTTAATTTACTCCGACAGGACGTCAGGGCCTTGGCGGAGCGCACTGAGTCCCTTGAGAAGGAAGTTAGCCCGAATACCGCGGATTGTGCCTCCCATAAGGCCGAATTGCATGCCCTGATGCATAGAGTGGGCAACTTGGAGAGCAGAGCGGAGGAGGCGGAAGGACGCG
Organism: Ambystoma mexicanum; assembly: GCF_040938575.1. Lineage (NCBI taxonomy): Eukaryota > Metazoa > Chordata > Amphibia > Caudata > Ambystomatidae > Ambystoma > Ambystoma mexicanum. The sequence goes on along the minus strand of NC_090930.1, from coordinate 442,982,157 downwards.
CCCGACGAAACAACATCCGCATCGTGGGCCTGCCGGAGGGATTGGAGGACCACGATCCCACGGAATTTATTGAGTCCATGCTACTGCAAGAGATACCCGGAGGAGCCCTATCTCAAGGATTTGCGGTGGAAAGGGAACATAGAGCGCTAACAAGGAGGCCGCCGCCGGGAAACCCGCCTAGGCCGGTGATAGCCAAAATTCTTAATTACCGAGATCGGGAGAGGATATTGGAATACTTTCGCAAGGGAGGAACGATTACACGAGGAGCGGCAAACATCACGGCCTACCCGGACTATACCCTGTCTGTGCAGCGTAGCCGCATGAACTTTGGGACGGTAAAGCGGAGATTGAAAGAGGCGGGCCACAAATATATGTTACTGTATCTGGCAAAATTGAAAGTCATACATAAACACAAGACTTTGTTTTTTGAGACCCCGGAGGATGCCATGGGATGGCTCGATGCGCAGGGATGTCCCCAGGAGTCAGAAGTTCGGACGGAGAGAGAGCACGGAAGAGCTAAGTAATGCACGAGGAAGGCGCCACAAGATGGCGCGGCACATGGGACTTGAATATAGTTATTTGCGCAGCCTTCAGTAGAGAAGGTCAGACTATTGCACTAGATGTTATGAGCACTGTAATTATTATTGAAATAATGGGAGCCTTACAGAGCGGATCTCTTTACCCCACAACAATTTTAGTTAAGTGGCCATTAGGGCGACTTCACACTACTGAGCTCTGTGCATTGTTTGGCGCTTGCAGGGCTAGATGTGGGGGTGCCTGAGTTCCGAGAACGGAGCTGGGCAGCAGTTGGGGTGTGTGGTGTTGGGGAAGGGACGGGTGGAGGGAGGGGAGGGAAGTTGGGAAATTGCTGTGTACATAGTTATGGATAGTTTGAGCTGGTACAAGAAGCTACAAGATGGAGAGCTGTATCTGTATCGCGTGGGCAAGGGGGATTCGCTACACGGAAGACAAGAAGACACTCATGAGCCATGGGGGACCTTAAGATTGTAACATGGAATGTCAGGGGACTTAACAGTTACTTAGAGAGAAGCAAAGTCATGATGTACTTGAAAAGACAGAAGATTGATATTGCGTTGTTGCAGGAAACACATTTGAGCCGGCAAAAATTGGAACTGGTGGGGAAGAAGTGGAGAGGTACTGTAGTACGCTCTCCGTATTCTGCCTACGCTAGGGGAGTGCTGGTCTGGGTGGCACTGCACGTTCCGCTCCAACTTACACAAGAAGTGGTGGACACGGAGGGGAGGTTGGTCATATTGAAGGCTTTGGTAGAGAATAGAGAGGTGTGCGTTATAAATACGTATGCCCCCAACCAAAACACTGCAGCATATTTTAGAACCCTGTGTACTCATCTGGGCGCGTGTATGGGAGGAGCGGTTATCTGGGGAGGGGATTTTAACTGCGTGCTCAACCCAAAGACAGACAGATCTGATGGGAAGATTGATAGGCCCACACCAGCGGCCAGGGTATTGCAGACATTACTAGACGACTTTGGGCTGGCAGATGTTTGGAGGCTGAAACACCCTAATGAAACACAGTACTCGCATTACTCAGCTCCGCAGCAACTGCACACGAGACTTGATTACTTTTTTGCCACGCCAGATGTGGTGATAGAGAGCACCCAAATAGACTATAGAGCGAGGGTCCTGTCGGACCACTCGCCTCTGGTGCTGAGTTGGCAGTGCTGCCGCCCCAGGGCGCGGATACCGACATGGCGCCTCCGGGCGGAGGCGCTCCGGGACCCGGTCTTCAGGGAAGATATCAGGGATGCGATCACACAGTACTTTGAGGTAAACACAGGCAGCGTAGACTCCGCATGCACGCTCTGGGAAGCCTTTAAGGTAGTATTGCGGGGTGGTGCTATTGCTAAATCAAAAGGCCTACAGGGTGGGTTCCTAACGGAACTAGAGGAAGCGGAAGAGAAACTGGAGCGGGAAAGCAACAGGGCGGGAGGGGATGCGGAACTTGTACTCGAGTTACAGCAGAGGTGTGCGGAGCTTTGGGAAAGGCTCTGCAACCTTAACTATAAGAAGTATGTCGATAGGCAACATGCAGGAGGGGATAAAACTGGCCGCTTGTTGGCGTGGTTATATAAGAGCGAAACCCCCAGGTCCCCGATTAGGACAATAACTAGAGAAGACGGGGAGGTGGTTGACACCCAAGAGAGAGTCAACGAGGCATTCTTGGACTATTATAGGACATTATATGAGGACAGAGGAGGGGACAATCGAGAGGAGATTAGAGAAACTCTAAAAGACATGGAATTACCTAAGATTAGTGCTGAAGAAAGGGAGGATCTGGACGCACCGATTACCTTGGAGGAATTGGAGGAGGTGGTGAAGCAGCTGCCCACCTGTAAGACCCCAGGCGCGGACGGATTCCCTGGCGAGTTTTACAAAACATATAGAGAGGAAGTACTCCCCCCCTATGCTAGAGATGCTCAATGAGTCTTTTGAGATGGGTCGGCTGCCGGAATCGCTTAGAGAAGCGTTAATTGTGCCGCTCCCTAAGCCCAACAAGCCAGGGCATAGCTGCGGCTCCTATAGGCCGTTGTCAATGTTGAACCAGGATAGCAAGATATTGACGGCGGTCCTGGCCAATAGGCTGCGTAGATTTATTAGCAAACTGATACACCCGGACCAGACAGGTTATGTCCCCAATAGAAATATAACCCACAACCATAGGCGACTCCACCGGGTGATTGAAGAGGGAAACAGGAGCGAGGGGGAAATGGCGATGGTGTCCCTAGATGCAGTCAAAGCTTTTGGTTCAGTGAGGTGGCCATGGTTGCTGGAGGCCCTGGAAGAATACGGGATGGGGCCGGGTTATGTTAGGTGGGCAAAATTACTATACAGTGAACCACTGGCCAGGGTGCGCACAGGATCGGTGATATCTGAGAGATGGCAACTCAGTAGAGGCACCAGACAAGGGTGCCCCTGGTCGCTGATGTTATACATTCTAGCCCTGGAGCCCCTGGCAGTGTACCTCAGACAACAATATGACATGGTTGGTATTGAGGTAGGGGGAGAGAAACACCTAATATCCTTGTATGCTGACGATTTACTACTATACTTGAAATATCCGGAGGAAAATCTTCAGTATACTCTAAAGGTTATGGAAAGGTATGCAGAACTGTCCGGCATAGTGGTAAACCCCCATAAATCGAGCATGTTCCCATTGGGGAGCTACAAAGGAGCCCCTCCGGAGCGATTGCCAGTGTTGTCCGTACCTTGGCCGGCTGATTCCTTCCGCTACCTCGGAACAGATGTGTATCATACGGTGGAGACGGAACACTTGCATAATACCGAGGTGGCTGTGAAAAAAATCCGAACAAGTATGAACTTTTGAGAGAAGTTGCCGCTGGCGATGATGGGACGGGGGGCGATGCTCAAAATGGTGGCCCTGCCCAGGCTGTTACATTTCTTCAGTAATATACCATACTTGATACCAAAAAAGTTTTTTGTCAAACTGAATAGCATGTGCAGAGACTTCCTATGGCATGGCACTCGCAATAGAGTGGCGCTATGGAAGCTGCAGAACTTCCATGATAGAGGGGGCATTAAGCTGCCAAATTTTGAGGCCTATTATGTAGCTAGTCAGTTGCAATATGTAACTAAATGGCTTTCTGATGAGGTAACTCCTGAATTTAGGCTGTTTGGACAGGACTGCACCCCGTTTTACCTAAAGGAGATTATCTGGGTGCCTAGACTTGAAATGAAAGAATGCCCGGGTATGATGTTGCTTGGGTGGAAGATGTGGCGCAGAGTATGCCGACTGATGGAGAACCCGTACCCGTGTTCCCCACAGGTACCGCTAGTCGCCTTAGCTGGGGGAGACAACCAACTCAGAATGATAATTAGGACCTATTGGGAATCGGTCGGGCTGGTCACATTGGGAGATGTATGGCAAGAGGGGATCATTAAAGATTTCGAAGAACTGGGAGAAGAGGCAGGTTTGCACAGAGGCCAATATGTCACGTATCTTAGGCTAGTGCAGATTATTCGTAAAACCTGGCCAGAGACTGTACTGGCGGAGGAGCCAGACGTCCTAATGGGAACAATATATGACATATCAGAAGGAGGGCACGAGATCTTTAGACTGTACGAGATGGTGACGACCCGGGTGGGGAAGGATTTGACTCATTTGAGGCTGGACTGGGAAGCGGAGGTGGGGGCACAGATGACCGATGGGATGTGGGAACGTGCTATGGGATACCACAAGAATGTGTCCAGAAATGCCAGATTGCAGCAGATACAGTTATACATAACGCATAGAGCCTATATGACCCCGAAGAGAATATCTAAGTTTGTAAACGCAGGAAGACAAGCATGCCCAAAATGCGATGAAGAAGATGCCGATATGACACACATGTTCTGGTCTTGCCCAGTGATTGAAGCTTTTTGGGGGGAAGTGGCACGAAAACTAGCGGATAAAGGGGTCACGCTCAACATAGATACGGCCTGGGCATGCCTATTGGGAGGGTTTCCCAGACCACGGAATACTAAACATGTTGGGAAACTGAGGGACCTGGCATATGTGCTTGCTAAAAGAAGGATTGCCATGGGCTGGAAGCAGTGCCACAAGCCACGGGTTGAGGTGTGGTGGCGGGATTTGCAAAAATGGGCGGAGGCTGAAACGGTAGTGTGGCAGGAGGCATGTAGCAAGTGCGGGGAAGAAGAAGTGGGTAACCTGATGGCTTGGAGAGTGTTAATAACAGGACTGTTTGGCACAATAATGGATTCTGCAGCTTCGGAAAGAAGCGATACCCAGCCACACGCAGCAGATACAGAACGAGAAACGCAAACAAGCTCTTGAGGGGGGAGGGATTTGGGGAGCAGTAATGTGCGTTAATTGATGTTCATGAGTCTGTTGTAAATAATGCTTCAAGTTTGGTTTGTATTGTTTATTTGTTTTCAAAATAATAAAAAACCTTTAATAAAAAACAAAAAGTGCTTCTTTACTGTTGTTGGGATAATCTGTATGCATCCTTCGGGCAAACTCTTTGCAGTACTATGGTAAGGAAACCTGTTATTACTCTGTAGGTTTCTTTGGCTCCTATTTGACTATGCCATATTAATTTGTGGATCAAAGATGGAAGAGACACTACCATAACAGTAGTGCTATCAGGGATTTCTGACAGGGACTTGGTCCCAAGGGAAGAGGGTTAGGGAGTTCCTTCACAGAATGGGAGTCCTTATCCCCAGGATGGGAGTCTCTCCCGGTGAGGTCCTACTTTCCGCCACCCCTAGGGGGACTATTGGGTAGCTGCTTCACCTCTCTAGCCTCACAGGGAAGGGCTATCCCCATGGGGAGAAGTGACAAGATCCTTTGAATCATCATAACACCCTCAGGAACAAAGTCTTTCTTCCTCCTGTCAAGCACAGAACACAAGGAGTTAATTCAATTCTTTCCCAAATACCTCCTGTCCGACTGCACACCAATGGCTTCAAAGCTGCATGGCAAACCCTTGAATAGAAACAATGGCCTCATAATCCAACTCCAAAGTCCACATGTTTTGGAAGCGGTCTACCCTTAACATTTACGACAGACAATGGACTTCCTTTTCTAGGTAGTGTGAAAAATCTGACCTCAAACCATAATCGTGTGATCCATTAAGAATTCAGAATTTTGGGAAGGATGGGTTTCCCCCCTAAGGGCTCAGCTGTCTGCATTTGTGGCAGTTAAGGAACCCTGGAGAAGCATTTCTTCAGTTGAGTCCTATGCCACTTCACTGTTTAAGTCCTTTGTGCAATCATGTCCCCCAAGCCGGTCTGGTCCTTCCTGCCTGGAACCCACAGTTCTTGAGGCTTTGCAGGAGACACTTTCTCTAGGTTCCCCTTGATTTTCTAACATTAAAGGTGTTGTTTCTCTTGGCTATTACCTAATGATTGGGGGAGCTGGGGGTCTTTCTGTGCGCCGAGATATACATTGACTTCTTGGATTCAGGGTTGGTTCTTAGGATTCCATCACCTTTCCGGCCCAAGGTCACTTCTGAGTGTGTTGCTCCATCAGGGTAATCGTAACAATTTTTGGGGCCTGGTGCACAGAGAGTCTTAGGGCCTCCCACAAAACACCTATATCCCCCAACCAGGAAAATTAAGGGATTACATACAAGTCAAATTCAACAGCAACTTGTCTAGGCTTTAAATGGATTTTCTAGCTGTTAATAAAATGTAAACAATTACACATCTCTGCAACCTGTTACCCCAAGTGGATGCTATATTGAATACATTTTAACATTGTTTTTCAAATAATATATTAATTTTGAAACATAATAAAGGAACACTATTTATGTATAAGTAGTTATTTCAGAAAATAATATCCTAATGGTTCAACCTGAAACATTTTCTATATATGACCAAAGTACAAGTACTAGGAAATAGATTATGTGAGTAGTCATCACAGAAATTAAGAAGGAAACCATGTAACAACCATCTTATCAAAATCCACTTAGCATTTCAGTTTATGCCCACACAGCGCACAAGCAAATTCAAGCAATCATAGAAAGAATGAAAATTCGAAGTACCTAGCTAGTATATGCTTCCTCCTGCCCAAGGCTGATATGCCTATGGCCTCCAGAACGGCAGTTAAATTATGTATTTCCTTCAAGATTTGTATATTGCAAAATCATTAACTATGTCCGCTGAACCATTACAGACTCAGTACTTATCATAGCCAAAGAATTCAATCTGGTTTGAAGCATTCAATTTTGTAGCTAATTTTTTAGCAACTTCAATTTAGAAAATAAATGTTCCCACTGCAATTTATCAGATCAAGGAGAGGTTTATTCTTAATGCAATTTCCATATTCGGAAAAAGCAATGTCAAGCTTAGCATTTTTTATTTTCTTGTAAAGACATGAAATTGAAATGGTTTCTTTTTTTCTAATGCGTAATGCTTAAATTGTTGACACTCAGAAATGTGTTTGGTTTTGTCTACATCTTGGTGGTAGCAAGATGCCAGCTTTTCACATTGTTCACCGATTTCTTGTGCATCCATGTCTCTCAGGTTCACAAAGAAATCAAATCTACTGTTAATATCTTTGGATGCATTGCCTCGTCTTGTTGGCCCATTAGTTATGAGTCCATGATTGACAAGTATGATTCTATGTGAAACCCTTAAAAGCTAGCTAGACGACAGCTGTGCTTTTTCACTCGTTTACGGTAGTCACTGTAATCTGCCTCTGTAACATTTTGCTTTTGCCTTAACTTCATAGTCATCAAACTGTTCTCTCATAACTTTTGCACAAGACTACAAAGACTGGATGATGCTAACTGCTCTTCTTTTTGTACAGTTTTGTTTGTTTCTTTGAAATGTTACAGAATGTCATTCCAAACAATGGTTACAAAATTGAGTTCCAGCTTGTCCATTTTTTAAGAAGACTTAGAGTATCATGTGTGCTTTATTTTGGTTGTGTGTCACCATTGCTCAGTGAATCAAGAGCAGCTTGAATTATTTCATAGCTATTGCATGAGCCGACCATCCTGTGTCAGACAAGCGTTTCTTGTGAACTGGGCCTATAGAACAACACATTCCAACAATGAGTAGATGCAGCAAAAAAGGTATTTCACACTTTTGCCGGAATGTTATTTGGCCAATTTTTTACCACTCTTTTTTTTAACTGCAAAATGAAGATGGTAAGTTGAGGTAAGGTATATAGAAGGGGGTTGTAAGGGTGTGTGCGGGGGTATCCCCCATATTTTAAGAAAGTGGTAAATTCGGTAAAATAAAATCAGCAAAAGTGTAGGTTGGTAAACAGAAGTCACCAAACATTCATAGGTCCGTACAAAATGTGTACACATGTTGAACAAAGTCAAAAGAAGAAACAACCTGCATGTTGCACTAAGAAGCTTTGACACCAACAATGTTCAAAGAACTTAAACAGCAAACATGTTTATCTGTTTTAACCTTGCTGCAGGTATGAGTACTGTCCTGCCATATTGGATGTGTTATTATATGACTGACCATGACAATCTGATAAGGGAATACCTGTCCTTTGCAAGAATTGGATGACAACATCTGCAAGGTATTATACTCCACGGCCATGAATTGGGAGATACTCCAGAAATTGTTCCTTTGGTGCATCATCCTTTACATATTGTACCGTAAAAGTCAACTGATGGATGTGACACACAATCTGGAGGGGAGTCCACGTTAAGTGAATAATACTTTGCTTCTCTCAGTTCCGAAATGATTGCAGAGAAAAGCCTTTTGCACATCAGCATGATACATGCTTCACAAATATTTGCTGATAGGTTGGAGGGATTTCCTTTGAAGCATTTCAAATAGGCTGACCAGCTCCAAAATCCCTAATTTCCATTGTGCTGGGATCCAATAATCTGATTATCTCGGTGGAAGCCAGCCCCCTAAATGAAAAGAACTTTACAATTGCTACAACTCTCTTGAACACATTCTGCTAGTACTTTTGACAACTTTAGAACTGTTCAGCTAACAGTGAGTCAATGTGGCCAGTTTGCCTTTGATGATTGCAGTATATTACCATGCACCTTTGATGCTAAGGGCCAACTTCATGTTCATGAATGCAGCCAGAAGCATGCTTCCAGTCACTAAAACCAGTGGCACTGAATGAAGAATCAGTACTGGAAAATAAATGGCAGACAAAGCAGTAAACTGAACCTTGTGATGGTGAGTATGACAACCATTCACGGTTCAGAAATTTCCCATTTGCAGCTTAAATGCTGCTTGTTTACTATTTTGTTTTTTGTCACCAAGCTGATACAGGTGTGTTGACTTTGAAAAATAGCTTTTTAGATTTTGACATGTTGGCAGACCTTTTTGATTCCAATAGAATTGTAAATAACTACTTGTAATAGGGTTCCACAGGGCATGCAATGCTTACTGATGTTGTTTCAGATATTCCTGCAAATTGGTTGTCTTTTTCTCCTGGTGCAGGCGAATGCTAGTCAGGCACTATAGCTCATATGTGAGTGACCCTTAATACTTAGTGGTCAGTGTCAGTTTGTGCTATGCCACTATATCCCAATTCCTTATTATACTGTATTCAATCTATTGTGGTGGAGACATATAATGCCTCTGGGATAGGCATTGATGGTTCTAGAACATTCTACCTTAGTGATAGCCTAAAATAAAACTATTGTGACTGTTGTGTTGATTTCCATTTTCGAACTGCATTGTTACTCCTATCGTACATTTAGGTGTACTTTACCTCATAGGTGTCAGCCAAGATCCTATAACAGTTTTCTTGGGTTGGACCCTAGGCCCAAATGTCCCAGGGCCTCATTACACGGTAGGCAGTAAACCATGGTGCTATTAGCGCTATGGTTCATGCCGGTAATTTACCGGTACCCCCTTGGAGGAAAGGGGAATTACTGCCTTATTCCAAGGTTGGGAAGGCAGTAATTCCTCCTTCCTCCATTGCCCTTCCCCATTCCCATTTTTGCCCCATAGGGCATAATGGGAATGGGGAAAGCGCTAATTACGGTACCGCAAATTAGCACCCCGGTCCCTTTGCGGGTTCGTTTTTTAACGCCTGCTAAAAGCAGGCGTTAATGTACCAACCCGCAAAGGGACCTCGTAGTAAGGCGGTAAGGGTTTACCGGTACCGGTAAAATACCGGCACCGGTAAACCCTTACCGCCTACCGTGTAATGAGGCCCCCAGTCTGCTAAATTAGGGGTCCTCCTGTAGAAGGAATGATAAATTGTCAACATATTACTGGTATCAATAATATGTTGGGAGCTCGTGTGTCCGCGCACGTAAATTGGTGGAGGAATGAAGGAATTAGGTTAATTTACCTTGTGCGTATTTGTTAAGTTCCTGATGGTACCTAGAGAGGCGTGTGTTAGCCTTCAGCCTTCTATTTCTGCGTGTGCTGTTCTCCTGTAGGGGGAACAGCATTGATAGAGAGGCTGGGTAGGAGAGTGAGATGCTAGTGGGGCGCTGGCCATACCCGTTGCTGGGTTTGAGCTTACCTGATTAGGAGTGGTGGACTCGGCTTGTTGAATCTCGAAAGGTGGTGCTCTGCTGTGTTGTGCAAGCGCCGCCATCTTGGCGATGGCATTAGATGCCAATCCGTGATGACGTTGCACGTTTTTTGTGGACGATGATGCCATCATTGGTTTCCAGGTTGCATGATCGCTATTATGTCCTGAGTAGGTCTGAGTTTGGCTGGATCATACCACTTGTTGGTATTCCATAGTTCCTTTTGTATTGTGTATCATATTGTTTATATACATTTTTAGTATTTTGACATGTATGTGAGTTCAAGAAATTTGGGTTGAAAAGAAAAAAGCAGATTGCTTATTTCTTCGTGATCCTATTGCAAATAGATGGCGGCGTAGCCCTACTGTTTGAGCAAGGAAAGTTGGTATGTGTGATACTTTGTGGTTTAAGTGTTTTTTGGAATGAATATATGGTTAAGTGTCAACTTGGTCTTATGCAGTGGAGGTTTGTGAGTTGAGGTGATGCTACATTTGTTTACTCTGTGACTTTTGGTTGTCTTGCATAGGTGGGTACATTGCTCATCCATTAGATGGTCCATTGGGTGCTGGAATATTATAAATCTAATCGGGGGATTTGACCTAGTTACCTACATATGTTGTCATAAAAAGTGATACATTTCATTATCTGCATTGAGACCTTCCTTTTATAGTTCTGAGGTTACATATGATCTTAGCTTCGTCTTGGTGCAGCACATTTTCTCGGTCTCCTAGCCTTTGGTCCAATTTGATATGACGTATCCCAAAGAATTTCAGATTGTCTTTCTTTTCTGAATGATGCCCTTTGTGCCAGTGTTTGGCAAGTGTTGTTTTACGTTCAATTGCTGTTAGGTTGTAGAGATGTTCCCTTATTCGTGTTATAAATTCACGTATCCTGCTCCCAACATACATTTGATTGCAAATACAGACAATGAAATAAATTACAAAAGTTGTTTTACAATTAATGAACTCCTTTATTTTAATGGTTTTACCATGGCTGCTGGTGTGTGCATGGATGTTGTTAAGAGCATAGCGGCACATATTGCAGTTGCAGCATTTGTAAAACTCTGTAATTGGTTTCCCTGAGATGAGGCTTGTTTACCCCACTTGTTCTTTGTTTGCCATGTAGCTCGGGCTGAGTGTTGTTTGCAGGGTGGGTGCCCTTGGGTATGTTATGCTTGGCTTGGTCGTGATATGGTCTTTGAGATCAGGATTCAACATAAGTATATGCCAGTTTTTCTGGTAGATTCTTCTGATGGTGTGATTGCCATTGGGAAACTGATTTATTAGTCTGACTGGACTATTCTTGGGTTCCCTTGGTTTGTCTCTGGGTTTCAGTAATTCCGTTCTGCTTTTTAATGGGACCTTTGCTTTGGCTTTATTGATGGTACTTGTTGTGTAACCTCTGTTGTCTAGGAATCTGTTTTCAATAAGTTTGCATTCCTCGAGGTATTTAGTCTCAGTGCTGCAATTCCTCGTTGCTCTTATAAATTCCGCAATTAGGATGTTGTTAATAGTGCTTTTGAGATGCAAGCTATCTGCATGCAACATGGTATTCACCTCGGTTTTGTTCCTGTATGTCTTGGTTTGTATTTTCCCTTTCTCGATGTAGATGCAAAGATCTAACTAGTTGATCCTTTCCTTGCTTTTGTCTAGTGTGAAGCTCAGTCTGAAGGAGTTGTCATTTAGATAGTTGCAGCATTGGTCAAATTAATCAGTGTTGCCGCCCCATGTAATCAGTACATCGTCTATGTATTTTAGCCATTTGATAATGTTCGTTAATTGTGTTGGGTGTGTGGTTGTATGTTGTTTTCTAATTCTCCTACAAATAATTTTGCCATGGGACGTGCGAAATATGTGCCCATTGCTATTCCCTTGGTTTGCTGATATAGTTTGTCATTGAATAAGAAAATGTAACTTTTTAGTACAAATGAGACAAGTTCTTTAAGCATGACAACATATTGTCATAGGATGCAGAGGAGTTTTGGAATGTGTAGTCTATGTTGTTTAGTGCCAGAGTATGGTCGATACATGTGTATAGAGCCTTGACAACCATGGTTCCTAACATGTAACTCTCCTTCCACTGTATACCGTTAAGGTTCTCCAGTACGTGCATTGTGTCACATGTGTGTGAGTCCAATTTATGTACTTCAGGTCTTAGTACCAATGAATTTGGATACGTTTTCTGTGATCCATCCATTTGCACTGACAATTGGTCTTACTGCAGGGAGGTGAGCTTATTTTGGTAGGATGTACATGGTTGGAATTCTCGATTTGTTCCTGCACAGAAATTATCTTTCATCATCATTAAGCATTTGTTTATGATGCCATTTCTTTATCAGTTTATTAATTTAATTGGTTAGGCTAGTAATCTGTTCTCTGTTAACATTTGTATAACATCCTGGGGTGTTAAGGTGCTCATATGCCATGGTGATATAATCCTTTTTGTTCAAAATTACAATATTTCCAGCCTTGTCCACCTCTTTGATTATGATGCTAGGGTCTGATGCTAGTTTGTTCAGAGCAAATTGTTCCTCGATGTTTAGTTTCTTGGAACTGTGATATTTATTTTTATGTGCTGCATCCATGTTTTTTTCAATGTCCATGATTACTGCTTTGTGAAACGCATCAATGCAGTTATCAGGCGTCACAGATATAAACTTTGATTTTGGTTTCAGATTACTCTCATTTAAGGTACTGGTGTGGCTAGCCAAGTGGTTAATGATGTCTTCCTGTGCAAGTTCAATATTCTCTTCAATTGAGAGCAGTGTGTGTGTGTGTCTTATATTCCTGATTGCCAGTGGGCTTATGTTTGGTCCCACTATTCTTCCTCAATTATAGGATCCAACGTTTGGAAGATTTTCTTACATTTCAGTTTCCTAATGAATTTGAAGGTATGTATTTGTAAGTTGGTAAAGTCCACTCCTGTATGTGGTGCGAAGGATATTCCTTTGTTCAGTACTCTAGTTTCTATCTGTTCCATAGCGTGGTCAGATAAGTTATGTATTAAATTTTCCTCCTTCCTGACTGGTCTCGCCTGTACTCTGAGCGTGTTCGCATTCCTATCTGTTCCCTGCATCTCCTGTTTCTTCCTTGCCTGCTCCTCCTCCCGCTGTTGCCCCTTGTGTGGGCCTCATGGTTGAAGTACCTGGGTCTGGGGGAATCATGAATCGCACTTGTTTTTGGTTCAGAATTTTTTTCCCACAGTGGTATCTTTTTACTTGTTCTAAAAGAACTTATTTGCTAGTGGTAGATTGTCCACTTGGACAGTTTTTTGATTTTCACACTATCGGCGTCCGAGCTGTTGGGGGAAAGACCCGGTGTTCTAGTTCTTGAGGATGTTCTATACCAATCATCATATTTAGGGTGAAAGGTGAATACCCTGTCCTGTCTGTAGTCTTTATCATCCCTGGCTGTTTTGCTCCCCCTTGGTGGTGCTTCAGAATGCTATCCATAGTTTTGTAATTTTTCTTTTTGCTCAAACAATAACACTCAATTCTTGTGTTAGAATGTTGATACTGACATTTACTGTTTCCAATTACAATCTTGAATAAATCTCTAATGTACACTTCTTGCTGATTGATTATTTCTTGGCCATGGCACAGTGCCTTACCTAACTAACAAACAAAGCGATCCCTGTTATGTTTATATGGTAATAAACAACAGTAACTTTACCCCATTGCCCCTTTGCCCCATGGCTGAGCCCTCTGTTCTTATGGATGAGTTTCTGAGGGGCCCAAGTGTACTCTGCAAATAATCAGGGTGATTCCTAGAGGAACCTGGCCACGCTATATGATTTACTGACGCTGCATTGTCAATGAGAACAGGGACCTCAGTCCCATTAACACACAACACACACCTGGGTTGTCATGTTCTTTTCTTATTGATTTCCTGTACACTCAATATGAAGAATACATCTTCTTCCTTATCATCTTCACCCAATTGCTCAATCTGTTCTACATCAGATTCAACTTATGCCACTTTCAGGTTTTGGTCTTGGGGCCAATGAATGCGGCCTGGCTGGGCCACTGGATGGTGTAGCTGGCACAGGAGCTCAGCATACTCTCGTGAAATGATTGGCAATGCCACACATCCTGCATGTATGTCGTTTTGCTGGACACACCGCAGGATGCAGCAGACCATATGCACATTGCAGCCACAATGGTGGTGCCTCAGTCCCTTTCTCTTTCTTGGGCAACGTTGCTTTCCTGACGGGTGTGAACATTTGTTGCTTGCTTGTGGCACACGCCGCCTCCAGCTTTATAGTTCCCATGGCGGCATCCATCTTGGGTGGTCATACTTCAGCCAACTCACGGGACCGGCCCAACTCAAGGATGTGGGCCAGTGTGATGCCAGGCTCTCTCAAAAGGTGCTCATTTTGCTGGACGAACAGCCCTGAATCAACTGTTGACGAACAACCTCTTCCTCATTATTCCATGCGCATAAGACTGCTGGCTGTCTAGCAACTCATCTTTCTTTTGCTTGGCTGAGCACCTTAGAAAGCATTCATAAACAAGGTTTACCATTGGGATAAAATACTCACTCAATGTGGCCTTGGCAGCCCCTTATGAGTTATCATTGAGAAGCATGTCTTAAAAATGTTGTGCACTGCCGGGCCAGCAGAATACAACATTGTTGATTTCATGGCATGATCATTCATTTCTCCCAAAGTATCAAAGTACATTTCCAAATTCCACCGTGGGCCCAGGCTGGAAGGGACACCATCAACATCAAACTTCACCAGAGGGGGCAGAGACCCTTGTTGTCTAGGTGTATGAGCAGGCCCTGGGGCCACTGCTGCATCAACAGCCATTGTCTGCCACCTTGTTTGTGTTCTCCTGATTCTTCAAAGTACTGAGACATAGACTCAACACACACTGAGGGCACAAGCACACCACAAGGGATTAGCGACTCAGGGGAGTGCTGCAACCTCAGTGAGGTGAATAGGGCAGTCCACTGTGTGCACACTCCAATCTGGAGCCTCTCCGCACACCTCACTCACCGCTGACACCGGCTTCCAAACCGCACCATCTGGATAAGCACGGAATGTGCGTGCTGCTTGCCACTGTGTCAGCAGCGACAGTGGCGTAGCCGGAAAGCACCACAGGGCCCATTGATGTAGCAAAATCACTCACACACCACGCAAGCTCCTCTTTGCCAATGTTCTGAGGCAGCAGGACCTCATTAGCAAATGGAAACAGGACGCAGAAAAACCACACCGAGGCGGTGATGGTTTACTCCATGCTCCACTCGTGCACTAACTCTCGTGCCTCAGCTTATGCCTATTTATTCCAAGTACAGAGTGATGTCATACTCCCTCAGTCTCTAAAAGGGACCTCACCACACGCACACATTGATAAGCGAGGACATCAATCAAAGGGGACCCACAATTTGAAAAATAAGTCTAAAAAAGCACACATTAATGCAAAGGAAAGGGGAAATGGAGGGGGCAAACGGGGTGCTTTGAGAAACGCTGACTTTCCATTGCGCATTATGCATGAACCATAGATGGGTGTCACTGGTCCTCATTCCGAGGTTGGAGGTAAGTAACCATCCTTACCGGCATGGAGCAAATACTGTGTCCGTGTAGTCAAGAGCCCGCTAATAGAGGGCTATTACGAGTATGCGTGCACGAGCTTTGCGCCATGCCAGTAAAGACATTACCGACATGTCCTAAAAGTCTTAAAAATGGCCCTTAGCGGCATCATGCAAAGCACAGACAGCACTACCGGCATGATTCAAGTTGGCATTAGCGGGCACCGCTATTAGTGGTGACCACCAATAATGGTCACCGTAAATAAGCGGAACCGGAAGTACCGTCATCGCACAGGAACGGGAAAGAGCACGGCAGCCATCTTTAAAAACACAATCCATTGCCATCCTCAGCAGCCAGGACCTGTAGTATATTGCTGTGTGCCAAAATCCACCCAAAACAACTATACAATGCCCAAGGCAGTTAAAAAAAGCGCCTCAGGCCAGCGCAAGGAGCGCTTTAATGAAGACGAGCTCACCATGCTGGCGGAGACCATGGCTGAGAATGCCGATGTAGTGTTTGCCCAGAACCTCAAGACAGAGGCTGTCATCAGAAAGAAGGAGATCTGGGCACTAGTGGCACAAAATGTCAGCGCAGTTGGCAACACCCCCCGCACAACTAAGGATTGCAGGAAGAGGTGGGATGACCTACGCCTGCGAGTCCGCAACATCCTCTCGGCAAACAGGAGCCAGGCCATGGCAACTGGTGGAGGAGCAAGCTCCCTGATAAAGCTCTCCCTGTGGGAGGAGATATGTGCCAGCCTGATCGGCATAGAGGTCATTGAAGGCGTGGGTGACATGGAGTGTGGCACCACCTCATCGGCGGAAGGAGGTGAGTGTCCTAAGAAAACACTGTAATGCAGAGTCTGATGATAGTCCACCAATATGTCTGTCTAAAAAGGCAAGCCATGCCCCAATACACACACATTCCCAGCCTTGTTGTCATAAGCAGCACAGACACATGCAGATGCCTGCAGCAAGGCAATGCCATACCTTACACAAACCACACTAAGATGTGAATGGCGTAAGTCACACTGCACGCAGGCCACTACAAATATGCATGTCACATAGCATACGTCTACCCCAACATGAGTGACCCCGACGGATGCCTGCATTACCCACCCATATAGCAAGCAACGTGATCATCCAAACTCCACTGCCTATTACCCTCTATTGTGCAGATGAGCTATTATTCAAATGTATGCATGATGCTTCTCAAAGCATCACTCATGCCGTCCCTCTCTTCAACCCCCACAGGCTCAGATAATGAAAGCGAGGCCCGGGACCCACCCCCACAGCCGACCACACCCCGGAAGAGGGCCTGGGATGAGGGCAACAGACCTTCAACCTCCAAAGCCCAACACAAGCCTCGGCAGGCACCGCAGAGCAAAACGCCTCCGGATGCCACGGCACTGGTGCCGCCAAGGGCCATCGAAACTGTACCCTCAACTCCAGTCACACTGGCACAGGACACAGTTGAAGCTGCACTCTCAGCAGAGAACAGTTCTGTCGGGGAGGTGGCAGCTACAGCACCCCTGGCTGATGACAAGGTGCAGGCGCCCGTGGAGGACGACTCTTCAGACCAGCATTGCACACCGAGTCCGGCACCATCCCCCCAGCTTACATTGATAGACTCCGACCATGGCACGACCCCGGAGCAGTCTGGGGGGGAGTACAACCAAGGGGCCATGAGTCCCATGGGGGAGCCATTAGAAATTGTGCATGACACACAAGCACCCTCCACCTCCACAGGTGTAAAGGCGGGGGTGCAGTAGGCCGGGCACGCTTCACAGCGTCAGGAGGAGCTAACTGCCCTGGTGCGATAATTTGTAACTGACAATGGCCAAAAAAGGCAGGAGTGGCGCGAGAACACCACCTATCTGGGGAAGATCATCACCGACAGCACCAGTAGACTGTGCAAGGAGGTATCAGCCCTGCGCCAGGTCCTCAGCCGCATTGCTGATGCAATGGAGGCTGAGCGTCCGGCCCCCCAAATGGAGCAGGCGGCCACCCCATTGTCCTCGAGCTCCACACAAACTAGCCCACTACGCAGGTCGGTGCGCACCCTGCGCCGCCCGGACATGCCGACACCAGGTGCAGGGAGTGGCAGGAAGTAGACTGGGCAGCCTGATGAAGGCAATAGACACTTGTTTGGACACCATGTGTGGGGGAGTTGTGGGGGGAGGGGGGGACGGTGTGGGGGGAGTTGTGGAGGGAGGGGGTGAGGGTGTGTGGGGGAGTTGTGGGGGGAGGGGTGAGGGTGGTGGTGGGTTGTTGCACTTTAATCTTCATTGAACATTTAAATACACCCATTGTGTGAAAAAAAATATCTTGAGTGGACATTCTTCATTGCACATGTGTCCTTTATTCATATACAGTGCATAGTGTACATATACTCCCACACCCAGTGCCCTCTGTCCAACTATCATGTCACCCGCTGCAGCCATGTGTGTCAGAAATATTGTGCAATCACAGACTGACGCACAGCACATCCCTTCTGTGCATCGGCACCGCGTTGATGTGCAGCCACATCTTCTTCATCCACTTCATCATCACCAGGTGGTAGCAGTTCAATGTCAGGGGGCAGGGGCACGTTCCATCGGATACACATGTTGTGCAGCATGACATATGCCATGATGATCTTGGCCACCTTCTCATGCCTGTAGAGGAGTGCCCCACCCGACCGGCTAAGGCAGCGAAACCGTGCCTTCAACAGGCCAAAGGTCCGCTCAATGACCACACGGGTACGGGTGTGGGTACGATTGTAGTCCTCCTCGTGCCTGTTCTGTGGGATTCAGACAGGGGTGAGGAGCCACAGCTTCAAAGGATAGCTACTGTCACTTGCATGGGAAGCAAAAAAAGTTATATGTCAGTCGATTCATGATGGACAGCTGTACTAGTCACACATGCCTGCAGATTATCGTTGGTCACATGCACATGTCCCTGGTTGTATGCACGCCATTTTTATGCCCTCAATGTGTCCTGTGCCATGGACTAATGGTGTGGGTTGCATCTTCAAGATGATACACGGTGTGCACTGCCTTCTTGTTGCTCATGCATTGTGTACGCATACAGCTGTGTTTGTGCCTACTTTGTGATGTGTTGTGTTCTGTAGGTTTTTCTGACTGGGAGCTTTGGAAGTAGGCTCTGCAATGTTAGGCATTCAGCGCTGATTTTTCCCATGGTGACATGCTGCGTTCCTGTGGTTGCGGCGGCCCTGTGATAGACAGTGGATTCCCTTGGTGGTTTTGTTCAATGCACTCCCATGGATGCTTGTCCTGTGTAGTGATTTGCTGGGGACAGCAACATAGTGCATATTCACTGCATGTTGCTGGATTGTGTTACGGAGGGTGAGGTTCGCTGATGAGTGGTGTACGTGTTGTGGGATGTGGGGTGGTTTACTGTTTGTCATGTTGTGATAGGTGTCGACCTTACTTCATTCCTATGGGATTTGGTTGTCATGTTCTGTTTGGGATGCTTTGGGGCACAGTGTTTAGTGATGTGCACATCGTGGTGTCACATCAACATTGACACCATGGTGGTGTGTGCATCTCTCCCCCCATTTCAGTGCCATGTGTCTGTCATGCAACTTACCAAGCAGCCAGGCACGTCGTCCAGCATGTCGCTCCATGTAGCGTGGTAGCGTGGAGTTCCGCAGGACCATAGAGTCATGAGTTGATCCGGGATATCGGGCACAACAATGTGTGATGATCTTGCTGGCGTTGCATACCATCTGCACATTGATGGAGTGGTATTGCTTGCGGTTGCAGTACACCACCTCCATGGCATGCAGGACCACCAACTCCACGTGGGTGCAGTCGAGGGCACCTACACAAATTGGCATGCCTGCCAGTGCATGGAAGCCAACTTTTGTATCAGAGATCTCCTGGGGAGTCTGTGGTAGGGATATGTAGTCCCTTGTGTGCTTGAGGAGGGCATCCATCACTTGGTTCAGAATGGGAGAAAATAAGGGTTGTGATATGCCATGCATGTGCCCCACTGTGTGCTGGTAGATGCCTGTGGCAAGGAAGTGGAGCACCAACACTACCTTCAGTAGAGTGGGGATGGCGGTGTGTATTTCAATGAGGCTGACAATGTCGTCGTGTATCATGTCTACGATGGTGGTGATGGTGTCTCGGTCCAGACGGTACAGGGTGTGGATCTGCTCATGGGTTAGGTTGAATGGACTGGCTCTGATGCGAGGGATTGGGGGCTGCCTGCATGGTACCGCTGGCTGCACTGGTGGGGTATGCTGGGCCACTCACCCTCCTTCTCCTCCTGCGTCTCCTCTGTGGTGCCTGCTGTTGCTGTTGTTGTTGCTGGTGTAGCAATGCAAGCATGTCCTCCATCCCCAGTATTGCTACTACTATTGGAATCATCTTGGTATGTGAAGGGGTGTGGTGTGTGGGTGCTGGCCCAGACTCCATTCCCTCCACCTGTGCTGATTGTGTGCACCAGTGGCAGTTGGGAACACTGCACATAGCATTTTACGGTTGGTTCACGATGCCGGTATTGCCGGCATGCCACTATGCCCTATTTGCGCCTTCATGATGCCGGTATTTGCATGTCCGCCTGACTTGTGATGTCCTCCCATTAACGGCATGTCGGTATTGCCGGCCTGAAGGGCAGCATACCCGCGCCCTTGCCGCTATTAGAGGCACCGTTATTAGCGGTGCCTCTAATACCGGGGTCTTAGGTCGGAATAGCCCAGAGCGGTATGTGATGCCAGTAATCCTTTATCCGGCATCGTTTTCCCATTACCTCCAACTTCGTAATGACCCCCACTGAGAAATGTAGCAGCCATCATTAATATCTTGCTTTGAAAAATGTCATGTGTGGAAACACACACACGACTCACTGTGCCAAACAGCTGCATAGCGATGCCTGAGGCAGCTAAATAAAATGTGCTTCCGTTTGCATCATTTCGAACGAGGATGGAGCCCACCACACATCCAATTTCCTAAGCCCAACAGCAGCATCCACCCAGGAGTGGTAGTAGGGAGCAAGACACACACTTACTACAACACTTACAGTCAGTTTAACGGAGGAGGAGGAATGACAGATGAGATACAGAATGTATTCAGAACAGTTAGAAATGTATACACGTAACTACCCCCTTGTGCCAATTTGACGCGAGCCATTCCTCTCCCTCCTCTTAAGCCTAGAGGAGGGTGGAGGAGCTCTTTGGGCTCCTGGCTGGCTGCCCTTCCTGGCAGGCAGCAAAGTGAAAGTGCCGACCATGTCAGGCAAACAGTAACAGGCGGCAGGCAGCCTGTTACACCACGCACATGAGGGACAGAGGCAGAGTAGCAGGCTAGATCACTGTTGCTGTAGTGTTCCTCCCGCACAGCCAGTCAGGATAGAAGAGCATCGTGAAGGCAGGCAGCAGGCCCAGCGACCCCCTTTGCTTAGCTCAAGCCTCAAAGCATGGGACATCGTGGTGCTTGGCTCTGACTCCGAGTCTCATGCCTGCTTGCTTTCACACCCACACGTCTAAACCCAGCAGTCGGGGAAGAACAGTTGAATGACAATGATTGGCTCACTTTAAGGAGGGCAGAGCCATAAGCAGACATCACAAGCACCTTCACCAACTATTATTGTTTTTTTTCCTATCTTCCTGACTATCCCCACTCTGGCGCCAGATGTGAGCAACCAGAGGTAGAAGTGTAACAAAAAAAGTAGTCCAATTGTAGTCTCAGCAAGGGAGAGGGTAGGGAGAAGCATATGATATGATATGATATGATATGGCATTTGTAACGCGCCTATACACAAGTGTTTCAAGGCGCGGCAAGGCAGGAGGGGGGGGAAAGGGGAGACAGACAACGATCCTACTAGGCCAGGTGTCATTCAGATCGCGCAAGTGCAAAGGGTAGAGGGAAAGGGAAAAGTCTAAGGGGGAAAGTGAGAGGGGAAAGTGCAGTACAAGGTTAATAGCATACAGCAAACAGGATAAATAACAAGGGCCAGCTGGTGGCAAGTGCGATGTAAGTGCAGACAAGTGCTGGGAAGGGGGGCTGTAGGGATACAGACACAGTCCCGTATTTCAGGGGTTGTCATGGAGGCAGTGCAGGGGAGAGTGGCTTGGCCAAGGACCGAGAACGGTGAGTGGCCCAGTTGCAGACTCAGTGCAGTTTCAGTAGTATTAGCAGGGGAGAGGGGGAGAGAAAGTGGAGGCAAAGAGGAAGGTTTTGAGGTGCTTCCGGAACCGGAGATGGTTCTCCTCAAGTTTCAGGGAGGCAGGAAGGCTGTTCCAGAAGGAGGCCCCTGCAGCGGAGAGAGATCTGCCCCCAACTCGTTGTTTGGAGAAGCGGCTGACCCTGAGGGAGTTGGAGGCAGATGAGCGAAGAGCTCGAGAAGGAAGATATTTAGGAAGAGAGAGTTGAAGGTATTTAGGCCCAAGGCCCCAGACGGCCTTGTGGACAATGCAGAGGGTTTTGAACTTGATCCTCGCAGTCACTGGGAGCCAGTGCAGTGATTTCAGTCCTGGAGAGATATGGTCCCTGGGCTTGAGGCCAAGGACAAGTCTCGCAGTCCTGTTCTGGATGAGTTGCAAAGGGCGGAGAGTAGAGGCGGGCAGATTTAGATAGAGGCTGTTAGAGTAGTCCAGCTTCGAGAGAACCAGGGCTCTAGAGACAGTGAGCTTCTGGGGGAAGGAGAGGAAAGGAAGGATACGTCTGAGGAGGTGTAGCTGGTAGTGTGACTTCTTAGAGACATTGGATATGTGAGGAGAGAAGGAGAGTGTGGAGTTGAAGATGACCCCAAGGATTTTTGCCTTGCAGGTAGGAGCAGGAAGAGGGCCAAGAGAGGCCGGCCAGAGAGCTGCAGGGAAGGAGGGAGTGGTTGTGCCGATGAGTAGAATCTCAGTCTTACTGGCATTAAGGCAGAGGTCGTTGGCGGCACACCATTCCTGGATAGCAGAAAGACAGTCAGAGATGAGGGAAGGAGAAGAGGAGGTCGAGGGTAGCCTGAAAATGAGCTGGGTATCATCCGCATAGCACTGAAAGTTGGGGCAGAAAGCAGCGATGCGGTGGGCGAGAAGTGCCAGATACTGGTTGAACAGCCAGGGAGAGAGGTTAGATCCCTGAGGGACACCACAGGTAGAGAAAAAGATGTCAGAGAGGAAAGACCCCAGTTGGACCTGGGAGGGTCGATTGGAGAGGAAAGAGGTCAGCCACGCCAGAACCTGACCAGTGATACCCAGGTTATCACGGAGGCGGTTGAGCAGGATGGTATGGTTAACAGTATCAAAGGCAGAAGAGAGATCAAGCAAAATGAGAACACATGGAATGTTAGAGTCAAGGTTCGAGAGCAGGTCCTCGCGGATGTTCAGGAGAGCAGTTTCTGTGCTTCTGGCAGCTCTGAAGCCAGACTGATGTTCATGAAGACTACCAACAGATTCAGCATGGAGATTGAACTGGGAGATTGGCAGTCTCTCCAGGAGCTTGCCCAGGAAGGGGGTGATAGAGATTAGGCGATAGTTAGCCGGGCAGGAAGGGTCGGAAGAGGGTTTTTTAAGAAGGGGGTGCACAAGGGAGTGCTTGAGAGGGGATGGGAAGACTCCAGAGGCAAAGGAGTGATTGCAGAAGTCAGCAAGGGCAGGAGCCAGGGAGTCTATGTGGTCCTTGATAGTCTTGGAGGAACAGGGGTGGACCTGTTTTGACGAGACTTTCATAGATCAGACTTGTCTTGAAACCTTGTCAGCAGAAAAAAGGGGAAAGGCAGAGAAGGAGAGAGGAGGGGTGGCTGCAGAAGGGCCAGAGGAAGGGCAGAGAATAGAGGGGGGAGGTGATAGGAGGAGAGTGAGGACAGGATGTCCTGAGTTTTTGAAATGAAGTGAGAGGCCAGTGCCGTGCAGAGGGACTGTGAGGGGACAGAAGAGGTAGAGACTGCAGGAGGGTTGGCCAGCTCCTTGCAGATTTTGAAGAGTTTGGCCGAATTGTTAGATGCCGCAGAGATGCGGGCTTGGATAAGGGCTCTCTTCTTGGTGAGAACAGAGAGCCGGTATTGCCTTTGGAGCAGGCGACAGGCCAGTTTGTCAGAGGATGAACATGAAGCACGCCATTTCCTCTCTGCCACCCTGCACTTGCGTTTGAGGGTGATGAGTTCAGAGTCATACCAGGAGTTCCATTTGGCTTTGGGCTTCAGGTGGATACTCATGACAGGGGCAAGGATATCAAGAGTATCAGATATAGCAGAGTGGAGAGTGGAGGGGGCTGTGTCAGGGTGGGAGTCAGCCGAAGGGGGAGGAGGGGGCGAGAAGGTGGCAGCGAAAGCCTCAACTGACACGCGCTTCATGGGTCGGATGACCGAGAATGAAGGTGGCAGTGATGGGGGTGGCTTTGCCTGTGGGGTAGGGAGGGTGAGGTGGGAGGAGAGGAGAAAGTGATCACTCCAGGAGAGAGGAGTGGAGAGAGGGACAGAGAGGGGAAGGTCAGAGGAGATCAGGGCTTCAAGAGTGTGCCCTGCAGAATGAGTCGGCCCAGACGGGAGAATAGAGAGTGAGAGCGAGTTGCAGAGGTCTCGAAAGAGTCCAGAGGGGGGACAGGAGGTATCCAGGTGGATGTTGAAGTCACCAAGAAAGAGGAGTTGAGTGGTTGAGGACAGGAGTGAGGAGGAGAGGTCCGCCCACTCGGAGAGGAAGGAGGAGATTTGACCAGGTGGCCGATAGATAGTAGCCACGGTAAGGGAGTGGCTAGGAGAGAGAGAGAGTCGTGCAACATGTGACAAGAGATGCTTCCGGGGCATTGCGAAAGTCTAAGTGGCTAGTAACTAAGGCTCCTATTACAACTTTACACTTGCACAAGGACATTAATGGACAAATCCTCTGTATAGAATGGTGAATATGGTTGAAAAAGTAGAGCAATGGTAAACAGGGAAAAATTAAAGTAGTGGAACACCTCCCGATTGTTCCCGCTCACTTCGATCACTGTGAGCAGCACGTGTCCAGTCAAAACAAACTGATCGGTTGCCATGTCGCGTGGGCTGTGGACAGAGAGTTATCTGGTTTGTTTATGTGAAATATGGCTCCAGGTGCTTTCCTGTGTCTGAATTATGATGTGAAAAAATGACTTTTTGACGGAGAAGAGAATGCTAAAAGTGTATTGGCCTCGTAACTTGGCCACACACCATGCAGTGCCACTGCCCCCTAGCCTGTTCCCCCTCCCCCGCAAAGTGGGGGCATTTGCACACCCATCAAAACATCTGCTATTTCTGACCTGTTTTGCCCTTCCTTTCTTAAGAATGATGGGGTCGTGTTACTCTCTCTCTCGCTCCCTTAGCAAGCACGCTGAGAACATCCATGACCTTATCTTAGAGGAAGATCTGGATATGCTTTTTCTAACTGAGACATGGCTTAAGGATCCCACGGGTCTGCTTGCGACAAAGCTGTCCCGGAAGGGTACATAATATACCATCAAAATAGAGATAGTGGGGCTGGTGGTGGGGTTGCTATAATAGCAAGAGAGTAAATTAGCTTATTTAAGGCAACACTGGTTTGTATTGGCTGGAAATCCCTCCACCTTAAATACTCACCCACTCCTAAAGAATGTATCAATTTTATCATGATATACAGGCCTCCTTCCCTTGTCTCAGACTTTTGTAGTGAAATCACACAACAGCTGAGCACTTTGAAATTCACTAATTCTGCCACGTTATTGGTTGGGGATCTCAATAGGTGGCGTGGAAATCTTCTGGACAAAGAAGCAATTCTTCTTGAGAAAACAATGAAAACCATGGATTACACAGTCCAAAATAATGAACCCACAATGGAGACAGGAAACCAGCTAGACTGGATTGTTATGCAGAATCTTAATATCCAGAACATGGTAACTCAGCCATGCATTTGGTCGAATCATTTCAAAGTTATCTTTGAAATTCATCTGTGTGACATACCAAAACCTAGTCACAGTCCCCAAATAAGGGTACTGAGCACAGGTTTTAAAGGCTTGGGCCCAGATCAGCTGGAACCACACCTAATAAATAGATGATAGCTTTCAAATTGGGGACTCATGTGACCAAATGCTGAAGCAATACACTAACCAAATACATGAAGTGGTGGAGCATTATGCACCCATCAAACCAAAAATGGTTAGGAAGAACAACAACCATCAGAGCTGGTTCCACAGCAAGCTTTGAGAACTCAAGATTGAGAAACGAAGATTGGAAAGGATCTGGCAAAAGGATCTGTTGTTAGACAACAACGAATGTTGGAACTGTGCTAAGACAAAATACAGAAGGACCATTAGAGAGGCCAAATCTCACTGTTATAATGAGCTGATTGAAGCTGCACCAAACTCAACAAGTAAATTCTTTGGCATTCTGAACTTGCTTGAAAAACCCAAAGTATTGTCCCCTCCACATATTCCATCTGAGGAGGGCTGTGAACTGTTGCAAAAAGCATTCCCGGACAAAATTCAGAAAGCCTGAGAGTCTATTATTCTGGCTAGAATAGCCTCCAAGAAGATCCGCCTACCCATAGCTGTGGAACTGCATTAGCAGGGATGCAGTCATGGATTTAACTTCCAACCCATCTCAGATGAAGAGATAATTAAAGAGTTGACAAAAATGTAATTCCTCCTAAAATAATCTTGGAGAATAAGGAACTGTTCGCCCCAGTCAAGACAAAAATAATCAATACCTCCTTCCATGATGGCACTGTTCCCCGAGGCATTAAGAATGTTACCATCACGCCCCTGGTCAAGAAACCTGGCCTGGATCCTAAGGACCCTGGTAACCTGCGTCTGATAACTAACACCATCTTTATCCTGGAAACCATGGATAAAATAGCAACGGAAGAACTTCAATCACATGTGGAAGCCAATAACATCCTGCACAAGCAGCAGTCGGGCTTCCGTGCTGCACATAGCACGGAAACCGTGATGCTTGACTTGCAATCTTGTATGCTATCTATTCTGGATAAGGGCAAGACAGGGATGTTAATGCTAAGGGATCTAAGCGCGGCTTTTGATCTTGTGGACTATCATCTACTACAGCAGGTCTTGGAGAAAACTGCAGGATGCTCCAAGGCGGCACTGGCCTGGTTGGCATCTTTTCTGGCAGATCGAGTAGCAGGAGTCCACTAGGAAGAGAAGTTCTCTAAGCCAGCCCATATAAGCGCAGAGGTTCCACAGGGAGCAAGTTTATCCCCACTACTTTTCAATCTCTTTATGAAATGCTTATGTGAACTATTAGACTACCTAGGCATATATTTCACCATTTACGCTGACGATACATAGCTTGTGCTGGAGTTAGAGGGTGATTTTCAAACAGATAGGGCTAAGATTGTAGCATTGTATGGCATAATTGATAAGTGGATGGAAGGCAACTGGATGTGCTTAAATAGCACAAAAAAACGAGCTGATGATATTTGGTTCCCGACAAGCGAGAGCCAAATTAGGAGTAGAATATGAGTCGTTTGTTCTTAAAGACTCATGTATCAAGGTAGTTGCCCAGGTTAAAACCCTTGGAACGATAATGGAGGCGTCTTTGGGCATAGAGGCTCAGACTAACTACCTTCAAAACAATGCTTACTACATTCGTCTCTTGAGAGCCATTCGCCCCCTCCTAAGTGAGAAGAACTCAGCCACTATTGCCAGGGCCATTATCCTGTCGCATCTGGATTATGGTAACTCACTGATGCTGGGTGCCACTAAGAAAAGCATTGAGAAATGTCAGATAATGGAGAATATCGTGCTATGCGTGGTCAAAGGGATCAACAGAAGAGACCATGTGACCGAAGGAAGGAGAGCACTTCACTGGCCCAGGATTGAGGACAGAATTCTCTTCAAAGCCATGATGCTGGTGCATCGATGCCTGCACCGGGTGGCTCCGGCGTATCTCAAGATTAAGTTCACAAGATACACACCCACCAGGCCATTGAGGTCTGAAGCACATGGCAGGTTGCAGGTGCCGTTGGTCAGTCGAGTTATGGGTGCTGTGAAATCATTCCCTGTGCAGGCGGCTCAGCAGTGGAACAAGCTTCCCCTGGCTATTCACTTAGAACCTCATTATAGAATCTTCAGGAAGCACCTCAAGACACACCTCTTCAAGTAAAAACTCCATCTAGACAGAAGTTGATCCAGTATTTTATTTCTGTTCGTCCTTGTGTCTTTGTTGTATGTGATTGCGCCCTGATGCCCGTGGGCTTTGGCGCACTACAAACACATAAATAAAATAAATACAAATAGTGGTGCATGCTGTATGCCTCTACCTTGAGGTCCCCTGTCTTTCATCCTTGGGATTCCTTGTTAGTCTCATCTGGTCCAGGCCACAAAAGTAGTAAGCCTTGCTTGGCTACCATCAGCGAATGGGTTAGTGAGAGTATAGCTATGGCCTATGAGCTAGCTTCCGGGTACCTTCTTAAAGACAGTTCTTCTGGTGGCGGGAGGTGGGGGGTGAGGGGGAGTGTCTAACCGTGGGATGGCATCATCATTATTGCGGAGCTGAAAGAGGTGCCTCTGAAGGAGATCTGCCAGGCCACCACCTAGGCTTCCCCCTCAACATTTGTCTGACATTAGAAGCTGCAGATCCGAGATATATCTGAGGGATCCCATTGCATGGCTGACCTCCAATATGCCAAACCGTAGGGTACCAGGTGGCTTTTCAATGAATGGGTGTGTTGCATCAAACTGGTTCTTAGGTTGTTCTTAGTTGAATCTCCTGCTAGCCTTGTTTCTTTAGGCTGGGATGATGACGATGGGATGAAGAGGTAATGCCCCAATGGCATACCAGTAATCTTCATTACTCTACATCCATATCTTCTTTGCCCCAGTCACCTGCCCCGCCTCCCTCCCTGGGCTTGAACTGAGATCCATCATGCTACGCACCGAATGTGGACGGGGCAGACCGGATGTATATACTTCTGTCCCGGCAGGGATGGGGCTACAAAGAAAAGAGGCAACCTAAAAAACGTTTTTTTTTTCTTTATGCATACTAAACAAGGGTCTGCCTGGGGACAGACCCTCCCACCTGTATACACTGGGACGAGGAAGATATGGACTCGGGGTACTGAAGATTGCCTGTAAATAATCGAGGCATTGGTAGTTATTTATATAGCAAGCAGCACTGTCTTGTCTCAAAAGGAAACACATTGCATGTCTGTGTTAAAGCATTGTTTTCAAACGCAATGTCTGGTCGCCACCAAACATTTTGAAGAATCTCGCCCAGCCTAATCTCAACAGTAGTAGTAGGACTTCGAGGGTCAAGTTTTACGTGAGAAATGTGAATATAACGTTTTTTTAAAACATTCCCAAAGTTACACGGAATACGTCTGCCACCTTGTGGCCAACTGTAGAATGCGGCAGCATATTTAAAATGACGGAAACACGTGTCATTTGTAAACCTAGACAAAGACAAATGTGTCTATTCAATTAATATTTTTCTCTCATCCATTTTTTCATTTTCGAGAGTCAGAGCAATCCCTGCGGAAGGGAGTAATTAAAACCCACTTAAAGAGGCGAACACGTTACTGCAGCAGCATAGCACAGAAGTGAAAATTGAGCTATACAATAGAAGGAGGCGTTTCCCAGAGCACTAGTATCTTAGTTGCCTTTCCCTAAACAACAGAGTGTTTAGATGCTGGCGTCTGAAGTTTGGAGGTGGAGGTTAAGTGATAGTTTTCATTTTGTACATGTTTTGCCACCAGCAAACCGCCGAAACATGCTAGCAACAACACATGTCCTACCTTCCCACGTTCCCACAGGTGTCCCGACAAAAATGGTACCTCATATGTGTGGCTGCACTGACCTTTGCTCCAACTTTCCACATCTTGACATTTAATGCATGAGGATTTATGCAAATTCAGTCTTTCTGTTTTACTTGGGTGGTATTCAATTATTTCTGTGCCCGTCGATACACTATGGGGTTCTCACTATTACTGGGTCAACTCACCTTTGTTTTCCGCCCGTGTCACACAGCTGGAATGGCTTCTCCTGCTTTTCAAACCCTGTTTCAGCTTCTCCACCAGCTCTGCGTTCACTTGTCGGTAAATGTTTTCCAGCACGATCACTATCTGGACAGTGCCACCGCTGCTGCCTGCTCTGAAGTGACTCTTCACTGGTGTCTGTCACACTTCCTTGGGTCTCCAACCACTCCGGTAAGGAAGCCTGACAAGCGGCAGCTTGAAAGCCTCTGACTTCTGCTGCACGGTTCATTCCAGTGTATCTGCCTCCCCTCGCGGTTCTGCTTCCTACTTTGCCTGCTCTGCTGATCTCCACTATAACAACTAGAATGTGTACTTGACATGAGGTTTCTTTCAATCCCTATTAACTCCTTCTTCCTCTTCTCAGTACTTGAGGCATTGTGGGTTGTAGTCCATAGGATTGTTGTCAAGAACAATAACATCAGAGTAACAAGATGTAAAATGTGAATTATGTATTTTTAAGGTGTGAATGTTATTCTGCTCATAATGTTTTGCAGGAAGGGTTCTTTTGGTCCTAAAATGGGAGGGATTTCTAAAATTACAATCATTCATTAAGGATTCAGGAATTATGTGGTCTTCCTCATTTATAAGCAAAGGACACTGCGTTTCCCCCGATGCTGTCACCACATCTCCCCGATAGCCATCTCCTTCCATGTGATCCTCCCTCAATATACCACCCCAGGGTTAGGATCAGGTAGCAGCTGCTGTCCCGTGGCCACAAGGAAGAGATCCCAGGCTGCGGATCAATGATGACTCCACAGAATTCATCACACTACAATGTATAGGTCAAGCCCTGCAAAGCCTGGGGTGGGTTTAAATGAGATCTTAGCTCCCTAGAGGCCCTAATAACCTTTTGAAAGTGGAGGCAGTAAGAACGGTGTAACTTCTGGGTCAAGCCCTGTTGGTCCCACATCCACACATATCACAACATTGTGTAAGATCAACACGAGTAGCTAAATTTCTACAAGCATTTATTAAGGCTACTTACAAGGTTGGCCCAAATCAAGAAAAACACAACATAAAACTTCAATGACTACAGCAGAATGACTTGCTTGTAAGTTGTTTTAGGTGCCAAATCTCATCAGTCAGGCTCCCCTATACAGGGTAGACAATCAGTTCATGCTCACATATAGTCCTGAGGGATTGAAGTGGATGTCATACTTTTTTCTTACCTCCTTGTTTTACTGTCTCTAGTCCTCTGTTTCCGTCTGAGCTCCACCTACTGCCTCCATGCATCCATTTTACTTCACCATCAAGCACCATCATTGCTTGATCTCCAACTCAGTTCACCCAAACAACTACACTCATGCGCATGGTATTTATTGTCCCAAACCCTTGTTCCAGCCACCTGCGTTCGCGCTCTGTGGGAATGCTTGCATCTCTGTCCAATTAGGAGTATAGCATTGGGATACTTGCAGCTTGATTTGGGGATTTAATTCACGTATTTGAAATCGGGAAGAGCCTTGCTGTGTGGCTCCACTGACCAAGCTTCATTTAAGCTTGTCTGTCATCTTGGTTTTCCTACCTCTAACACTGCAGCTGCCATGTGTACCTTTTGCATCTTGGATTTCCCTGCTGGATGCCTTTGGCAACTGCACTATATGGGATGCTGGCAGACTGACCCTTTTCGCTCTTAGAGGTTCAATCAGTATCACACACACTTTCCCCTGCTCGGTTGGCTTTACCTGGGGGGACATGGTGGCCAATACCAGCGCTGATTCTCCAGGTATGTAGGAGTACTTCTTGAAGGGGAAGGCAATGGATGTACATATATTTGCTAATATTCATGACCACCTTGATCTTCCAGTAAGGTCCAAAAGATCCAACATCTGAAACCATGTGTGATTATTTCTTATATTTATAAGATTATACTTCATTTCATGAATATTTCCTTTATTTACTATTATTCACAAGATAAAAAGGACTTTTGGTTTCTTTCATTTGTATTTTTTTTTAAATAAGCTTTATTCCTCCCGCCAGATAATCAAGACATTTCAATTAAGGCTGGTGTAAAATCATACGTTTAACTTAACCTGTAATTCACATTAAAATTCATAGAATTTCTGAATATATTAAACAGCATTATACAAACTGTACTAATCGTTCATCTTGTTCAATTAACTCCTACATAACCACGCTCTGTGAAGGAATTTAGAAACAGCATAATTATAAATTTTGCAGTAGATTTACAGAATTTCAGAGCTTCAGGAGTAGTTCTTATTAAGTATTGCACAATAAGAGACTTTAGAAACCAGTCGTAAATCCTTAATTGGAGGGCAAAGCAAGATAAAGTGGTCAAGTTTCTCTTTGGAGGAATCACACATGTAACTTAAGTCTGTATTTGCAGCATTCCATTTGTTTCTCAAATCAGCAACTGGATAAATTCCTAATCTAAGCTCAATATATATAGCACTCTACCATAATCAGGACTAATCACACCTAGATAAACCTCAAAGCCAAGGATGTTTTATGCAGCAAATACATTGTGCAAGAGTGTAGATTTATCACATTCATCCAATGTTTGCAAACTTACATAGTTCTCAAACGTCATTTTTACCATTCCCTTTGTGCCCATCTGTATAGCAGATAGGTTAACCCAGAGTTCTCTGAAATTCAATTTTTTCAACATTGTTTGTAAGTAGTTTTAAGTAGTTGCAGCAAGGGATCTTAGAACTCCCAACTTGTCCTAAAACATCTGTCAAAGCATTGCGAAAATTTTAAAGCAGCGGAGAGGACCATATCCGTATCCAATATAAGATCGGTTTAATATCAAAATCATACTAGATACTCCTTAGATCAGTTTCTAGTTCAAGCAACATGTTTGAGGTATCCCCTCGAAGTCCCAATAACCGCTTTAGTTAACAGTTTTGTGGGATTTAAATAACTCCAGATATCAGAACAATAAGAAGTAGCAAAAGGGCATATTTGTGTTCTATATATTCTTAGACGCGCTCACAGCCCTGTTCCCATGTGAGTCAGCAAAACTATGGAATGCATGACATGATCTTTCAAGTATCAAATGTGATTTTACCATTTGTTTGCCCCACGAGCTTTTGTTGTCAAACCTAATACCAAGATAAACGTAGCTGATCACTTGCTCAATGGGCGTACCTTCCAGGATCAAAGTCAGTTTGTGTTCCTTTCCTTTTTTTAGGACAAAAATCATGGCTTTTGTTTTGGTTAGGTTATCTCCATGCCATTAGATACACAGAAATTATGAAATTATGCGAGTTATCTTTTCAAGCCAAATAGAGTTTTAGAAATCAAGATGGCATCCTCTGCATATAGTAGCAGTGGAACCTTTTCCTTGCAGAAAATTGGAGCATCAGAGGAAGATACCCTCATTAAGTCTACCACTGTATTAATTAACAGGCAACAGAGAGTAGGAGCAAGGACATAGCCTTGTACCAGAAAAGGTGTAGATATTTCTCCTCTTTGACTCTATCTCACCATTAGTCGTTAGTATATAAGCTAATAATAGCTTAGTAAGGACGGATGGATACCCAATCCAGTTAACCTTCCCCAGAGTAGGGCTCAGGGTACACTGTGAAATGTTGTTTTGAGCTCGATGAAGATCAGAGAGATATTCATTTTACGCAAAGTCACATATTTCTCTATTATCAATAATAGTCTGAAACACTGATCTAGCGTGTTCAGTCCAGCCTGGAGCCCTGCCTGCAAGTGATGTATTATTTTGTGTTCAACTATCCATGTATCAATGTGACCCAAAAGGGCTCTGCCATATTTCTTTCCAGCTGAGTCCAGTCAGTATGCTGGTCTATAGTTGCTGGGAGTATCTTTGCAGCCTTTTTTGTGCATCAATATTATCTCTGCCTGAGTCCAGGTTTCAGGGACTACACCATCAATCACAATTTTGTTAAACATATAGTGAAAGCAAGGAGCCGAGATTTTGATGTCATCTTTAAATAGCTCTACTGGTATTTTATATAATCCTGAGCTTTCCCAATTTTCTGTGACACAATAGCCTTATATATTTCAACCTGGGAAAATTGGGGGACCTCTGGCTCAGTCATCTCACAAGGGAAGAAACCCCAATGCTAAAATCTATTATATCGCACTCAACTCATGATATAGGGTTTTGAAACACTCAAACCAACAGTTCTCTGTTATACCTCCAATAAGATCTTTCTCCTGTACAAGGGATCCTTTCGTCAGTATCCGTCAAAAATGTGTTCTATTGTTTTCTTGTTTAGCCTCCATTAACAGGGGTCAATTTATTATATACAAATTGCTTCCTTTTACTCTTAAGCACATGTTTGTATGATTGGCTCATTGAAAGAAAATATGTGTATTCTGCCATTCACGCAATGACCCTGAATTAATCCATAAATATCATGATAATGTAATTAGTCCTTGTTACAGATCAGATTCCAACAGTGTCTGATGTACAGATTGTGATTTATTGGTTTGGTCCAACAAATCTACAGCCGACACGTGTTTCGACCCGTGGGTCGTCCTCAAGACTACCTTGTTAAAGGGCAATGTTGGGATCTGATCTGTAATAAGGACTCATGACATTATCATGATATTTATGGATGAATTCAGGGTCATTGCACGATTGGCAGAATACACATATTTTCTTTCTGTAAACTTAGGGGGGGTACAAGGGGGTCCCTGTTTTCTGCTGCTGATGCACCGGACCAATTGAATAGTTTTAGAAGACTAGCGCATCCGAACCTTGTCACTCCCCGGTTTGTGTCTTCAATGATTGTCCGATTGATCAAATATTCTCTCTGTATTATCTGCTTGAATCCTTTAATCTGGCTATTAAATCCCTTTTTGCCTTACGGCAATCTTTATCCAACCAGTTGGTATGCTTAATGATGGCCTTCTCCAACAAAGAACATGGTTTAGTAGCTAAGGGGTAGATTGCTGCGGTAATCCCTTCATATACAGCGAATGTCTTAGTGCTAGTGAGTGATTGGTCATCAGAGATTGTTTCTAATAGTGGGAGGATGTTAGAATAAATCTGAGGCCGAATCATACCTAAATCTAGGTTTTCTCATTTTATCAATCTTTCACTCCCTACTATGTCGATTGCCCCACTCCTGTGGTGCTGTTTCATGCTTCTTTCCACCCGTATAATTACTTGGGAGTATGTGGGAACCACCA
Source organism: Ambystoma mexicanum (assembly GCF_040938575.1). Taxonomy (NCBI): domain Eukaryota; kingdom Metazoa; phylum Chordata; class Amphibia; order Caudata; family Ambystomatidae; genus Ambystoma; species Ambystoma mexicanum. Next base: position 442,947,599 of record NC_090930.1, on the reverse strand, counting down.
AGTGGTGATCACTTTTGGTCCTATCTAAGACCACTAGGTGCCTGGCATTAGTCCGATTATTAGCTTCTATCACTATATAATCAATATTAGAGCCTTTGTTACCTGCCATAAAAGTACGCGTAGCTGGTCTGTCACCCTTTACTCTGCCATCATCTCAATATTAAATAATGTTTGTTGCAAAGTCCAGAGCGTGTTTGTTACACCTCTTGGGAGGAGTTGCTAACAAATTAGAACCTCCCCCTCCCAAGCTAAATCCTCGTATGCCATAATATTCATTAAAGGGGCAATAGGTTCAAACTGTAAGTTAAAGTCCCCAAGTAATGTCATATGCCGTCCCAGCGGGAATTTCGCTCGCCAATCCTCCATATGTGTTTTAACTAGGGCTAGAGTTACAAGTCCTTGATGTGGATTATGAAGAGCTTCAGGTCTACTCCCACTTCAATAGTTACTAGCTGGAGATCTGGGCAACATCCAGAATTCATCCTGGATCTAGCGCTTAGTGAAGAATTAACCCACACTAAAATGCCACCACTAGGACACCCCCTAGGGCATCTGGTAGCAGGAACATTGAAGGCCATGTAACCGTGTATATTGATTGGTTGGATAGCCCATGTCTCCTGAAAACATAAGTGTCATGTTTCCTAATAAAGTTGCACCACTAACTATCCTGAAGGTTCTTTTGGAGGCCGGGGATACTCCAAGTCATGATACGCAGATCAGTGAATTTAGAGTAATGCATACCCTTATTCATTCCGTTCTTTCTAGGCTCACTATCACTTCTAGTTAGTGAATCCACTCCTTTGAGACCTATATCATGCATTTCACTCTGTGCATGAGTCGCTTCACCCTCATAATTGCCTTGCTGCAGTGGACTGATACAGTTGGGTGGCAGTCTATCACTTGTGTTCATCCTAGTATTGGATGTCACACTACTTGCCTAGCCAATAAAATCTGTTAAGTCCGAGGGTGGCAAGTATCTAAGCTCCATTGAAATCCCTTGGGAGGGACTGTCCTGTATTCTATATTTTGTGGTACCTATGCAGAGAAAACATTCTTTAATTCAATGCAAATAAATCGTTGCTATTTTGGCCCCTTCCTTTCACTGTAATGCATTTTACCATATCCTCCATTGACTGAATAGCAACCTCTCTTTGTACGTATCCAATGGATACATTTGTTGGTCAGAGATTCCAGAGTTAAAATGTTGCCATAGATCCGTCTTGGAACATTGACCATGTACACCATTTTATTGCTATAAAGGCTTTCATTATTGTATGGAATCCCATTTTTGGTAGGCTTGTAGGTCTGGAGGTATTTTTTCTGTCAGAAAGCCCCCTTTCCCTTGTCTTGCTGGTATGTTCCTAGCCAATGTTTGTGAGTGAGTTTGTGCTCTAACATCAGTGTTTCTTGTATACATGTCAATGGGTAACAGGGCTTTATGGGGAAGTGATGTAGTAAGCAGCCCCTTTTTAGAGCCCATATGGGCCTTGATTGATGGTGTGTTATCAGCTAAGAATGTATTTGCTGCTGTGGTATGCTTAGATCTAGAAATATGTATTACTCCCGTAGATCCAGGACTTATTTCTTGACATGGCCAACTTTTATTCTCTTTGAGGGACTTAAGGTCTCTTACTTCAGTACTCATGGTGATCATTTGTTGCCTCAGACTAGTGATTTCCCTGACTATTCTGACAGTTGCAGTTATTGTTATGTGAACCAGTTAAGTCAATAGTATCACCTCCGGCTTGTCCCACTGGGATTCCTATATTTGAACAAGTCATCTTATTCATAGAGCTCATATGCTTACTATCATTCGGGGGTGGGATTCTATGGAAATACTCTTGCAGCACAAACCTCTGCTGGTCCACTCAACCCCTTGTCTCGGTTCATTACTTTCACATCAGTTTGTATTGTATTGGTAACAGTGATGTTTCCACTATTTTACAGCACCTCACAATGATTAGGTGGCTATATTACACAGAACAGGTGTTGTCCTCAGTAGCCACTCTTTTTGTATTTCTACCGAATGCAATGGCCATGCTATGCTAGATGCTAGAGTGCCTGAGAGGAGGTATGCAGGGTAACATGTCTCCGCTGTCAGCCGCGCTGCGACCAGTCCAGTCAGTGCAACCTTTGTAGAGTGGCCAGCTCTTGGTGGAGACTCCTGCTGGCACCGGTATGCAGGGTGACACTGGGCCAGGCCCATGGGCCCGATGGAGCGGGTCAGAGAGCCCCATGTGCAGGTGGCTGAGAGGCAGTGAGAAGGCAGACAGCCTCTGAGAGTGGGTACGAGGAGGCCTGCACGGACCTCGGCAGGCTTAGGGGGGAGAGGAACTTGACGTGGCTGGTGCTGCTGATCTGAGGGGTGTGTGGGGATCTGATAGGGGGCCCTCCACCCATTTTGCGGGAAGCGGACCGGCCGTCAGGAGGTGAGAACCAGAGTGGGCTGCTGGGGCTTTGGAGATAGCTGTTAAGGCCAAGGCGGAGGCAGTTTGGAGCCCATTGGTGGCTGTCATTGGCAGCCTTTGGGATACCAACATGCCTGTTAGGGACTGCCCGGCGGGCCGCATGCATTACCAGATTCGCCCTTGGGTGCACTGGCACTCCAAGTTGGTTGGTGTGCTTGGCGGTACCCGGCCGCAGCAGAGCAACTTCCACCATTTATATGCGAGCTGTTGGATTTCCCCACAAGTACATCTGAAGGGTTGTGTTTGAAGGCAGAGGCTGAGGACTTGCCGATGGGTATGGCATCTTCTTGCTGCAAGAGTCTTGCCATTTGTGAGCTGCAGCTAAAGACAGGCTAAGATACCTTTGGTGTGGCGATGAGCTGGGGGACAACCTAGTGACCTGCCTGTGGCTGAGCTGCATGGTTGGGGTCCTGGCGGCACCAAGAGGTGGAGAAATGATATCTGCCACAACCCAGGATTTATGGTGGTGAGGAGTCGGGAACAGTTGATATGGTATTGATATTTTATTTGTATCGCGCTCGTACACAAGTGTTTCAGAGCGCGACAAGGCAAGGGAACAAGGGAGAACAAAACAACGACCTTACTAGGCCCAGTGACGTTGAGAATGTGAAACTGCATGGGAGAGGGGAAGGGGAAAGTGCATAGGAGGGGGGAGAAGTGGAAAGTGCTGAGCAGAGGAATGCAGATAAATAATAAATACATTTAAAAAACAATTTGACCTGGGGGGCCCGCTTCCCATGTAGGGGTGTGGGCTGCCCCTGTGTGGCCCTTGGCTGTTGGTGTCTGCTGCTGGGGCCCTTGGAGGGGTGGCCCAGCCGTTTGGAGGGGGGGCTGCTGCGAATGTCATCTGAGGGTGAGGAGCCAGCCCTGGTTCTGTGATGGCCCCATGGGCATGCGGCCCATCATAAGTGGCTGAGGAGAGTGGTGGGCCAAGTCAGCTGGTGTCCCTCCTTTCCCCTGTTTCTGTTCGCTTGACCTCCTTTGGCTGTTCCGTGGCTGTTCAGTGGGTGCTGGAGTCTTCTGGTCCCCACGATGATGAAGACAGACAAGCTGTAAAAGAAGCTTACATTTGAAGGAGGGCCCTCTTCTAGGGTGGCCCGTGTTCAGCCCAAGATAGGGGAGCCAGGGGCCATGGCATCATCCAGCGAGGCAGCAGCCCAGGTGCCGGAAGTGGACATCAGAGAGATACTCTTGGACCCTAAGGCAGGCACTGGCGATCTGGATTCAAAGCTGGACTCGCTGTCCTTGAAGGTAGATATGCTGCAACATCGGCTGGACAAGCACAGAGATCACCTGGAAGAGGTGGAGCACAGAGCGTCCGTACTTGAGGCTGGCTCTGTGTCACTCACGGCTAGAGTGTCTGCTCTGAGGGTGCAGCTCAAAGCAGTGTCTGCCAAGAATGAGGACCTTGAGAGTTGGGTCCGCATAAATAACATTCGGCTGGTTGGGATCCAGGAGCGGCAGGGGCAGACCAGGATGGAGGAGTTTGTTGAATCCCTATGTCGTAGTCCTCGCAGATGGGCATGAACAGCCCTCCGTCGAGAATGCACACAGTGATGAAGCTGCTGGCTCATGTCCCAAGGCTGCTAAGAGTCTGCCATGCAAAGACAATCTGCTGTTACGAAATGTACTTTGTTTCTCCCTGTTCAGGAAATGTTTTCATACGTACGGTTAATGGGAGGAGAATAATATGTAGCTTCTGCATAGTACATAAGTATGAGCCAGTCTCGGAGAACCTAAGACGGCTTCACCACGTGATCTGCAGCAGGGCGAACAGGCCCGCACACTGTGCAGTGGCCTTGTTAGACGCAACAAAGGCATTCGACTCAGTGCACTGGGACTCGCTATATGCCACGATGGAGAAGATGAGAATAGGCCTGCTGTTCATGAGATGGGTGCGCTTGATATAGATGGAACCGATGGCCAGGGTTAAGACAGGCAGTAGGTACTCAGTGGCATGGTAACTACATAGAGGCACTAGGCAGGGGTGCCCACTGTCCCCGATGTTATACAACCTAGCAGCAGAGCCCATGGTGGTGTACATGAGGCGAGAATACAGGGATGCAGGCATAGACATAGATGGGATAGGTCACGTGATATCGATGTACGCAGATGACGTGCTGCTGTATGTGCGGGACCCCGAGGTGAATCTTCCATACATGTTGGAGGTGCTGGACAACTCTAGCAAGTTCACAGGTATTAAAGTAAAAAAGAAGAAATCTTGCCTATTCCCACTGGCTGTCACCGCACAATTGGAGGAAGGAAATTTGCTAGTCCTCCCACTGCCCTGCTGCAGGACCACATTCAGACACCTGGGTTTTAATATCCACTGTGATTCCTCCCAAGAGCATGAATAAAACACAATATGTGCCAAGGCCAGTCTAGTGGCATCCATAAAGTTCCAGAGATAACTACCCTTGTCAGTAATGGGGAGGGCGGCATTGTTAAAAATGGTGGCAACTAACACGACTCATGCACTGCTTTCGGAAGGTCCCATATGACATACCGGGGCGCTTCTTCAGGGAACTGGAGAAGTTATGTAGGGGTTTCTTTTGGCAAGACGGGAGGCACAGGGTAGCCCTGAACACAGAAGCCGTATGGCCAGGAGGGGCTACGGATACTGAATTTTGAGTTGTACTTCCTGGCGTGTCAACTGCAGCACATGGTTGCATGGATGTCTGATGAATCCACGATAGAGACGATACTGCTGCAGCCCATGCTACAGGGATGTCAATTGAGAGACATCCTCTGGGCCCCCGCCGGGAGACAAAAGGGAAGCAGGTGAAACTAGGCATCCGAATCTATCGCAGGGCCTGTAGAGTCATGGGAATTACGGACCCGCTTTCTCCTCAGATACCGATAGTGGCGGTTCTGGGGAGCAGGAGGAGCGAATGGACCACAATAGAAACAAGGTGGGAGATGTGTGGAGTGGCTACTGTGGGGGACTTAAGGGGTGAAGGGAAATGGAAAACTTTTGAGGAGTTACGGGAGGAGACCGGGATGCAGGTGGGGTAGTTTTTACTACACAACATGGTCCTGAGGTTGATACGTAGAAGATGGCCGAATGTCGCGGAGGAAGATATCGAAAATGAGGATGTTAAGATGCTGCACACAGTGGCAGAAGGTGTCCAGAATCTATGAGGTCTTGTTGGGCTACACTACACGAGATGAACTGGATTGCAAACGTAAATGGGAGAGAGAATTGGAAAGGACGTTCGAGGAGAAAGAGTTGGGAGAAATAAAACAATATAAGAAAGTATCCTGGAATACTAGGTTGCAGTTGATACAATTGTATATAGTGCAAAGGGCATACCTCACACCTGCTGTTGTCTCCACATTCAAAGGGGCTGGGAATCAAAGGTGCCCCAAATGTAAGATGGAAGAAGCAGGGCTCACACACATGTTCTGGGGATGCCCGGTCATGCAAGGGTTCTGGGAGAAAGTACCAACAAGGGTGGCCCAGGGTGGCATTGAACTGGATGTTAAAACGCCGGAAGCATGCATGCTAGGGCAATATAAGAAAAACAAGAAAGGCAAGCCCCTGAACAAACTAAGGGACCTGATTTATATTATGACCAAACGTAGCATAGCTATGGGATGGAAAGACGCGAAAGAACTGACGAAAGAACTGAGATGGTGGAAGGAATTGGAGAAGCTGTGCACAGCAAAAACGGGTGTGGGAGAGAGCACACAACGCAAAAGGCAGAGCCTGGGATAGGTATACAAAGATGGAAAGCGCTGACAGTAACGCTGTTCGCAAACATAGGAGAGAAGGAAAGTATACAACAATTGGAGGAAACAGATGCAATAATTGAGATCGACTAATGGACTAACGGGAAGGCTGCGAGGAGAGAGGGTTGGGCGGGGGTTGACTGTTTCTAGTTTGGGGCATTATAGTTGAACCTTTTGTTTTGTGTGAGGTCATTGTTATAATATGTAAAATATAATAAAAGAAATAAAAATAAAATAATAATAATAAATTGGATTCATACCAAAAAGAACTTGAGTCAAAGAAAATCAGAAAGTTCCAAAGGAATACTTTGGACTACAAACTGGACATAGTTTAATCTTGGCAGGAGTACTACCAACAACAGACCGGACCTAGAGGGTTTAATAGGGGACCGAAGAGTAATAAATAACCGTCATCAGAAAGTTCTTCCTCTGAGGTATCAAGTATAGATTTGGAAGAGAATAGAAGGGTGACGGTGACCTTTGGAAACCACTGGCGGTAATGTCCCCACAGGAGGGGAGGGGAGGAACTATCTATGAGTAGACAGGTTACTTTCTTAGAAGAGAGAGAAGAATATAGAGGGGCAAGAAGAAAAAACCCACAAAGAAAGACAGTGACCTTTACGAAAAGAGAGCTTAGTGATTAATATATATATATATATAGGTACTAATTAACAAACTTTAAGAGACAAACATTACAGAAAGGACTCACTTTTGTACCACAACACTCAAGTACATTACTTAAGGATGAAATAATTTCCACAAGCTCGTGAGGAAAACCAAATTAAAAATATGTTTTCATTCTATTGAGGATATGGTAGAGAAGGAATAAGAGTACCTTGAAATGAAAGCAAAAAGTTAATTTACACCAACAGTTCAGAACCCAACTCGTGAGTGGTTGCAGATATCTGAGCAAAGGGATTTATAAAAAGTTAAATTTAAACAGAGGAGATACAGTCATTTCTCACAGAATGAAAGGAATGTGATTTTGGTGATTGTGGCAAAACAAAGAGATTATTTTCAAACTGGCTGATAAGGAGGTTCATTGGCATGCATGAATGGCTCTGACTATATGGAAGTGGAAAGGCAATTGAGTGATCAAGAAAAGTACCTGTCAACCCAACTGTTGAGGTATGGAAAATAATAGAGGAATTACTAGAGAAAGCGAGGCAAACTGGATTAAACATAACTATATTCTACCAAAAGTACACCTGGCAGACTGATTGTAGTGGCTACGAAAAGCCTGTACAACCCCTAGCACAGTATATTGACAGAGCAGTACTAGCACTGATACAAACAAGTATAACATATATTAAAGATACTGGACCTTTTTTGAGAAGACTACAGGTCATTGCAGTTGACTGGGATAAGGACATTCAATTCACAATGGATGTTACAAGCTTGTATACCAACAATCCACATGAGGGAGGGTTGGAAGCCATGAATGGCTATTGTTGAGAAATGATGAATGCCAAGCTAATGAATTGTTCATCTTGAGTTTATTAAAGATTGTTTAATGAAAAAAAAGTATAAGCCAGGCCTGGGAGGAGCAGAACCGAGTGCAGCCCTCCCAAGCACTGGTGTGTGTTAGCATCACAGTGCTGTTTTCACCGCACTTCTGGCCTAGTGCATTATTTATGTCTGAGTGCCGATGCCTGGAATGCCTGAGACGGTGTGAGGGAGCTAGATGAGCACTGGTATTGTGGGGAGCAGGATGAGCCTGTGACACATGGTGCTGATCCCAGGGAGCTCCCCTTCATGAATTGCATGACTAGAGATTACAGCAATACAACGGGTAAGTGAAAAAAGTTTTTCACTATACCTGTTGCACGTTTGACTAGTGGAATTTGGAGTCTTCAGGGACTCTAGGAATAATACGGAGATAGTGCATCAGAGTGCTGTACTGATACAGTACAGAGTCACATGGGCAACTACAGGACTGAAATAAGGTCAGAGCATTCTTAGGCACCTGTGATACAGTCAGAGCACCTGTCATGGAGAGAGGGTGTAGGGTCGTTTCTGTAAAGGGCACAAGTTAGGAGTGTGAGGTCGGAAACTGGAGTTAAAGTGGAATAGGACAGATTACAGTTTCAGTGACAATATGGCAGATGCCGGTCCACTGACCAGGCAAGAGGCGGGGGCAGATCTTTCATGTAAATCGGGGGCAAGGGCTGTGCTGGAAATATTGAGGAGAAATTGTGGCGCTTAGTTTACGCATAACAAGGGTTCCGTCTCCTCACAGGGGGGTGCTCTGGGAGCATAGCTCTCAACCATTTGTGCTGCAAAGGCGGGTGAAATCACCCCATTTTGTTTTTGGCGGGTGAGACGCCCATTGGAATGAATGGGCGTGCAGGAGGCATGGCGGGTGAGTCAGCCTTTTACAAGGCGGGTGACACCCGCCAAAAGCGTGTGAGTTGAGAGCTATGTGGGAGTGCTTCAAGTGCTATATTAGGGGGTCTGTGTGGCTAAAGAAAACGGGATTCTGCAGCTGATTGGGGGGGATCTGGAGACTGGCAAGGTGCGATTGAAGCAGCTGGAGGGTGAATACATGTCCACAGTGGTCCCAAAGGTGTTGGCTAAGCTGCGGCGAGTTGTGATGATTTTAGGTCAAACGTGGACTGGGAGATTACGTTTCTTGGCTGGAGTCACCTAGTTTGCCAGTATAGTGAGGGACATAATCCAGGGCCCTGCTGGCCTGGCTGTTGCTGGTGGACAGGAAGCCTCTGCATGTAGAGTGCATCAGGGAGCCCCATGGGAGTCCTCTGTGTGCAGAGAACATTGCAGCAGAATTTCACACATTGAACCGGCACAGAACGCAGAGGGCTTGCAGCCTTATTTGGAGACTGTGGAGTTGTATTGAGTGGACCCCCCACTCTGTGAGGCGCTCAATCAGGATCTCTCTCTGGAGCAGATCTTGGCAGTAATTAAGGAGCTTCCCGGGTCTTGTCCCTTGGCAGCCTTTTGGGGGAGTTTTACAAGGCAAATGCCCCCATCTTGGCCCTGATTTTGCTACAGGTATATACCAAGTCACTTGCCTTGGGGATGCTTCCCCCCTCGCTATGGGAAACCAATATTATGCTATTACATAAAAAAAGGGAAGCCGGCTGAGGGGTGCGCCTCCTACTGGTCAAAGTCCTTACTCAACGTAGACAATAAGATTTTCACCAAGGTGTTGGCTAACAGACTTCTCCCCTTGTTGCTGCTGGACCAGGCAGGGTTTGTGCCTGGGAGAAACACGTCATACAGCTTGCATCGTTTTTTGGGGTCTTGGTGGCGCTGGAGACACAGGTGGCTACAGTTTTTTGGGATGCTGACAAGGCATTAGACTCTGTTGAATGGCCTTACCTATTCGCAGTGCTCCACAAACTTGGGCTTCGTTCCCACTTTGTTTACCTGTTGTCTCTACTATGTGTTAACCCAATGGCAAAGATCGCGTTTGGGCCTCGGTGGTCTGATAGCTTCAGCATGGGGCGGGGGATGTGACCGGGCTGCCCGCTGTCCCCTCACCTTTTTGCTCTAGCGATGGAGCCATTAGCAGCCCTCGTGGAGGAGAGGACCATCCAGTGGGGGCTGCAGTTGGGGCCGCAAAGGCTGATTATGTCTTTATACGCCAATGATGTGGCCTTTTTCCTCAACAATCTGGTGCACAATCTGGCCCAGTGATGCGGGAGGTGGTAACATTTGGGGAATTCTCAGGCCCGAGGATCAACCACAGGAAATCTTTGGTTTTTCCCCTTACGGATGGGACAGGGGAGTTTGAAGTTGAGTTTGGCCTTCAGTGGGAATCTTTCAGGGTCCGATACCTGGGGGTGGAAGTGTCATGCAACTGCAAGGAGTTGTTTTGGGATAACTATGGCTGGACAATTGAGTCTCTCAAGGACATTGTGGCAAAGTGGTGGACTATCCCTCTCACGTGGTTGGGCGGAATTCCGATTTTGAAAACGATTGTGCTCCCTAAATTTCTTTACTTTTTTCTCAGCGTCTGTGACAATATGGCTTTTATGACATAAATGAGACTCAGAGCCAATACGTAGGTTGTGTGGATTACAACGAGTACCCACTTCATTTATTTTTCTAACAGATATTTTTATCTTTCTTTCTTTTCTAGTTGTTTGAAAAAGGATATGTCTTTTCTTGAGTGGTTCGAACTTCAGCAGGAAGGCAAAGCTTTGGTAAGTTCAGGTAAGAGTCTTTCAGTATTTCTCAAAAGTTTCTCCTTTCTTGTCTCTTTAAAAGGTTATCTTTATTGTCTCTCCTTTCTTGTGTTTTCCTTTATTCTCCCTCCTTGTCTATTTCTTTCTCTCTTGCTTGTCTTTCTTTTCTTCCTTTATTTCAGAATTCTGGTTAGGGTCTAGCTTTCAGCTAATGGGATTGATATGGTTACTGGACTGTCCTTTCCTTTTACTTCTGTAATGGTTATCAGTTTCCCATACTCACATAACCAAACAATGCAGCAAGGAAGCAGTACTCTGTCGGTTCCCATTTGTTTCCACTCTCTCTCTTCTGATGAGAACGTTCTCTCACCCTCTCATAGTGATTCACTTCGCCTTTCTCTTACAATAGCACAGGTTTCCTTTCTCCTTTGTGTGGCAATTCTACACTAACGTTGGAGGGCACTGTTATGTTTTTCAAGAGGTTATACGTATCTCACTTTCTCTCACGGACAACCTCCAACCAATGATGGCGCAACGGCGCTTAATTATTTAACTTTCATGAACCTTCTCAGTTGCGTTCATCATACGCGGAACCTTCAACAAAAGCGCAACGGCACTAACTTCAATAGTCCCTTCAGCGGCAACGGTCGTTTGAATTCCTCTCTTCAACCTACATACGATTAAAGCGGGGCCTTCGCTCTCCCTCCCCACTTTCACTTTATAGTCGCGTTCGTCGGACGCGGGCCCTTCAACAGAAGCGCAATGGCGCTAACTTCAATAGTCTTTTCCAGCGACAACGGTCGCGTACAATTAAAGCGGAGCCTTCGCTTTCCCTCTTTCACTCACATCTGGCTTTGCAGCCCTGCCAGGCTTGGAGGTGGAGGCCGACTGCTGGAAGGCTCTTTGTATCAGTTTGGCGAAAACGTTCGCCTTGTCAGTTTCACTCTCTCGGCATCACAAGGGTTTGGGTGCCTGGAAGCAGCGCTTCGGCATCTATAATGTTTCACTTCAACGACTTCTCTCGCCCAGATGTTTACTCCCCTCATAGTCTTTTTCCAGCTGAGTCCGTTGGGCTCGACCTCCTCCTCGTCACGCACTGTTTCCTAGGATACCAGAGACACAAAACTAGGTTAGAGGAAAGTCCATACAGGCCTCACTTCCTGCTTCCCTAGATATGCTTTAATAGGGCTGGCTAATAGACTTTCCACTGTACATAACGTAATGCAGAGGTAAGAGCATAGTCCACACATTGTCAGACCCCCTCTACTAAGCCCTTACGATCGGGAAGGGTTTCTGCTCTAGACAAGTAGTCTGCTTGGGTCAGTAACTTTCCAGGTTTATGAACAGTTTTAAAAGAGAAGGGCTGGAGAGAAAGAAACCACCTGAGTATTCTCTGATTGGAATCTTTGTTATGGGCAAGCCAGACTAACGGAGCATGGTCGGTTATTAAGGTGAACTCTCGGCCCAGTAAATAATACCTCAGGGCATCAATGGCCCACTTTACGGCCAAACACTCCTTCTCAATGGTTGGGTAACTCAACTCGTGAGATAGCAATTTTCGACTGATGAACAGTATTGGTCTTTCCTTCTCTCCCTCATTCTGAAAAAGGACAGCCCCGAGGCCGGTACCCGAGGCATCCGTGTGGAGATAAAACGGAGCGTTAAAGTCTGGGCAGTGTAAAACCGCTCTTTCAGTGAGGGCCTCCTTTAAGGCACTGAAGGCCTGTATTGTTTCGACAGTCTTCCAAACCTTCTTTGTCGATGAGTTCTTCTTTAAGAGATCTGTTAGTGGAGTGGCCAAGGTAGAGAAATGTGGATAAACCTTCTATAATATCCCACAAACCCTAGAAACGCCCGTACTTGTTTCGGTGTCTCGGGGAACTTTAACTGATTGATAGCTTTAATTTTCTCTTCCTGGGGTCTGATGATCCCCTGGCCCACATAGTACCCAAATATTTCGTATGAAATGTGGCGACATAGGTTTTCTTGGGATTTATGTGTAACCCCGCCTGTTTCAGCGTTTCAAGTATTTTACCAAGATGTTGCAGATGTTCTGTCCAGGTGTTGCTGTAAATTATGATATCATCTAGATAGGCACCGACATACTGCTCATGCCTCTTTATAACATGGTTCATCAGTCGCTGAAAGGTTGCAGGGGCCCCATGTAACCCAAAGGGTAACACCGTAAACTGATACACACCAGTAGGCATGGCAAACGCTGCCTTCTCCTTGTCTGAAGTTAGTAATGGAATTTGCCAGTACCCCTTGGTTAAATCAATGGTGGTCAAAAACCTCGCCTTTCCTAAGTTATTGAGTAGATCTTCTATTCTAGGCATCGGATATGCGTCAAATTTGGAAACTACGTTTAACTTCCTTAAGTCCATGCAGAATCTCACACTCCCATCAAGTTTCGGCACTAGGACTACCGGAGAACACCAGTCACTGTGTGACGGCTCGATGATTCCTAGATCCAGCATTTCCTGTACCTCTTCGTTGAAGGCTTTGATCTTTGTCTCCGGTATCCGGTAAGGTCTGAGTCTTACTAAGGCCCCAGGTTTGGTGACTATCCGATGATTTGTTAGATTAGTTTTCCCCGGTAACGAGGAGAATATGTGTGAGAACTTTTGTAATATGTTAGACAACTTATTTTTTTGGAGAGGCGTTAAGTTTGGGTTAATGTTCAGAGCCTCTAAACCTGTTTTCTCTTTCAACTGTGGAAAATACTCTTCTGTTCTTACATCCAGAGATATCATGGCCATTGGCTGGACTGGAGGATTCCATTTCTTAAGTAAATTGACATGATAGGTTTGATATGGAATTCTACTATCTGTCTGTTTCACCCTGTATGTTAACGGGCCCGGGACTTCTTGAACCTCATAAGGACCCTTCGAGGTAGCCAACATTTTGTTTTCTGATGTGGGCATCAATACTAGCACCTGGTCTCCCTTCTTGAAAGTACGTAGCTGTGCATTCTGATTATAATATCTCTCTTGTCTCATTTGTGCCTGAAGGAGTTTATCCCTAGCAATACTCTGTAGTTTTTCAACTCTTTCCTGGAGCTGAGAAGCATACTCTGTTAACGGTATCTCATGATTTGGTTGCTCTTCCCAACGTTCTTTTAATAAGTCTAACAGAGTATGGACAGGTCTCCCAAAGAGTAACTCAAAGGGCGAAAAGCCGGTTGATGATTGAGGAGTGTTCCTCAGTGTCATTAAAATCCACGGAAGAACTCTATCCCAGTCTTTGTTCTCTGGGGAAGTCGTTTTCTTTAACATTTGTTTGATGGTTTGGTTGTAACGTTCCACTAACCCATCAGTTTGTGGGTGGTACACAGCTGTCTTTAGATGTTCTATTTTTAGCATTTCGCAGACCTGTTGGAGAACCTTCGACGTGAAATTTGACCCCCAGTCGGTGACAATCTCCCTGGGAATCCCAACTTGACCAATAAAAGGCATTAGTGCGTCACAGATTTGTTGGGTATTTGTTGCTTTTAACGGGAACGCCTCGGGGTATCGGGTTGCATAGTCGACCACCACCAGGAGGTATTTGTGACCCCTTCGTGTTGGTTCTAAGGGTCCCACCAAATCGATTCCTATTCTGCTGAATGGCTCCAAGACTAAGGGCATAGGCTGAAGTGGTGCTTTCTTCACATTGGCCCTGTTCTTCAGCTGACACTCCTCACATGACTGACAGAACCGAACCACCTGTTGATACACTCCGGGCCAATAGAACCTATCTAGCACTTTTTTTGTTGTCTTCTCCGTTCCTAGGTGTCCTTCACCAATTTGAAGGTGAGCGACCCCTAGAACAGTCTTATAGTACTTCTGAGGTATGAGTAATTGTTTCAGGTCTTCTCCACTCCTGGACTTACTTAATCTGTAATACAACCCGTGCTCCTTTATAAAGCGTGGCCCCAGTCCTGCTGGTTCTTCTCGTGCACGCTCTTGGGCATACTGTAGCACCGGATCTAGTTCTTGTGCAGATCTAAAGCTGTCGCCATCTTCCTCTATCCTCCAATCGACTGCCACAGGGAAAACATTTTTAGCTCTCCAGTCCTGTTTCAGTAATCGCTTGTAGTTTCTACTCTTTTGTGTCTTAGTAGCCGGACTAGGTATTTCCTCTTGATGAAAAGGGGCCGTTTCTAACCAGCTCTTCTCAATTTTATGAACTACTTCCGAGAAGTTTGGTATATCTGATCCAATTAGTAGTGGTTTAGGTAAACAGGGTAATACTGCTGCTGTCACCCCCATCATCTCCCCGACCAACTTAATTTGTACCTCCTTTGAGGGATATACCTTTACATCCCCATGGACACATCGGATAGGAATTTTCCCCGGAGAATAAAAACCTTCACCTACCAGCTCAGATGTCACCGCTGTCTGCAGGCTTCCTGAATCTATTAATGCTGTGGTGGGCTTTCCATCCACCTCTCCATCACACGTATTCAGATATTGTGACTGTCTCCCACTTATTTGTTCCGGGATCTCATTTCCCTTTGGGGATTCGAAAACTCCAACATCCATTGGCTCAGCCGTAGGCTTCTTAGGACAAAACCTTGCGAGGTGCCCCCAGTCCCCACAGTCAAAACATTGTGGACCCCTAAGCGTAGTTGGAGATTGACGATAATTTATAGGACCCTCACTGTTGGGTCTGGAACGCACAGTCTCTCCTTCTGATCTTCGTAGCATTGAGTGTGGCCATCGAGGTTGAGTCGTCGGCTTATTCAACAGAAGAGGAGATTTATAATTCGTCGTATAGGTCATCACCCTTCCTTGTCCAGCTTTCTGGTAAGCTGATGCTACTTCTACAGCCTCGGCCAGTGACAGTCTGGGATGTTGTTTGACCCATCTCTGCACCGGGCCAGGAAGAGCTTCAATTAACTGTTCCAATATGACCTTTTCTGTTATTTCCGCAGGAGGGGATGTAGCAGGCTGTAACCACTTCTCCGCTAATTCCTTTACTTTGTAGAATAATTGTCTCGGTGTTTCTTCCGCCTTCAGTTTGACTTCTCTGAACTTGACTCGATATGTTTCCTCATCGTGTCCCATTCCCTCTAACACCACCTTCTTCATGTCCCCATAGGTGGTGTCACCAGCAGGATTTGCAGCCTGGTATGCACATTGCATTTCACCGGTCATTAATGGTGCGATGTAATGACACCATCTCTCAGCGGGCCACTGTGCATTTCGAGCCACCCTTTCAAAATTCACGAAAAAGTGTCCTGGATCGTCACCTGCCGAATACTTTTGCAACACCGAGGTAGGGACCTGGGGATTGTTCCTGGTATTTGTCACTTCGAGTAATTGAGCCTGCTGCATTTGTAGGGCTTGTTGGAATGCTAATCTATCTGAGCTTGTTGGGTCTGCATTTGCAAAGCTTGTTGTAACAGTTGTTGACCTTCCCCCATGGCGTTCTCAGGATCCCACTTCTGACACCAATTGTGACAATATGACATTTATGACATAAATGAGACTCAGAGCCAATACGTAGGTTGTGTGGATTACAACAAGTACCCACTTCTTTTATTTTTCTAACAGATATTTTTATCTTTCTTTCTTTTCTAGTTGTTTGAAAAAGGATACGTCTTTTCTTGAGTGGTTCGAATTTCAGCAGGAAGGCAGAGCTTTGGTAAGTTCAGGTAAGAGTCTTTCAGTATTTCTCAAAAGTTTCTCCTTTCTTGTCTCTTTAAAAGGTTATCTTTATTGTCTCTCCTTTCTTGTGTTTTCCTTTCTTCTCCCTCCTTGTCTATCTCTTTCTCTCTTGCTTGTCTTTCTTTTCTTCCTTTATTTCAGAATTCTGGTTAGGCTCTAGCTTTCAGCTAATGGGATTGATATGGTTACTGGACTGTCCTTTCCTTTTACTTCTGTAATGGTTATCAGTTTCCCATACTCACATAACCAAACAATGCAGCAAGGAAGCAGTACTCTGGCGGTTCCCATTTGTTTCCACTCTCTCTCGTCTGATGAGAACGTTCTCTCACCCTCTCATAGTGATTCACTTTGCCTTTCTCTTACAATAGCACAGGTTTCCTTTCTCCTTTGCATGGCAATTCTACACTAACGTTGGAGGGCACTGTTATGTTTCTAAAGAGGTTATACGTATCTCACTTTCTCTCACGGACAACCTCCAACCAATGATGGCGCAACAGTGCTTAATTATTTAACTTTCATGTACCTTCTCAGTTGCGGTCATCATACGCGAGACCTTCAACAAAAGCGCAACAGCGCTAACTTCAATAGTTCCTTCAGCGGCAACGGTCGTTTGAATTCCTCTCTTCAACCTGCATACGATTAAAGCGGGGCCTTCGCTCTCCCTCCCCACTTTCACTTTATAGTCGCGTTCGTCGGACGCGGGCCCTTCAACAGAAGCGCAACGGTGCTAACTTCAATAGTCTTTTCCAGCGACAACGGTCGCGTACAAATAAAGCGGAGCCTTCGCTTTCCCTCGTTCACTCACCTCTGGCTTCGCAGCCCTGCCAGGCTTGGAGGTGGAGGCCGACTGCAGGAAGGCACTTTGTATCAGTTTGGCGAAAACGTTCGCCTTGTCAGTTTCACTCTCTCGGCATCACAAGGGTTTGGGTGCCTGGAAGCAGCGCTTCGGCATCAATAATAACGTTTCACTTCAACGACTTCTCTCGCCCAGTTGTTTACTCCCCTCGTAGTCTTTTTCTAATACGCCCAGCTGAGTCCGTTGGGCTCGACCTACTCCTCGTCACACACACTGTTTCCTAGGATACCAGAGACATAAAACTAGGTTAGAGGAAAGTCCATATAGGCCTCACTTCCTGCTTCCCTAGATATGCTTTAATATGGCTGGCTAATAGACTTTCCACTGTACATAACGTAATGTAGAGGTAAGAGCATAGTCCACACATTGTCACAGCGTCCCACTGTTCCTCTGCGTTGGATTGTCTCTTCGGCTGCAGGGGCTTATTCTTCATTTGATCTGGGTGGGGAAGCCTGCAAGGGTGGAGTACGCCACGCAGGTGCAGCCCCACGAGAAGGGGGGCCTGGCTCTGCCAGATCTGGAACGTTATTACTGGGTGGCGCATGCACACTGCCTGGAGCATTGGTATTCCACCTATTTCATCCCACCTCATGTGTTGGTGGAGAGGATGCTAGCCGCCCGAACTTGTTTCGCTCATGGTCCTTGGGATTCGAGAGAAGCGTCTAGATATACCTGTATCCCCTATATATGCTATCCTCTTGTATCCCCATATATATCTGTATCATATATATATATATATATATATATATATATATATATATATATATATATATATATATATATATATATATATTTGAAGAAAAAAACCAATTCCCAGATCCAGGATAGAACCGGGAAAAAAGTCGGCGGAAATGCACTCCCAAGAACAGTAGAGAAGGCCTGAATAGCTCTCTATAAAGAGGTAAAAACACACCAATGTTAATCCAGACTGACAATGCTTTATTCTTTATGTCAGCATGGTAAGGAAAAAAGACCAGAAAACGACGCGTTTCACGGTACACAGACCGCTTGATCACGTTAGAAAGTGCAAACATAAACAAGGTGACTTTAAAAAGGGTACTTGGTCTCTTTGATCTCTGTGTCAGATAGAAAGTATCCCTTTCAAACACTGTGGTTGAATTGCATTTCGGTGGCAGACATCTCTGAATATATAAAGAAGCTCAGTGATTACCACAATGTTTGAGCACATTTCAGATGCTACTTAGTATATGAATTAACTTTCTCAGCGATAAAACATGCATGATTAACACTTGCTCAGTCGTTAAACCGAAATGGACAGTTATCGAGCATCTCACATAATATAATTTACATAACCACATGGATAATTAGCGCTTAGTGCGTCACGTTCCAAATGGGAGAAAAAACATATTAAGAGCATGTTAAAACCCAAAATGCATATAATAATTCTCGTTTCGCTTACATAACTATTAGTAGCAACCTCCAAGATATATGCTCATTCAACACCCCATGTGTGTATGTCCTTTTACTGCCATAGCTAAATGTCTTGCTAGAACATACATCCGTCTTTTACAATCTTATGCGGAATAGTAATATTAACGCAAGACCCATTATTATATTTCATTATAGGCAAAGAAATACACAAACGATGTTACATGCAATTCTCAATTAAACATATGCTGTGTGACTAAATGGAGTTGGGTATATTGCCCTATGCAAAATTATAGGACTGCACCAACCTTAATACATGGTTCCTAATGAACTAGTCCTGATCTCTAAAGTGCTGGTTGCCTTGTTGCTGTTAAGTGCCAAGTGCATGTCTTGCATAAAGTGCCAAGTGCCTAATGTAAAGTGCATAGTGCCCGTAAACATTCAACTTGTGCAAAATAGCAAAAAATTAATTTCAATAAACACATTAAACCAGAGATTCAATCTTTAAAAATATTTCACACAGTCAGCATAGTGGAAAGCAACATACTTGCACAGCATATAATAATTGTGGGTCTAAAATTCAAAAAATCATTTGTTAGGTGCAAAAGAGATATATAAAAAGGCAAGAAAAGAAAGGGGATAACAAAACAGAGACTGGATAAAGGATACCCAATTATGTATGTAACCTAGGCGCACTTTCATGAAACAAAATTAGAAAAAGGTATGATGAAAAACAATACATCACATTTCTAAAAACAAAAATATATCCTCTGCTGTACTAGGGGTAGGGAGAAAGAATACGTACTCAAATGAGCCCTATAGAATAATCTATATAATAAACCCAAAAAGGGGGGTGCCCCTAAATTAAAGCAGTGCGGAATCAAACATAACCTCAAACCCTGAGGGGAAGCACCAGGACCACTGGCATGTACAGGTTTCCGAGGTGTAGGTAAGACAGAGTGGAAGGTTTATTTTTTGTACATGCCAAAAAAGGGAAGAGCAACAATATAATTCTTGATAACATCATTGAGGGAAAATAAGTATTGTCATTAGGTCCCTAGAAAGGTATGAAGTTCTTCATCCAAGTTATGACCTCTTGGTTTCTTCGTGTCAAGATCAAGAATGCATTTAGTTTCCAACTGTCTCAGTGCCAATTCTCTATTTCCACCCCTGGGGTGTTTGGCTATGGTGTAAATGCCAAAATATGTCAAGCCACCTAGCTTACCATCATGTACTTCTTTAAAGTGTAAGGCCATAGGATATGATGCATCAACATTTTTAATAGCTCGAATATGCTGCAACATCCGCAGCTTAAGTCTTCCTATGGTACTCCCAACGTACCACTTGCCACATGGACACGCGAGCACATAAACAACGTACTCAGTGTCACAGGTGATTCGCGATGTGATGGGAATACTTTTGGCCAAAATAGGGTGATCATAACTGGAGACATCCTTAGCGAACAGACAGGCCTTACATTTCCTACATTTTTGAAAGCCTATATTTGATGTATGTAGCCAGGTAGAGCCACTTGAGAGCGAGGAAGGACTCATAAAACTAGAGACAAGATTGTCTTTAAGTGAGGTAGAACGTCTGAATGTAATGTTCATCCTCTCTCCCAGGATCCCTCCCAAATGTTCGTCCAATTGTAGAACATGCCAGTGTTTTCTCATAATCTGTCGTATGTTCTGAGAATGCGTGCCATAAGTAAGAATAAGACGTGTTTCACTCTGACATTCTTGTGATGATGGTGACACTGTAGTTGTTAATAATAAAGAACGGTCTTGGTCCCTTGCTTTGTGATATGCTCGTTCCAATATCTTCTTGGGGTAACCTCGCTGTTTAAATTTATGAGCCATATATCCGCATTCTGCATCAAAAGTCTCCAGTCTAGAACAATTCCTTCTTATGCGAATAAATTCGCCATATGGTATAGACCATTTCAGGGAGGTCGGATGATTGCTCTTCGCATGTAGTGGTATATTGGAACTTGTCGGTTTCCTATAAAGTTCCGTCACAAGTTCCTCAGAGGCCACTTTAACAAGAATATCGAGAAACACAATAGCAGTCTTGTTGTGGCTTTCTGTAAACTGCAGATTTAATTCATTGGTATTAAGTTTCTTCACAAAATCTAACCACTCGGAGCTGGTTCCATCCCAGATAATGAATAGATCATCTATATACCTCAGCCAGAGTACAATTTTAGATGTATAGCCATTGTACTCTGAGCCCCAAGCTACAAACTTCTCCCACCAACCCATGAATAAATTGGCGTACGAAGGAGCAAAAGTTGTCCCCATTGCGGTGCCCTGGAGCTGTATATAAAACTCTTTATCAAATATAAAACAGTTATTGGTTAGACAAAGGTGAATCATATCCAATATCATGCGACTATGTAATAGAAAATTCATAGACCTAGTGTGGAGAAAATATTCACAGGCCCGTACCCCATCTTCATGTCTAATGGAGGTGTATAGGGAGACTACATCTAGGGTGGTAAGCAGGTATGTTGATTCCCAGGTGATTCCATCAATCTTATTCAGAAAATCTTTGGTGTCTCTCAAATAAGAAGGAAGCATCGTTACAAAGG
Organism: Ambystoma mexicanum; assembly: GCF_040938575.1. Classification (NCBI taxonomy): domain Eukaryota; kingdom Metazoa; phylum Chordata; class Amphibia; order Caudata; family Ambystomatidae; genus Ambystoma; species Ambystoma mexicanum. The sequence continues at coordinate 442,926,762 of NC_090930.1, read as the reverse complement.
ACACCAAAGTCTCGTCCACAAATTTTGAGGTGTTCTCATATAGTGCCCCACAGAGTGTTACAATAGGGGGTCCTGGGGGCTTCCTCATGTTCTTGTGTACTTTGGGTAAAAAATAGATTGTAGGCATTACTGGAAATTTTGGATGCAAGTACTTGCACATATCTTCGTCTAGTAAACCCTGGTCTTTATATGTATTCAGCAAGTCAAAAAGTTTCATATTCATACCTGCAGTGGGATCCTTACCCAATTTCGCATAGCAGGATTGATCATTGAGTTGTCTCGCCGCCTCTTTGATGTAATCAACACGGTTCATCACCACAATATTCGTGCCTTTGTCAGATGGTTTAATAATGCAGTCTGACAACATGCTAAGATCCTTCAAAACACCGAGTTCATGACGTGTGAGGTTATCCCTGTAGTTGCATTTGGTCTTTCTGATTTTTCTTAAATCATTAATGACTAGATCCTGAAATGCTTCAATGTGTCCTCCCGGATTAAACATGGGATTAAATCTCGATTTTCACCTCAATTGACTAGTTCCTGGCCAATCCGTATGTATATTCATGGAATGCCAGTTTAGATCTATGTTGTCATCAGATGGTGCACTACCCAATCCCAGGCTTATGAGGTTACCAAATGTGGTCATGTCTTCAATGGAAACAGATGTGTGACCCTCTAGCATCTCTGGACTTGTAATTTTGGACGGGTTGATGGCAAAAAACTTTTTGAGCCTAACTTTACGCATATATTTGTCTCAGTCTATGCGTGTTTCTGCATAGTTGTAATGGCTCGTCGGGCAAAAGTTGAGGCCAAGTTTCAGAATTTTAAGTTGGTCGTCTGAAAGGGGGTGGGAGGAGAGGTTGATGATGGACTTATCTTGTTCTTCCATATTAGTTGTTACAAATTCTTGGCGCCAGAGCGGGTCTTGCGTGCTGTCTGGTCCTTGTCCCCGGTGTCTGAGCCTGTTGCTCCTCCTTGTTTTCTTCCTCCTCTCTGTCCCACCGATTTGCCTCTGCCTCTTGGTTTTTTGTTGCTGTTTCGTGTATCCATCCCCAGCAACTGCAATTCTTCTAAAAAATTCAGCTTTCGTATGGGTTGCTCACTTTCACTTTCCGTGGTATCCACTTCCGAAGATGAGCATGCAGCCGGAAGTTGCATTGCTGTTGAATGAGGACCAGTGGGTAGTTTAAGTCTGAGGGTATCAAAGCGTTTGGCGAAGGTAAATACCCTTCCTTTTTCGTAGTCTTCTTTGTCGCGCAAAAATTTACGTTGTTTGCGCAACTTAATATCATCTTCAAATGCTTTGTGTCTTTTTTCCATGCTGTTTCTCATAGTTTTCCCCTCTTCACTCGGATCAATGATATTGAGCTGGTCCTCCACTTCCTGTATTTTAGACAGTATTTTCTTTCTGTCCATTCCTGCATATTTGATAAGGATCCTCAGAAAAGAGACGGAACACAAACCGCTTGCTTCTGCCCATTCATGTAACATTGCAGGGTCTTGCTCATCAAACGTAGGTGTAGTCAATATACGTAAGCCCCTCGGCACTCTCCCCACATCTACATAATTCTGTAGTGAGAACTCCTCCCACCATTTTGAAATCTCTTTACGCTGCAATTTTTCCAATTCTCTTAGTAGTTTAATTTCTGTATTAGGCGGTGCCTCTGCCTGTGGTCCCGTTGGTTTCCCCACATCTGAGGTGGTTTGCTTCTCACAAAACAGGGAAACTGCTTGTTCCCTTCTGGCTGTTTCCTTATCCTTTTGTGACATCATAGTGTAACAAGTTTAAGAGTAGTCTGGCTTTGGTGTGTTCCTCTCCTGGAAAACAGTGTCCGTTCTTGCAATTATGAGCCTTAGATGTCCCAGGTTCATACAAATCCCTGCAACGGAATATCCCAAAAGTAGTGTAGTCCAGGAATCTTTGTCAGACAGTGACACTAGTGGACAAGCGTGGTAGTCGGTAATACTCCCCACCCTCCGGTGAAAAAAATATTCCAACTTAAGCCCACTACCATGTCTCACCTGGTTCCTCTCTGTTACTATACCACTCCTAGTGGTCCGGGAATTATCCGGAGCGCTGAGCACGGCGACTCTGAAGAAAAAGGAGAAATACGTCGTCTCGCGCTGCCAAATGTCGGGCGGGTGCAAAATTCCAACGCCGTTTTCCACGACGTGAAAATATTTGAAGAAAAAAACCAATTCCCAGATCCAGGATAGAACCGGGAAAAAAGTCGGCGGAAATGCACTCCCAAGAACAGTAGAGAAGGCCTGAATAGCTCTCTACAAAGAGGTAAAAACACACCAATGTTAATCCAGACTGACAATGCTTTATTCTTTATGTCAGCATGGTAAGGAAAAAAGACCAGAAAACGACGCGTTTCACGGTACACAGACCGCTTGATCACGTTAGAAAGTGCAAACATAAACAAGGTGACTTTAAAAAGGGTACTTGGTCTCTTTGATCTCTGTGTCAGATAGAAAGTATCCCTTTCAAACACTGTGGTTGAATTGCATTTCGGTGGCAGACATCTCTGAATATATAAAGAAGCTCAGTGATTACCACAATGTTTGAGCACATTTCAGATGCTACTTAGTATATGAATTAACTTTCTCAGCGATAAAACATGCATGATTAACACTTGCTCAGTCGTTAAACCAAAATGGACAGTTATCGAGCATCTCACATAATATAATTTACATAACCACATGGATAATATATATATATATATATATGATACACATATATCCACCCTGCCGCTATATATCTGTATGTCGCTACATACGTCCCCACCGTCCTGCTCACGTGCCTGGTCTCAGGCGCTTTAATATGGCTGGCTAATAGACTTTCCACTGTACATAACGTAATGTAGAGGTAAGAGCATAGTCCACACATTGTCACAGCGTCCCACTGTTCCTCTGCGTTGGATTGTCTCTTCGGCTGCAGGGGCTTATTCTTGATTTGATCTGGGTGGGGAAGCCTGCAAGGGTGGAGTACGCCACGCAGGTGCAGCCCCACGAGAAGGGGGGCCTGGCTCTGCCAGGTCTGGAACGTTATTACTGGGCGGCTCATGCACACTGCCTGGAGCATTGGTATTCCACCTATTTCATCCCACCTCATGTGTAGGTGGAGAGGATGCTAGCCGCCCGAACTTGTTTCGCTCATGGTCCTTGGGATTCGAGAGAAGCGTCTAGATATACCTGTATCCCCTATATATGCTATCCTCTTGTATCCCCATATATATCGGTATCATATATATATATATATATATATGATACAGATACATCCACCCTGCCGCTATATATCTGTATGTCGCTACATACGTCCCCACCGTCCTGCTCACGTGCCTGGTCTCAGGTGCTTCTACTGATAACCTCCATACCACACCACTACGCTTACTCTCTACTATACATCATCATTCAACTAGAACACAGCTATACCCGTGTTAATTCGGCCTAGCTGTTCACATACAAACACGACTCCATGAACACCTCATCCCCCTAATAAAACGCAGCTAGCTGAGCACATTCCGGCTAGCTGTTCGCATAGGCGTTCCTCATGCCTAATGCAGCCAGAACCCAGTCTGGGTGTCCACCCACCAGACTGAACACATCCAACTGATTCCCTCAGCACTACACCTATCGCTAGGAAGCAGCTATCATCCAACAACTACACCAGCTGCACACATATCCGGTGCACCCACGCACCATAAGACACTCCATTGACTTGAACTACGGTTCCAGAGGGCGTTCAACCTACCAGAGCTTTGAGATCATACCAATGATACATAAGGCGCTATATAAATGCCAAGTAACATGACATAACATAGTGAGGGTCACCTGTGAGATCTCGAGGAAGGTGGTGGGCAAGATGGGCATCGACAATCGACACTCTGTACTCACCTCTCCTTCCTGTTAGGTATGTAGGGGTTATGGCCATGACCGGGGAGAGGGCCTACTTGAAGTGGGTGGAAAAGCTGGTGTGTCACCACCTTCGGGGATTTTTTGTTGGAGGTTTGTTTGTTTTATTGCAACAGGCAAAGGACAGGGGGGGAGCACTGCCTTGGACATTTTTGTATACTTCCAGGTAAGGAATGTCTTTAGGGCAATGTTCCCCTCATTCCCCCCCGACAGCTTCCTACATGGGCATTGCTGCATGGGGTCATTCAATCACAGGGGAAGGGCTGATTGGTTTCACAGCTTTACAGTAGCTTCATGGTGGAAATCCCATGGGAGGGGGACATGCCGAGGCGGCGATGGGAACATATCTTGGCAGGGGTATCTCAGATGATTGGCAGAACGTGCTGCGTCAAACCCAAAAAGTGTCCCTGATCTCAACTTTTTGCATCAGGTCTATCATGCCCAGGTCAGACTCCACAGGCATGTTCCATCTACTCCGGACTCATGCGTTAGGTGTGGTGTTGGCCCGGTGGGGTTTCTTCATCTGGCCTGGGAGTGCGTGCAGATATCCCAGTACAGGGTGGACACCCTGGCTAAGGTCTCTCTGATTATGGGCAACGACTAGATCCCGATCCATTGGTGGCGCTCCTGGGTTGCACACAGTCCCTGCTGTAGGGGTTAGATGCTTGGACAGACTGCTCTTGGTGGGGCCTTGCAGGAGGGTGGCTATGTCGTGGGGGAGGGGTCACCCACCCAGCATGCAAGTATGGCTGCAGGACGTTGCTTACTGCCATGACAGGAAGACAGCATTCATTCGGACTCTACCTTTGCACGCCTGCTCACCAGAGGTGTGGGTGCCGTATCTTCAGTATTTGATTACAGCGGCTTAGTAAATATGTTGTATGCAACTGTGGACAGTTTCTTTATAATGTGCAGAACCGATCTATGTTGTGTCATGCTCAGGGTGGGTTACTGTTTGGATGTTTCCTTCTCTATCTCATTACCGATACGGTCCCTCCCCTCTCTTTCCCCCTCTCTTTTCCCCCTCACAATACTCTACATTTTTCTAATGGACTTATCCTCTCTCTATCTTCCCATCTCCTCCCACACCCACTCTATCCCTCTCCCCAATACCTTATCTCATCGCCGCAACCTTATCTATCCTTCTCTCACTAACACCTCTAACGCCTTTGATGTCGCCCTTTGGAACACCAGATTGATCTGTAACAAAACCTCTGCTGTCCTTGACCTTTTCCTACGCCTTACCTTCAATTTCTCTGCATTACTGAAACCTGGATCCCGCCTCACAATACCTCTGTTCCAGCCTCCCTTACCTCCTCCTCTTCCTCCTTTGAACATGTTCCCGCACTACTGGCCGTGGAGGTGGTCTTGGCCTCCTCTTTCACCCACACTTTACCTCTTCTCCATCCCATACTTCTCTACCCTCTTTCTCTTCCTTTGAATTCATGTTCAAAATCTTTAATTCTCCTCATGCTATCTCTTTCCTCATCATCTACCGCCCCCTTGGTCCAGTCTGCTCCTTTTACGAGGACATTGACCATCTCCTCATCCTTATTTCCCTCAGTCCCACTCCACTACTTGTTCTTGGCAACTTTAACCTCCACCTCTCTTCTAACCCTTCCTCCTCTCCTCTCTTCTCCATCCTTGACTCCTACCTCCTCTCTCCCCTCCCATCCTACCCACCAATCTGGCTCTCCTATTGATCTCATCTTTACTTCCTCCTTCTCTGCCTCCCCCATCTCCTCCCTTCCCACCTACCTATATGATCACTCCCTACTTTCATTTCCCTCTCCCCTCCCTCCCCCTCTCCTCCTCCCCCTCAATCCTCTACCTCTTTTCTCTGGCATGACCTACACTGCTTTAACCCCTCCCTATTTCTAGCATCCCTCTCCTCTTCCCTCCCCCCTCCCACTTCTCCTCTACCTCCGCCTCTGATGCCTCCTCCATCTTACCTTCCTCCCTCTCTACTACTCTTGAACTTCTCTACCCCCTCTCACCATTTGGCCCCTCTCACAAACCTGCTCAACCCTGGCTTTCTTCTCATCTCTCCTCTATGCGCCGCCTCCTCAAGCGCCTTGAACGTCAGTGGCTCAAACACCCATCCCCCTCTAATCAATCGTACTTACTTCTCCTATCATACCCTCTACGACTCATGCCTCAATTCTGCGAAACGCACTTATACTCTGACCTTCTCCAGTCACATTCCTCTCACCCTCACTGCATCTTTCAAACTTTATCCCGACCTCTCTCCATCTACTCCTTCCCCCACTACCTTCGCTATGTCCTCTTTCGCTCCGGTCACGCATTCTGATGTCACTCTACTCCTTTCCAACACTCATGCTACTGCCTCCCCCTCTGACGCTATTCCCTCTCCCCTCATCGCTAAAATCTACCCCCTCCTCATTCCCTACCTCACCTCTTTCTACAGCATCTGCCTCTCTACTTCCACTATTCCTTCTCCTTTTAAACACGCTACTATCATCCCTATTCTCAAAAAACCTTCTGCTAACCCCCATCTTGCCTCCAACTATCACCCCATCTGTCTACTACCCTTCCTTTCTAAACTTCTTGAGTGCATTGTCTATTCTCAACTTGCTTCCTTCATCTCTAACCACTCACTCCTTCCCTCCACCCAATCCGGCTTCCGCCCACTGCACTCCACTGAAACTGCCCTCACCTCTGTTCTCAACTCTCTCTTCTCTGCACGCTACTCTAAGCACTCCTCCATCATTATTCTCCCTGACCTTTCTGCTGCTTTTGATACTGTCGACCATCCTCTTCTCCTCAATTGCCTCTCATCATTTGGCTTCAAGGACAACATTCTTAACTGGCTCTCCTCTTATCTCTCCAACCGCACCTTTTCTGTCTCCTGGGGTGGCTCCTCCTCCCCTTTTTTTCCTCTCAACTACAGAGTTCCCCAAGGTTCTGTCCTCGGCCCCTTTCTTTTCTCTCTCTACACCTCATCCTTAGCTCCTATTATCTCCTCTTTTGGCATCTTGCACCATGTCTATGCTGATGACACCCAGCTCTTCCTCTCCTTCTCCTCCTTCTCTCCTGACATTCATGATAAACTCTCTTCTTGCCTTTCTGCTATTAAATCCTGGATGTCCTCTCACTTCCTTACTCTGAATGCTGATAAAACTGAACTCCTTTTCTTCCCTGCTAACACTGTTCCTCCTCCCTCCCCTCCCCTCCCCCTTTTATTCTCTTCCCCCCCTCCCAGCTCTCCTTCTCTCCCCATGCCCGTAACCTTGGTCTCCATATCGATCCTCACCTCTCTATCTCACCACATTTCTCTCACTGCTAAATGCTGTCGCTTCCACCTCTATAGCATTCGTAAAATTCGACCCCTCCTTACCTTTCACGCCACTAAACTTTTAATTACCTCCCTCATCTTCTCCAGACTCTTCTACTGTTCCCTTCTCTTCGGACTCCCCTCCTCTCATCTCTCCCCTCTTAAATCCATCTACCACTCTGCCATCCACTCCCTATGCCTTCTCTCACCTCTTGACTCCATCTCCTCCTCCCTCACCTCTCTAGATTGGCTCTCTTTTCACTCCCAGCTCAAGTTCAAGTTCCTCTGTCTTGTTTTGAAGTCCCTCTATGGTCTTGCTCCCCCCTACCTCTCCTCTCTTCTTTCCTTCTACACCTCTTCTCGTCCTCTCCGATCTGCTAATCTTTTCCTACTCTCTCCTCCTTCACCCTGCGCCCCCTCCCGCTTCTGCTCCTTCCAACTCCTTGCTCCCTTCCACTGGAACCGCCTCCCCCTTCACATCCGCTCTTCTCCCTCCCACCCTTCCTTTCTCTCTTCTCTAAAATCTTACCTCTTCCACTCATCTCCCTAACACCCCACGTTCCTTTCCTCCTCTCTTCCCCTTTACCCTGACCTCTTACTCCTCCTCTTCCTTACCCTCTTCATCCCTCGTACCTCCTTCGTCCCTTCCCCCTGGTCGATTCTAGTCTCACCTTTTCCTCTCTTCTTCCCTCACATTCCTGCATTCCCTCTTTCCCCCGTTCTTACCTCCTCTAACACCTACTACTCCCTTGTACACCTCTCCCCTCCCACACCATCCTCAATGCTGCAATATTGTAAGTTGTTCTTTATACTGTTTTCAGGTTGTGGTTCAATTGTCATCTTATGCTTGCTGTATGTTTATTTTTTCTCATGTAAAGCACTTTGGAGTAAACGGCTATATAAATTCAATGAAATACAAATACAAAATGTTTATGTTGGTTCTTTTTTGCAAAATGTCAAAAAAGAAAGTATTAAAAAATGCCACATCAATTGTTATTCCCTCTTTCGGTGTTATACCAGTATTCGTCCCGGGATGATAGCTCAGCGGCAACGTGCGTGCCTTGGAAGCAAGGCAACACAAAGCAACACAGGTTCGATCCCCGGGTCCGCGCTTAGAAACCTCTGGATGTTTAAGTGCATTATAAATAACGCAACTAAGACAAAAGAAACAATTACGCAATTAAAAAACAAGCAATTCCTGTAACAGCGCCTCAATGCCCGTGCGCTGTGTGAGCGCTTTAAAAATGCTAAATAACATAACATATTGGGCCTTTCAACCATAGTCCAAAGCACATCTTAAAGTGGGGTTAGTACATGTGTACTTGCATTTGCATGGCACAATTCTTTTTAAAAAAGAAAGCAGAGTAATAGTGTTCAAAAGACAACACTCTGTCACAAGGAAGCTTTTTGGAAATCTCAAGCTTTAGTGATGACCATCACTAAAGCTTGAGATTTCCAAAAAGCTTCCATGCAAATACACATGTACTAACCCCACTTTAAGATGTTTTAATGAAATGTATCAGACTTATGTCGCTACATTTGTGTTATCCTTGGAAAAATATTGTGTATTTTTTATATCATGTCCTGTTGTCTATTGAAAATTTAATAAAACGGAAAACATATTTTTTTTAACTCTTGTGGATAAATGTGGTTCAACATGCCGGCTTAACATTTCCCTCTTTGGCAATTTGAATATATTTCTGAAACGTTGGTTATTCTTGAGCCTGCATTTCTTTATTTGACATGGACTCTGGAAGCAACACTAACCTTAAGATTTCGAGGTCAAGAGACAGGGTGATTGCCTTCTTTGTGCTTCTTTGTTCCCATTGTGTCAGTGTCATACTTGTGATACCATGCCTTCCCTACATATGGTCTCAGGATTGGGATACGATTCAATTGGGACAAATTGGGGGACCCTAAAATTCAGAAACTTAGTCACAGAGCCTCAGACCCCTTTACTGCCACAAAATAATCCATAGGCTTTAATATCTGTAGCAGCAGAGAAGCTACTATCCCTGCTGGGAAAAGAGGAATGATTCCCACAGAATTAGTCTTAATACCCGGGTTGTTATATAAGATAGGCCCCAAACTCTGGCCTGGAAGTTTGGCCTAGAGGTCTTAGCAGGTGTCATAGATCCAGACTTTCGGAGGGCAAAGGTTCTCCTATAGAATCATGACGAAACTCCATTTGAAATACACCGTGGGGACAGAAATTGCACAGGGAATTCTTGAGAATGCTCTATTTCACTGTTTTGAGGAAGAAAGCGAACCAGAGGAAACAGAGAAGAAGCTTAGGCTTTGGAGATGCTGATGAAACACCCATCACGGAGGGAAAGAGGGAAGAAGAACCTACCATCCTTACCAATCTAGCCTTCTCCCAGCGAAATGATCCAGCACTCGCAGAGGCTTTCTTACAAGTGATTCCTGAGGGAGAAGGACAAGAAAAAGGAAGCCCCTTTTTCTTCATGAGACAGGGATTACGATATAGAAGGAAGACCTCCAGAGAAGGCCTAAGTAGACTCAGTTAGTAATACCCAAAACCCATTTCAATATTGTGCTAGAGATTGCACATTCTCATTTGACAGGGGGACATTCAGGGCAGTCTAACACCCAAGCTCACATCAGTGGGAAATTCTACAGGCCATGTATCCATGCTGACATAAAGAACTTCATTCAGACATGTGAAATATGCCAGAAAACCAGTGCACATATTCCCTTACCTGCCGCCCTTAATGCCTTACTGATAATAGAAGTCCCTTTCTCCCGAATTGGGATGAATATCATTAGACCGCTGTTAACCTCTAGACTGGGTAATAAATATGTTCTTGTAATAGATGATTACGCTTGCCTGTACCCCTAGGCCTTCGCCATGCGGAACAACACAACCCAGTACATTTTTAAAAACCTACTACCATTCTTTTCTAGTGTTAATTTCCACAAGGAAATTCTAACGGATCAGGGAACCAATTTTATGAGTAAACTTATGGGTGAAGTCAAGGAATTACTACACATTACCACCTTAACAACCTCAGTTTACCCTCCCCAAATGGACCGATTGGTAGAGGGATTTAACAAAACCCTTAAAATGATTTTGAGAAAATTGGTAGATGAGGTTGGGAAGGACTGGGATCGTATAATCTATGGGCCCTATTTGCAGTAAGAAAGACCCCTCCGGCATCCACCCGATTCTCCCCTTTTGAATCACTTTACGATACGGAACCAAGAGATGCCTTAGAAATGTTCCGGGAGACCTGGGAAGAGAGGGAAGAGGCACCTATTCCCCTCTCCCAGACAGCTATCCGATTGCAAGAGCATATGAAACTCGTCTGGAGCCTAGTACACACGCACAAGGAGAAAGCTCAAGTCCAACAGAAGTCCACCTATGACACAAAGGTGAATTTAAGATCCTTTTCAGTAGGACCGAAGGTATTAGTCCTCTTACGTACCTCTGAAAATAAACTTGTTGAGACAAGTGGCATGGTCCATGTCAGGTGCTAGAGCAAACAGGAACCTGTACCTATAAAATAGCCCAGCCTGATAGAAAGCAAAAGACCCAACTTTATCATATAAATCTCCTAAAGGAGTAGAAAGAAAATCTTTCCACTGCCAGCTCCTCGATATTGTCTTGTTTGGTACCTGAGGAGATAGACAACTATGATCTTATTCCCCAAGAACTATCTAGAGAGAAACAAGAAGATTTGAACGACCTTATTATGACATTCCCCAATGTATTCTGCGAAAAACCAGTGCAAGTACATGGTACCTTTCATTATATCAGAACTCCAAAGGGAAAAGTGGTCTATTTGAAACCATATAGACTCCCAGAAGCACAAACACAAATAGTGGTTGAGGAAGTGAATAAAATGCTGAAAGCAAACTTTATCAAGCCCTCTTCAAGTCAATGGTCTTCCCCTATTGTATTGGTAACAAAACCTGATCATTCTTGGAGGTTTTACAGAGATTTCATGCAGATTAATGCCATCTCTGCCTTCGATGCCTATCCTATGCCATGCATCAATGAGTTAATAGATAAACCTGGAAATGCCAATTCCTATCAACCCTCGATTTAACTAAGGGATATTGGCAGGTCCCAGTACATGGACCTGATAAGGAAAAGATCGCTTTCTTGACACCCCTGGCACTATTCCAGTTCAAAGTCCTCCCTTTTGGCCTGCATGGGTGTGAAGGATTGGTCACTAGGGCGTTGCCTACCGGCTCCTTGCAGCGATGGGCTTACTCCTTTCTTTTGGAGGCACCGGATCGCAAGTCATCCAGGATTATCCGGGGTCAGTGCAAGCAGGAGACTTAGCCCCCTTCTGTCCCATGCAGATTGTGGACTTGGGCGAGTTTGGGGACTGATTCCCCCACACCATAGGCTAGATTCACCTCCCAGTGGTTTAACATGCTACAAGGCAGTGGAACCACAGGGGTGCCACTGAGCCGGGATGTATAAAATGGTCTCAAGAAAATGTCAGAGGAGCCACTATCTGACAATGGATGTGAGAAAAGAAAAGGACTGGAAGAAGGCAGAGGCAGATCCAGGCCAGAAGGAGTCTGACCAGGACTAGGACAGGAGGAGGCAGAAGGCAGGAAAAAGAATCAGGCAAGTAACAAGGAAGAGAGCCAGCGAGCGAGCAGCAAGGGCAGAAAGGACCCAGGGGCCATGGAAGAGGCAGAAAACTAACCAGGACAGTGGGAGCGTTAAGACGTACTGCTCAAGCGTGTCGCCTGCCTTTTATAGAGGGAGCGGTGTGTCAGCGGTTTTCCTGGAATCCAAACATCATTGGCGATCAGTTGACCTCGGTGCACAAGGGTGCACCGTGACATCAGCGTGCTAGAGTACCGATCCCAAAAGCATCCCGGGCGACCACAGCACCTCCAAGGAAATCCCCACAAGTGCCTGCCGCTACTGAGAACTCCCCAGGGACCGTAGATGAAAGCGTGCCTGCCCGCAACACCGGGGATACAATCGCCAAGTTCCAACAAGTAAGTGGTGCGGGCGGCGCTTGCGGCCATGGCAGCACATAACAATGGGACCCCAGCCACTTTCCAATGACTTATGGACGGGATATCACAGCCCTACTCTGAATTTCTGTGGGGCCTTTATTGACGACATAGTCATTTATAGTACAACTTGGGAAGACCATCTTTTCCATCTTTCTACTATTATGAGAACCCTCAGAGAGGCTGGTTTAACTGCCAATCCATACAAATGTAAGCTGGCTTAATCAGCCATGAAATAGGTTGGCTTCCTTGTAGGGAATGGCAGTGTCCAGCCCCAACAAGAAAAAGTGAAATCCATCCTAGATGCCCCCAAAGCCAAGGCCAAGAGAGACCTCAGGTCATTGCTAGGATTGATTGGTTATTACAATAGGTTTATCCCAAAATGTTCAGCTACAACGGCCAGATTAACAGACAAACTAAGGAATTCTGAAACACCAGAAGATTCATTGGACTGAGGAGGATGATGTATGTTACAATAACCTAAAACAGAGCTTGTGCTCGAACACAATCCTAAAAGTAGTAGACTTTTCAAAAGAATTTGTGTTACAAACTGATGCCTCTTCCCCAAGCTTTTATACATATTCGGTAATGTGCCAATCTGGCTGGGGCAGAAATACTTTGAGGAACTACACACTATGAGCTAACGTTTCCTGTGGCATGCTGGAGTGGTCCGTAAGAAATGGAGACATATGACCTTACCCTATGAGAAAGGGGGTTTTGCAGCTCCCGACCTGACCCTATATTGGATAGCGGCCCAAGCCCAATTTGCCACACATTGGTATAAACATCCCATTACTCCCTCTCATGTTAAGCTTGAACAACTAGCCATGACTGAAGTCAACACCATGACTCTGATCCTCCAGCATAAATACACAACTAGCGCCCTAGCTGATCCCATTGCATCCACCCTAATGGTGTGGCGACGCCTTCTTGATCATATTTCTACCCCCGCCCATATTATAAATGGCTCCCCATATGGTGCTTCCCTGGGTTAGTACCCACCCATGACAAACTCCTTTCTCGGCACTGGTCTAACCTAGGGTACCATGCCTTGACACACTTGTTCCCAGCAGAGCAGTTCATCACCCCACAGACTTGGCACCCCGGCCACACATGCTCTGCCCTGGAAATGCTGCAGTATTACAGGCTCTGCGATGCAATTCGTAGCATGTGGTCATCATTCCCAGTAGAACCCCGGACACCCCCGAGCTTCAGTATATTGCCAATTCCAGCAATGGTCAGGGAATAGTCTCTTCCCTATATAAAAATCCTTTTAACAAAGCTCCCAGATGTGATTTCTAATGCCCGGAATGCCTGGGCCAAAGAATTTGGTTTGGATATCACAGACAAAATGTTGAAGAAGATGTGCTCCCACACGCGTAAGTTCTCCTTGAATCACAGATACCGATGCATGCAATACAAACTGTTAAATAGAGTGCATTACACCCCGCATAGATTGACACGGATTTCCCATGACCAAGTGCAGGTCTGCCCGAGATGCCTGGCCGAGAACACGGACCATGAGCATATGTTTTGGTCATGCCCTGCGCTGAATGCATTCTTGGGGGGGGGGGTGTTCTTGGGGCACTTGCTGAAATTGTGGATGTGACGATTTGCCTGATCCAATGGTTCTCTTGTTTGGTATTTGGAGAGGGGATGAAGTTAAGAAGAAGTCTATATTTATCAATGTGGGGAGTATGGTGGCCAGGAAATGTATACTGCAGTGTTGGAAACAGTCCTTCCCTCCTACCTTTAAGATGTGGCTCTCTGCCCTCACTTGGACACAGACATGCGAAGAGGAATATATTGCCTCACTTCCTTCACAAGCTCGCCCAAGGAATATTTGGACTGCCTTTTGTAGCTATCTTAATAGAGAAGCAGACGGAGACTGAAGCTCCGCTGTATCCCCATCCTCATGAACAAAAGTGTACTTACTCCTAGCCTGATGTAGTTGTTATTCAAGGTTACCTGTGAATGAGCTGTACTCATACTGTTTGTAACAATGTTTAAATGCTCAGAGTTTGTATTTGCCTGCCCTTGCAAATAAAACAAATGTTTAAAAAAAAACTGGTGCCTCTCTCACAGGGTTAGGAGCAGTTTTATCACAACGATAAGATGGACTAGAACACCATATCCTATTCACAAGTCGTAAACTCTTCCCACGAGAGAAGAACTATGCTGTGTTGGAATTAGAAGCCCTTGCCATCAAATGTGCAATTGTCCATCTAAGATAGTACCTTCTAGGAAGAAAGTTCAAACTTGTCACCGACCACTCACCTTTAGAATGTATAAGCCAACGAAAGGGCTCTAACCCTCCAGTCATGCAATGGTTCTTAGACCTGCAACCCTTCTGTTTCACTGTGGAACCCCTAAAAGGTAATGAACAGGGGAACGTCGACTTCCTTTCCCAGTTTCCCTGTGAAAACAAATGGGGCTACATCGTAAAGGGAAAGGGTATGTGAGAAACCAGAGGGTGTCTCACCCACTAGTCCCCGGGGATCTCTCTCTCAGGTGGCCAGGGCATGGCCATCGCGTTTGGATCCAGACCCTGGGGGTGGACCAGTGCATGAGGATCACCTGGGGTGAGGGGTCTTAATGGAGTGGGGGTGAGGCAGCCGATGGCGAGAAGCTGTATTCTCCCTTTTTTGTTCATCTACCCTATCCTATTTTTTAGGATACTCCAAAGTCTCAACCCCCTGCCCTTTTTATACAAACACTGGGCCAAGGAAGAGGGTGATTGAGAGTAACAAGACTAACTCTGACACATTGTATTGGACGTGTCCCTTTAATCAGGTCAGGCGAAGTCAGGCACTTGATTCCAAGTACATACACCTGATATCAATTAGCTCTCCTCATGCGGATAAAAGGCAACACCGAACTAGACACTGTGAGCAAGGCAGAATACGAGTATAAGCAGAACCTCCGGGACAAAAACACCTAACTACACACTCTGAGAAAGGCAGAATATGAGTATGAGCAGAACCTCCGGGACAAAGGCAAAAATGCTGGAGCAGAGCGACGGTCAAACAAAAAAGAAGCGCTGCTACCGCAGGATTCTTCCCATACTGGTTATGTTCAGAAAAAATCTAATTGGGACCCTTAATATTACTAGTAATAATTGTATTGAGAGAAATATACATTTACACAAATAAAGCTTGCTTAAACAAAGAAGTGTTGTCACAAAAAGAAGGAAGGAGGGAGTAAACTGGCTCCTGAACTGGATTAGTTCTCAAAGGAAACAATAAACAGTAAGTGCATATATCAAGTTAACATATATTCATGGTAATAAAAAACCTATATTCTGAAAAAGAAGTGCCACATAAATCACACAAAGTATATCTAGAAATCAAGGTACATGTTCAGTTGACCTATATTCATTTCAAGTTGACATGTATTTGTTGTGATAGAAATTCTAAAAGGAATATGTCACATTACAAATTGACATATGTGTGTTATAATGAAGATTCTGAGAAACATATGCCGACGCTGCAGGGGGTGAGATTGAAATGCAACCATCAAATAAACATTGGCCGCATCTTTAAGAGTACCAGTTTGTGAACCCTGGTGTTGTTCTTTGTGTTCCCCCTTGCACATGATGCATTTCGTCGGCAATTATAAAATAATTTAAACCAAACCAATGTAACTCATAGCTGTTCCTGATGGCCGACTTCTTCAGGGCGAAAAGACAACCCCACGGGTCTCCTATAGGTTATCTCTGTAGGGCCACGCGTCTCAACATAGAGGCTGCTTGCAAGTCAGGGCACCATTTAAATGTAAGCTCCACGTGGCTGCTCAAAGCTACAAATGCTGGAGTAGCGACCGTGGGTTGGACAGAGGAAATGGATCTCCACTTCATCAAGAACTCCCCTTAAAAAGGGCATGTGTGTTGTGCCCCTTCTGTTATTCAACCTCCATGCGCAAGATCGATTGTCCCATGCGTGTATGCGATGGTGAGTATCAGGTCCTCATATCCGTGGGCAATACGGATCCTCTATCTTAATGCGTATGTTGCAGGGTGCAGGTGGAAGTCAGTCCCGGGTGACGTTCCCGAACTGTGTGTCTCCCCGTTGCGATCTGCGGTTCCCTTGCGTGCTTGAAAGCATGTCGGGAGAGTCCACGTTCAGTGCGGAAATCTGTGGAAGTGTAATGAGCGACAGACCAAGTCATGAGAACTGCGGATAGAAAATTCCAAGAGGTCCCTATTGGTCGTTGCCTCCGACAGGCCACGACAGACACGTGGAGAAGGCCAGATCTCACAAGTGAAGTCTGCATTGTGTTTCTAGGACGCCAGCAATCCTCTCGGGTGAACAGCAAAGTTGGGGAGGAGAGGCCAAGCCTGTGCTACTGATCTTGACTCATGAATTAGAAATCGCAAAACCTAGAAAAAGACGCACACAGCCGGTGAGTTAGCAAGCGACCTGAGAGACCAGTGTGTGTTAAAGTTTGAAATAGAAACATTATATCGCAAGGAAGGATGCATGTGTATGGATGAGATGCGAAGAAAGGCAGACCTGTGAGTGAACTTTGATGTAAAGGACAGTTCTGAGGTCAGCGATAGTAAGTATCGGAGTGGTCCAGTGAAAGGAGGTAGCCGACTCGAAAGTGTCTGTGAAAGGTAGTTTGTTTAAAGCGAGAAAGCAAATAAACAGCAAAAGTGAAATAACGAAGATTGATTCCTAGAGAAGGGAAGATTGAAAGTTAAACGGTGCACTTTGAGTCGAAGTGGTCCTGCAGTGATCTGTAAAGAAAGCCCTGCACATTTGAAAGTCTTTAACATCCGAAAGTGGTCTTAGCCCGACAGAGGGAGACCTGAAGTATAATAAACTTGGGGAAGGGAGCCCCCTTGCAAGTTTGTATTGAACTGTATAGTGAGAGGTCTGAACTCAACAGAGGGGGACATACGAGAACTGTGTGGTATGATATGATATGTCATTTATAACGCGCTTAATACCCAGAGGTTTTTAAGTGTGGACCCGGGGATCGAACCTGTGGTGCTCTTTGTCGTCTTACTTCCAAGGTGAGCACGTTGCCCCTGAGCTATTCTCCTGGTGACAGGTCAGAGCCCGACAGAGGGGAACCTATGAGAACTGTGTGGTGAAAGATCTGAGCCCGACAGAGCAGGATATTTGTGGACGTTTTGGTTGAAAACTTATTTTTGGAAGTCAGAGAAAGAGACTTTAACGTGGACAGCCAGACGGGCCTCGATCCATGATTTTGAACTGAGTATTGTGTTGGAAACCGAGCCAGAGTATGTCATCCTTCCTACAGGGACCGCCTTACACTGTGAAGCCTAACGTGGGGAGGAGAGCTGGTTCAATCACATTATCATTTGAACACCGATTTTTCCTTTTGTGTACATTTCTCCTTTTCACACTTTTTTGTACAAGAGATAGGGCAGGCAGTAGGTTTTGTAGCATGGGCCATTTTGATTTTACAGACTCCACTAGGACTGCGTTAGTTATTATTTGATGGTCGAGACTACTCCCATCTTAGTTATAGGGCAAAGTAGGAGTTTCTCCAGCCCCAATATTTTCAATAAAGGTTTTACAAATGTACCCATTGTGTCAGTATTATGCTTGTGATACCATGTCTTGCCTACACCTCAGAGCTCTCTCGTTAGGTGAGAGTGCATCAGCCTGCAATTCCTTGTTTGATTATCGTGACTCGCTTGCTTCCTAGCCACTCTTCTCTCACTAGTCATTAGTGTTTATGGTTCAACCGGGATACTGCTCTGATCTTTGTCAATTGCAATTGACTTTGGATGGAACTGGATCCAATTGTCCACTGTCACTCAACCCCTCTCTCCACTTTGTCAGTGTCAGATATCAGGTAGGCATTGTCGACACAGTTCCTCTTGTCTGCCCCAGTTTGGTAGGCAATAGCGCTGCAGTCTTTGGTTTGTCCCTCTCCTCGATACTGCCTCTGGCAGCTCCATTGCACTGCAGCCAGGTCCCCCACAGCAGGATATTGAAGACCCCACCATTTCCATTGGGTCTTTTTAAGCTGCAGTGGTGCCAGTGGCCAGATGACATGACTGCTTGTTTTAAAGGTTTAGTCCAAAATAAAAAAAAATGTGGGAAACTGGGCGCCAATCACTTTTCAAACAGGGCATTTTTGATAAGCCCAAAAGACAGACCAGAAGACACAAATTCAATTCAAGCATCAAATATCACAATGAAAAAAGACAATTATATCTTCGTGTTGAGGATTTGGCAAACATTTAGAGACAGAGGATTTTGAGGATTTTGAGATTTTTCAGATATACTCAGGGGCACAAAAAAAAAGCTTTTCCAAGTGAGGATTTAAGAATTTGACCAGCATAGAAAGCATGTAACTAAGTGACAGAATCGCAATTCAGCAATTTGATACAATATTCATCTCAATTTAACTTGAATAAACCTTCTGTTTGAAAAGTAATTGGTGCAGTTTCCAAAATGCTTCTTTTTTAAAGTATTTATATATTGTGAAGATGCAATATACTTTTGGGATCAGACGTGTGGCAATACATATTTTCTCTTAATTATGTGGATGTAGCGTCACAATATCAGCAACGTTTCTGTTTGCATTGTTTTAAAAGGTGATTCATTGGAGGCCACCAGGGGGCGGCTGAAGAATAGTCCCCAGAAGCGTGGGCTCCTGACCCAGGTACGAGAAAGTTGAAATGGCCCCCGCTTTTTGCCCCCCCTGGACGCCAGCTTTGAGCAGAAGTGATGTGAATACCCCCGGCACATGTCATTGAAGTCCCGAAACGAAAGAAAATGCTGCGGGAACCAGAAGGAAAGCCTCCTTGCTGATACGCGATGATTGGGCCCTCCCCCTGGCCCGGTCCATGGAGCCGTTGAGCTGACAGCGAGGTTGTCCTCGAGCTGCGAGGGAAACGGCATCAGGCTCTGTGTAAAGGAGATTGGGGCTCCCTCTAATAGGAGTGCCGTACACCCTCCTTCCAAGATTGGGTGCCGGCTACCCCGACCTGAGGACCCCGCTCACCCTGAAGGACTGCCCAGTGGAGATGTGAGGAGACCTGGGGGTTCAGTTCGAGACCGCGGGTGAGCAGGAAGGAGGAGTTGGGGCACTGCTCTGGATCCACGCGGTGCAGTCAGAGGACGCAGTGACTGCAGGGATCCGGACCCAGGAGACACAAGCGGTATGATCCCCCGCAGGATGGCACCGGCTGCATCACGTGAGTGGAGCACAGAAGCCTTTACGAGAGAGACACACTCCTTTTGCCAACGACCCGAGGGGGGTTGCCGCACACCACACTACACAGGCGGCAGAGGTGGCCACCTGTGAAGGTCCCCAGATGCCGGGTCCGTCCAGGCAAGCAACAGGCTGAAGGTTAGGAGGTATGTTGTGCGCAGAGCCCTAGGTCCGCCAATACCCACCCTTTCCTAGCCACTTAGCCCGCCAGACCTCCGCAGGACCACAGGAGGGGCGGTGCAGAACCCCACAGGTCATTGGGAGTGGGGGAAGTGAGGGCTGCCCCCCCCCATCAGGCTGAACTGCGTTTCCCCTCCAGCTCACGAGAGTGGAGGACGCCCGTGCCTACTGGAGGTCTGCCCGGAACCCTGGAGAAGAGCGCAGGGGGGATAGTGGAAGCACTTCTGAGTACAGGTTCTCCACATGGACCCCGGTTGTATTTATCCCTCAGAGCACCACTGGTGTCCTGTGGCCTGGGGACTTGGGGCCCAGACCCAGTGCCTTAGGGGGATAATAGTTGGAGGAAGACTGTGTGTAGCGCTGATGCCCTCAGGACACCGTGAGAGACGGATATGCGGTGGTGGAGTAGGGAGGTGTGGGCCCCCTTGATTGGGGCATGTGCCCACCTTCGTTACCACTAGTGAGCTGGGAGGAGCTACTACAGGTCTGGGCAAGGACTACAGTGCTGGACTGCAGAAGGCCCCCGAGGAGTGGCACTCCCTGACGCTGCCCAACGGTTTCATTAGAAGAGGGTCCTGTGCTATCCACGCAACAAGGTGGCTCTCCCCCAATCGCAATACCACCGGGGAGAGCCCAGTTGATCGCAGGGCAGGTCTCTGGGTACCAGAGGAGTATTCCTTGACCCCTTCCAAGGGGGGTTAGGAGGGCACACAGTTGGTGGGGAAACAGCTCACTGTCTGTGGACGCACGTGAAAGGCTCGGGAGCGGTACATGGACCCAAGGGCCAAACTACTTAACTTCAGATACACACATAGAGAGGGCTCAGAAGGGCTGGATAATATGGACGACATGGCACGGGGCCATGAGGAGTCAGCTGCAATGAAAAAAGATGTTGCGGCCCTGATGGAAGAGATTTGGAACATGAGAGCAGACATCAGGGGATGCGTGGACAAAATCACTAAAAGCCTCGACAAGATGGAAGAACACCTTGATGAAGTGGAACATAACTAGTCCTCCCTCCACACCTTGGAGACCCAAATGGACGTTAGCCTTTCTGAGGTAGAGAGGAGAGAGGAGGAGATGGTACTCAGAATGGATGACCTGGAAAATTGTGAGAGACGTTACAACCTCAGCATTTTTGGGATCCCGGAGAGAGAGGGGGAGACCGACGCAGATCTGCAGAGGACCCCTTAGGAGATCACAAAGCTCCTTTTTTATAAGGACTCGGTTGATGAAGCCAAAATAGAAAGAATTCATAGAGCAGGTGGAACGACAGGGGGTCCCAGATCGGGCCTCGTCCACCTACATAATTATGGCGACAGGGTCAAGATCCTTGAAAGAGTGAGATCGAAAGGTGCGGTGACATACGGCTCAGCACGGGTCACAGTTTTTCAAGATCTCTCCTCTCTGTCTATCGAAGAAGGGCCTTTGCTCCCCCCTCATCAAGTGGCTCAATGAGAAGGGGGTGAGGTACAGGTGGGGGTTCCCATTTGCCCTTTCCTTCGAGATAGAGGACCACACATTTCAGATCTCCTCCACAGAAGAGATACACAGGATCACCAGGGAGTTTACGGGTACAGAGGAGGAGCCACATACTTCAAGAGGAAACCAAGAGGAAGGTCGCTGGGAGGTGAAAGGACCACAAAGACGTTGTATCCCAGGCTCCCGTAAATATAGGAAATTAGGCACCCCCCTGGACAGAGTCGTAACTTTACAATGCCACTCGGAAAGGCGTGGGTCATGTGGGATGGTTGCTTGCATTTGAAAAGACCACGACCGGGGGTTAGGACTTCTGATGGTGTCCATGATATTGATGTTTGATTTTTTTCAGCAAGCAAGTTGAAAGTGGGTACCCTCAATGTCAAGGGGCGTAACTCACATACAAAAAGGTCACTGGTCACAAGGGAGTTCTGGACATTGGGACTGGACATATTGTTCCTCCAGGAGACTAGATTCTCCAAGGGGGAAGAGAGGAGGATTCCAAGTGCACATATATGTAGTCAGTACTGGGGCTCGGGCCCACTGAGAATGGCAGGGGTGGGCATTCTGGTGAACAGATTGTTAAGGATGGAAATTGTTGAGACATGGTCTGATGTAGAGCGTTGGACCTTAGTGGTCATGGGTACCATAAAAGGGGTTTGTTTTTCACTTGCAACTGTTTATGCCCAAACCAGGGGCAGTTGAGGTTTCTGGGGAATGTGATGGCAAAGATTTTGGTTGCGAACACGGGCCACCTCATCACTGGGGGGGGGGGGGGAGTAATATCTGGGCTGACAGGGGTCTAGATAGGCTGAATTCCAGGAAGAATTAGTAGGGTACGGGTTAAGAGACGTATGGAGACACTTCCACCCCAATGAGAGGGGATACACTTTTTTCTCCCCGCCACCTGGTACGTATACCAGAACAGACTATTTGTATATCTTGAGGGAACTGTGGCAAGAGGCGATGAACTCAGACATTACCCCAATATCGTGGTCAGACCATGAGTAGAGCACTCGCTTTGATATCTGTGCAGAGCCTGCTGATGCAGGTTCGAATCCCGGCAGGCCCAAACTCAGCCTTTCATCCTTCTGAGGTTGATAAATGAGCACCACAAACCGTGGGTAATGATAAGCAGCACTCAGATACCTGAGGGTTCGTAGCGCTATATAAATACTAAATTATTATTATTATTATTATTATTAATTAATCTCTATGGAAGGACCCTGTTTTCTTGAACGAGCTGAGTGAGGGAACTGGGGAATACTTTACACTAAATAATACGGGAGGCGTGGCACGGGACATGTTGTGGGTGGCTGGGAAGGCCACGCATCGAGGGATTCTGATCAGAGAAGGGGCGAGGAAAAAACAAGAGACCGGGTGCTAATTGATGGGAGGCTGGGGGCGGAAATAGGAAGGTTGGAGATGGCTCATGAACGGCACATTAGACGAGAGGAACATATTGCAACCACAAGGGCTAAAAGGGAGGAACTTCACATATTGGAAGAAGGGAAGATACTTCGAAACCTCCAGTACTTGAAGCAGAAGTTCTATGAGAAGGGGGACAAAGCGGACGCATTGTTGGCAGCCAGGTTGAGGAGGCAGAGGACGGAAAGATGGGTCAATGGAATAGATGGTGTAGAAGGGGGCAGCGACTTACCAGAAATGGGGACTGCAGAAACTTTTTGCGACCTTTTATGAATCCTTATATACCTCAGAGGTGGGTCAGGAAGTAGAGGATCCGAACCAGTACCTAGTGGGGGATCACCTACTCACACTTTCCCAAACAGATTCCGAGGCATTGAATGCCCCATAATGGAGGAAGAGGTCAGGACAGCAGTGGGAAGATTGCCACTGGGTAAGGCACCGGGGGATACACGGCAGGATTTTATAAGTGCTTTCTTCCTCTCCTATTGCAGTTTACGACAGAACTGTCCAATGAGATATTAGCGTCAGGAAATGGCACTTAACGTAGACCTTCGTGGAATAGACCCGAAGCACAATATACATCTGCCAAAGTTGCCCTCAGCTTAATTGTTTGCACACTTATTTAATGGTCACTTTTGTGTTTGTGCCAAGTTTGTATCCGTTTGGGAGGGCACTCATCACGGTAATACACAAAGAGGGGAGGGATCTGCCCTATCTCCCTATTAAACATGGATGCGAAAATATACATGTGGATCCTGGTGGCCAGATTTGAGGGGGTTTATGCCGACACTGGCCCACCCGGAACAGGGGGAGTTCATCAAGGGGAGACAGGGGGCGGATACCATGCAAAAGACTTTGCATATGATCCATGCATGTTGGGATATGGATGGTGACACAACCCTTTTGTTATGTGACGCTGAAAAGGTGTTTGACGGGGTGGAGTGGAGTCTTCTCAAGGTTGTCTTCATCAAATTTGGCATCCGGGGAAGCATCCTTCGAGGTATATTGGCCCTTTACTCTGCTCCAAAAGCAAGTGTAATGGTGAACGGGGGGTACTCCTGTTTGAACTAGGGAGAGGAACGAGACAGGCCTTCCCTCTATCCCCAATCTTGTTTGCGCTGTCTTTGGAGCCCTTGGTCCAAAGGATTAGATATGATCCAGGGGTGGTGGGTTTCCGAGTCAGGGTGGAATATAAAATTGCATTATATGCCGATGACATGCTCCTGTATGTTACGGAACCATTGCAGTCCATACCCGCTGTGTTTTCATTGATCGAATATTACGGTTGGGGGGGCGGGATTGAAAATTAACAGGCCTAAATCAGTGGTCTTCCCCTTGGATTCCAAAAAAGGGAAATGGATAGGTTCACGTCGTTGGGGATGCAGATAAGTCGATGGGTATAAATGTGACGAGAACCTGTGAGGATCTATTCGAAGGGAACTGTCCCCCCGTGATGCAGAAGATAAATGAGGATCTTCCAACGTAGGTCAAGTTAACGATTTCTTGGCTGGGTCAGCTTAATGCACTTAAAATGGTGGTCCTCCCCAGGGTTCTTCATCTGTTCCAGGTGCTGCCCATCCACATTCCAGAGGGATTCTTTAGGGAGATTCGGGGCACCATTCTGAGCTGAAAAAGGCGAGACTTCCCAGGGAGACATTGGTGTTACCTAAGGAGAAAGGGGCTGGGCCTCCCAGATATGAAACTATATTATCAGGTGACAGTTACAAGTCCTCGTTCCCCATCTTCAATCTCAGCGGGACCTTCAGTGGATTGTGTTGGACAACTTACTGTTAAATCTGGCGACTGTTGGAGAATGGGTTTGGGTCCATTGGTCATTGGCACACTGTGGGATATCTGGAAACAGGGGGGGGGACATGAAGGGAGTCACCTCTGGGTTCTGGGGGTGCGGGACATGATACCGAACTCTGAAAGATTCCAGAAATGGTTTGAGGCTAAACTTAAGCAGATAGGTCAACTTTGGAAGGGGGGGGGTACCGGTGTAACAATAAATGATCCAGAGGAGTCGCTGGGAATAGGTAAACTGTCATTATTAACTTTTTTCAGATCAAAAGGTCCTCACAAGTGCATGCCTGAGGGAAAAGTTGCAGAGGGAGCTCACGCCCTTTGAATCGCTCCTGGACAAAAGAACAGAAATGACGGGGCTGATCTTGGCAATTTATGGGGCCCTGGTTGGGCGGGGAAAGCGATCCACAGGAAAATTGAGGGGTTTATGTGGTCATGACTTTGGGTCTAGTATCAAATCTGATTTATGGGATACACTATATAGTGCTGCTGCAAAGACATCCATCTCATGCCAATACAAACTACACTCCATTAAGTTACTCCACAGATGGCACTATGACCCAATTATTTTGTCTAAGATGTGCCCTAATACTAGCCCCATGTGCTGCAGGGGGTGTGCGAGGAATGCTGATTATTGGCACATGTGGTGGGACTGCCCAAGGGTGCAAGTATTCTGGGATGAGGTACTGGGGTGGATAAAGGATGTGGACGAAATAGCATGGACGAAAACACATCTTTTGGTTCTCTTTGGGTACGTGGAGGAGGAGGGGGAATATGTGAGGCTTCCCAAAGTGCCGGCCTTATTGCTCTTAGCCGGGAGGGCGTGCATAGCGACCAAATGGAAGTCTGAATCCCCTCATCCAAGAGTGAGTGGATTCATGTAGCCAGGAACATGTATGTAATGGAAAGAATAACGGCGGGGCTCCATGGCCAGGTGTGCTCCTTCGAGATGGAATGGGTGGAATTCACTGAGAAATATATCACCAGGTCCCAGTAGCCTAGAGGTTGGGATCTGAAGGGGTCCAGGGGCGGAAGATGGAAATGGCACAATAGACCTACCAACTGAGTAAGAAGCAAACCAACTGGACTTCAAAGGGAAGGTTAACGAAGAGGAGACAAGATTATAATGTTAGCTGTGCAATGCGCCTGGAAGTATGCAGGGGTGCTAGTGGTGTGCTGAAGAAGTACTGGGGATGGGGAGGCAAGGGGGAGTTCTTCAAGGTTGGGCAATTTTGATGTTATCAGAGCTACTAGTGAACTCTGACACTTTTGGAGGTGTGTATTACGTATTGTATTGTGGTTTGAAAACTTTAATAAAACACACATTTGAAGAAAAAAAAAGGTGATTCATCAGATATCTCCCCTTGATCCTACCATGCTTATTTTGGCCATTTATTTCTTCACAAGTTTATTTTCTGCTTTTACTGCCTTTTCTACTGCTTCCTTGTCTTTTTCCTGTTCTTTTAAAATAATGTACGATAGTCACCTGTATCTCGGGCCATCCTTTTACTTCAATCCCTACTACTTTTTATAGGGAAGCCTGCACATCTTTAGGGAGCCCCCTCACTAGAATATGATAAAATAAAGGTATTTTATTGTCCCATTCCTTTTTATTCTCTTGTGTCCACATTTCTTGTATTGATTGTGTGTATTCGGCAGAGTCCTCCTCTGGTTTCATTTTGCTTTTTAATATTGATCCCATATCTGACGTATCTGGATACAGCTCTCCGAGCTTTCCACAAATGTGCTCGATAATCATTAAAAGGTGCCCCATCATGTATGTTGGTGCTCAATTTTACCTCTGTATACCGTGTTTGCTTCCAAATCTTACTTTGTTCCCATACCAAAACTGCCAATAAACTCTTGATGTCCCCTATGGCCAGTGGGATCCCTGCTGTCTCCTTCTCGAATACATATATCCACTTGCTGGCCCCTGCCGTTAGTGAAGGTAAACTGTAGACCAAATTATCCCTATCCATTGTCTGTCAGGGTACGTAGTGCTCTTCCCCTTTTGCCTTGTGTAGAAGGGGCAGTTGAGTGTGTGCTCTGAGTTTACCCCCCCCCATCGTGGTCTTTTTGCTACTGCCATTGTTGCGTTCCTGCTTCGAAGCCTATTTCCCCAAATCCCTGTTTGTTTCTCTCTTTCCTCTTCTTCCCCTTCTTTCCGCCTGCTTCCTCTACCTACACTTGTTAAATCACAATGATCTAATTCGTCATCCCGACTGTCATTGTCACTGCTTTCCTCACAGTCTGATGCAGTATAAGTAATTACCTTATGTCGTGTCTGGCTTGTCCTTTCCAATGTCCTGTACCCATTCATCAATTTTAAATTGTATACATCCTGCTGTCCATCCCTGCTGGTCCTCTCCTTTTCCCTGTTCCTTCCATTTTTCTCTATCTCCCTCTCCATTACTTTTTCTGCTTCTCTAAACATTGAGTCCAGGTGCTGTTGTGTGCTTTCCTAAATGTCCAGTAAATATTTCTTATTCTCTTTCGCTGATCTGAGAAACCTGAAGGTGTCTCCATATCTAGTCACCAGGGATCTGTCATTCAGGTGGCCAGGACACAGCCATCACTATTGGATCCAGTTCCTGTGGGTGCGCCAGTATGGGAGGATCAACTGGATGGGGGTCCTCGGGGTGTGGAAGCAGGACACTGATGGGTAAGACGCGGTGTCCCCCTTCTTCTAACACCTTTTCTCCAGCCTACCACATAGGATACTCAAACACTCTACACCCCCACCCTTTTCCGACACGAACACCACGAAAGACGACAGACTAACACTAGAGCCATTTACCTGACATGTCCCAATACAAGGGTCAGGCAAAGTCAGGCATTTGACCAGAATCACACACACATGCCCTTTCCCTTCCCCACTGAGATACAAAGGTGGAGCACAAGAGCAAATGAAGAGAAACACAGACAGCACAATGAGACAGCTATCCAAACACGGCAGATCAAAGGGAGGAGAAAGGCTGCGAGAATCAAAAGGGTAAAAAGGAGAGAAGCAACCTTGCCCTTTCCGACACAGACACGCAAAGCCTCTATGGAAGGAATCGTAAAACCGCGAACAATAGCCAGAATGTGTTGCAGCAGATGTTAACCGCACACAGAGCATGCCTACGCTGATAAGCAGAACAGAGAAAGACGCCTGCTACCATAGAACCGTCCTTGACTGCAGATATGAGGAAAGCCAAGAGGGTCATCACAGTCGGTGAGTCGATGGGAGAACCGATAAAGAAACTGAACTGTGTTGAATGAAAGACACAAAGTGTTAAATTAAGAAAAGTTCAAAGAACTGTGAACATTGAGGGAAAACCAGCTGCAGAGAGATCCGGGACCACGTGTGTGCTCACTCAAGACTCTTAATTATGTGGATGTAGCATCACAATATCAGCAACGTTGATCCCGCATTTGTTAAAACTACTGAAACCAGAAGGCCCTACGATGGCCACAAGGAAAAAGTCAAGGTGGGCATACAATGGTCTAGCAAAACACTCAGTACAATTGAAAGTCTTTGACCAGCACGTAATTGGAAAGCTAAGTAAGATGAATCCTGCATAGTGAATTCAAGTGAAAGAACTGTATAGTTGGTAAAGAATTGGCAAGAGGGAACCCGACGGAAGGATGTCCACAGTGAACTGTTTAAAAAGACATTCAGACTTGTGAATGTCACAGGTGAGATTGTTTTGAAAAGCCGTAGTGAACCTGACAGATTGAGGCTGATATTTGAGAGGGGTCTGAGCCCAGGAGAGGGGGACCAAGGTGTGAGAAGTCATCACCCACTGTACAAGCGGAAAGAAACTTTTTGTTTATTATTTTGAACGCACAAAGTCCTAATAGGCAAGAGACTTTTTATAGAAAAGAAACTTAACCACCGGAGGTCATGATAGCTGGGAGCGGAACTGTTGTCTCGTGCTGGGAAAGCTGAAGTGTGTGCTGTGCTCAGGAGTCCCGCCTTGAGCCGTGCTCAAAACGTGGGGAAGGGAGACCACACTATCATTGGTACACACTTCTTTCTTTCTTGTGAACCTTATCGCACACTCTTATTGTATTTAGTATTGGCAATAGTTTTTTTTTAATATAGGCCCTTTTATATCACAAGACGCAACTAGGACTGACTTATTATTATTTGATGGTCAGAGCTTGCTCCCATCTTAGATTTAAGTTTAGATTAGGTGTTTGTCCACCCCACTTATACAGTTTAATAAACACCCTTGAATTGTGTCCACTTGTGTTTCACTTTACTGTTGCCACCATGAGTTCCTTACACTGCCTTATCATTCGAATGAAATTCTGGCTCTACCTTATTTTTCTTTGTCTTCTCCCTGTCTGGAGAGGCCCACCTAGGATTTGCATATCCTGCAGCCAGCTTTAATAATGGAAATGATCCATGATCAAATGATCTTCGTAAATTTTCCAGAGACTGAAAATGTCCTGTCACTTTTTAAGCTTTGTACATTTATATGTTGCTAACAGATATGAATGCATACTGTCAAGTATATCCTTTTGAAATGTCACTTCTGCAGCCCATTCCTGATAACATTTGCCCACTGTGTCATTCATCCTCTCAATGTGATATTTACTATTTGATCACGATATTGGGGCAATTTATTGCACATATTATCAAGGGGTGAGACCATATAATAGGATGACATTA
The DNA here is from genome assembly GCF_040938575.1 of Ambystoma mexicanum. Classification (NCBI taxonomy): domain Eukaryota; kingdom Metazoa; phylum Chordata; class Amphibia; order Caudata; family Ambystomatidae; genus Ambystoma; species Ambystoma mexicanum. The sequence goes on along the minus strand of NC_090930.1, from coordinate 442,897,798 downwards.
TTGTGCCCTTTTCCCAATTTTTACAGTACTTTCCCCCCTTCTATTCTTGCCCCCCCCCTTACTTATATCTCAAAATACTTTTACCCCTTACTCACTCACACTCACTCCCTCTTATACATACTGTCCTACTCGTTCATCTTATTTCATTCAGACTAGCCTTCTCCTCAGGCCCTGCCCTTTCACACCACACACACACACACACACACAATGACCCTCTCCACGGACCCATCTTGTTAATTTCAGTTAATACACAACTGGCCCTCTCCACAGGCCCACCACCTTAACAAATATGCCCTATATTAATGTGCCTAGGGTTTGGTTGCTCCTCCCTCTGTTCAACATTGCCCCCTGCACGTGCTACACAGCTCCTTCAATATTTACATATTAGTTCAGCTCTGACCATTACGTGAGTACCAGACCCGCAATAAACAACACAATAACTTCACTTTATCACAGCAAACTACTACTATTTCAACAAACCACCAAGGCATATTGGCACGGGTATTATAGCTCAGTGGCAACATGCTCGTCTTGGAAGCAAGATGACGCAAAGCAACACATGTTCAAATTCCGGGTCCATTTTTAGAAACCACTTTGGTATTAAGCACGTTATAAAGAAAACAATTATGATTATGATATGCCTCTTCACCTTCTATTCACAACTCCTTAATCCGTGAATACAAAATTATGCAACTATACCAACTGCCTGAACTACACGCAACTCTCATCTAACAAGGTTCGGCACTTACTACGCAACCCTCTGCTCTAACGCAGATGTGCCACCGCCCCTCTTGCTCCCTATAGGGTAAGTGGACCTAAAATCTATGACTACTATGGCCAATCACCCTCCACCACTTGAGGGTGTGTCCTATACACCATAAAAATAATCCCTCCCCCTGCATGGGTATCAGGTAATATTATCCCCACCAATAATATTGCCATATATATGGTCGTGGGGTAAGGCAATATTATTAGTGAGGATAATTTATGGGGTTATTGGGACCAGGGTTGTGGGGGTGTCCTCCGCTCCATTAAAAAAATGATGTGGTTTACGGGGGTGTCCCCCGCAGGTTCCATGGCTTAATATCGCCACAAAAATATAGCAATATTTTTGTATGGCCATATATTTGCAGGGATATTAACACATGAAACCCCTGCATGTTCATGCGCGGGTACACCCACATATCCTTCTTCAGAGATTCTCGAGACTTCTCGACCCAAGGGTCTTCCTTTAAAGGCCCGTAACCCCTTCCAAGGGCAGGGAAAGTTTCAAACAGGCAGACCTTCGCGAACTCTGCATCTGCAAAGCCTCCTTGGTGTAGAGCTCTTACGACTGGTCTGCAAACGCTGTCCCGCACTCCTCCAGGAGCATGGTTGGAATACCCACATCTGGTCGGGAAAGCTGATATCTCCCTGTATGGGCATACATTATTCTGAAATGATTGGGTTCTGCAAACCTTGCCACGCCATACTTGACCACCTATTTGACGTCACAGTCCAACCCACAATTCCCACATCATAGTGCCAAAACATTGAGACAATTGAGATGACCAGCGGATCTTTATTCATCTGCGGCCGCTTATCTCCATCCATTTTTCATGGGACTGCAACCGATCATGACACTGCAGGAGCCTTGTACCATTGACAGGTTAACGTTTTAATGTTGCATCTTAGGGACTCTTCGAATCTCTTCCCATGCTAAAATGTGCAAAGGGGCAATATGAAACCGCAATGGGGCATTTTGAAAACGTCAGTAGACCAGTTTCATTAAACTAATATGCCAAATTATGAAATTATTGTGCATTCACTGACTTTCCCCGGCACCGATGAGCTTTGCTTTCTGACCTCCAAAGTATCAAGGGCAGTTCCTTTCTTACCGTATGATCCTGGCAACATGTAGTTTGCAATGTGCTGCCAGCCTCTGCGGCTAGTAAGCAAGTTAATAAAATGTGAATTTGTTTCTAGTGAAAAGCATGCTCTGAGGCTGGTTTACAGTGCCTCAGTCTAATTTTAAGCACTGTATATTTACCTGTAACTCAACTTTATCACCTATATGGCATTTGCTTGAAACACAATTATTTAAACCATTACCCAGCCGGGTGTATAGAACATTGTGGCTATCAACAAAGCCCCTCCCATTTTAGTGGGCTAATTCCACAGCTGATAGGTTTGCGCCTTTTTACCGTGCTGAACTTGTATTTTTACAACAGATCTATGCAGGACATGAGGTTCTTTTGCAGACCGAGATGCAGCATGCTATAATCTGAGCACACCGGTCACATCTGAGGCATTCTTTATATGGCTTTATTGTAGGGTGACTTCGCGCTGGCCTCTGGGGACTGAGCTGACCTTGCTGTGTTGGTGGCTGGAACCACGCCTGACCTTTTTGGCTTGGAGTAGGTGCAACTTGATTGCTGCATGACTAGCTCCCTCCAGCTAATTGCCACAGATTGTACAGTCCATTGCTCTATCTTAGTGTTGGAGTTGTAGGATGTCCCCATAGAACAGAAACCCCAGGGTCCACTAATAGACATCTCTGCAATAGTGAAAGTGTGCTCTTTCATCTCTGCCAAACTGTTGTACACCTTTGAGACTCAACACTTCAGGGATAGCATTTTATCTTAAAGGTCACTATCTACTGTGTATAGGCACGTTACAAATGCCATATCATATCATCCTTCGAGTATGTAGATCTTTTCAGTCACTACACTCACTCCACACTTTGGGGACCCACCTGTGGCAGGTTTGAGCTCTCCATCGTGTCCACTATCTGCTGATAGTGGGTCAGCTAGATTGACATCAACCCAAAATAACGTTAGAGGCAGGGTGTGGTGAGAAGAAGTCTACGCAGTCTACTGCAGCCCAAACCAAACCGAGATACCACCAAACCTTCTCAGTGTTAACGCCACTTGGTCTGGCAGTATTACAGCCAGATTACAAGTGGCCATAGGCGGTATTAGTCCCCATTAATTGAATCGAAGTCCATAGGGCTCCTTAGGGGATTTCCGTGGTATTACCAGCGAATGGGCCGATTTCGGGCAGTATTGTGGCAGAAATACCTCCAGATTCTTGCTGGAGGTTTTTTGGCCACCTTACCCCCATGCTTGTAGTTGGGTGGTGCAGTAATGCGTCTTTAAACAGTTATACCACTGCATTTTACCCCACCACCCACCTTATGAGGCCCAATGTGTCTGGAATTTAAGACTGGTATTTATTTACTAGATGCAAAAAGGCCACTCACCTGCAAGGTCGACTTTTTACAGGCTTGGTTAGACAAGCATATCAATAAAATGAATAAAGCTGGAGAGGGAATTTCACCTGTAGATGACTTTTCTTCTTCAATGGTTGGCTGAGGACAGTAAAGAAATTCAGACTCTGTTGAAGGTAATTGCTCCAAAAAATGAGGGTTTGGAAAGTTGTTCCAGCAGAAACATCAGGATTATAGGTTTGAAAATATCTAGCGGTGTGGGCCCCATGGTGCCTTCTGTGGAACATACTCTAAAGCACTTGTTTGATCAAACTAAATTTTCATCGATACTTAAAATGCAGCATGCAACCTAGCCCCAAGCCGTTACCGAGTGCTTTTCCGTACCCTATCATCTCCAGACTTTTTAACTTTAGGGTCCGGGATACAATTCTGCAACCAGTGGGGGAAAAAGAGGGAACACCGCATTAATCATCAAACATTACACATTCTTTCGGATTTTACAACTGTGATGCATGCCTCAAGATGGTGGTTTGTGTAGGTGAAGCGTAAGCTGCAATATCAGGTACACTATGCTCCATCCAGCTAAACTTTGTGTTGTCCATGGTCGCACAACTCACTTTTTTCAACTCGAGAAGAAACCAGTGAACTTTCGTAGACTCTTCCTCACCCCTTCTCGGGTTTGGTTTCTCAGTCCAATTCGGGAACCTTTCATATTCATCCCTTCTTGTGGTCCTCTCAGTTTCATCCCCTCTCTGAGTCAGGTTGTCAGTCCACTTCAAGGACCTTCTGTTTGTACCCTGTCCCATCCCTTTCCTCCCTCCCCCACCTGACTACCCCAAACACCTTGTACCTTTTGCTGTCTCGCAGTGCTCCTCTGTTTGGGTCTGTCCAGATTTGGGCTGGTCTTTTTCTCGTCATCTTTTAATGGTCTTTAACAGAGGATTTAAATTCTCATCTAGGTTTGATAGGCTTTGAGGGGTGATGTTTAAAGAATTGAAATGCCTTGAAATGTGTCTGGGCAAGCTGGATGGCTGTCTCCAGAAATGGCTGAGGGAGTTGAAAGACCATTCTCTGGACAGGGGAGGGTAATTAATTAAAAAAAAGCTCTTGAGTTAAAGCTTCCAATATGTAGGGTAAACTCCTCCCCAAATACTGGCTAATTAAATGTTGTATTCTCCCACCCAATTCCTTAGGGGTCTCGTTGAGGAGCAGTTGTGTATTTCGGAGTTTCCTTTGAAAGAAAGACTATGGGCCTCATTACACGTTGTGCGGTAAAATCCGCAAATTACCGGCATGGCGCCCTTAACGTGTCCGCCCTCGTAGGAGTGCGCTAATAGCGTACCATTACGAGTACACGGACACGAGCTTTGCGCCATGCCGGTAATGCCCCTCCAGCCTTGCTGCTAATCTCCCCCAAAAGTCACTTACCGCCTTCCACGACAGTGCAGATAGCGACTCCGCCTTGACGCATCGTGCAAATAGCGGCCACCGCTAATAGCGGTGACCGTTAAATACCGGAACCGGAAATAGCATCATCGCACAGGAACGGGAACGAGCACGGCGGCCATCTTTAAAAACACAATCCATTGCCATCCTCTGCCCCCTGGACCTGTTCGTGTTACCTTGCTGCCTGAGACCCATTGCTACACTGTCACCATGCCCAAGGCATTAAAAAAAACAACAGACCGCCAGCGAAAGGAGAAGTTCTCCACCGAGGAGTTAGTGATGCTAACTCAAACCTTAGCGGACAATGCAGAAGTGGTCTTCGCAAATGACATGCGGCGGGAGACCCTCCTAAAGAAGAAATCAATCTGGGCTGAAGTGGCAACAAAATTGAGTTTTGTAGGCACCAGCACGCGCACTGTACGCGAGTGCAGAAAACAATGGGACGACCTGAGACTCTGGGTCAGGATGATCCTGGCCGAGAACCACAAGACTGCCACCGCTGGAGGATCAGGGTCACCGATCAAGCTGAAGGAGTGGGAGGAAACATGTGCAAACCTCACCGGGGTAGAATGTTATGAGGGAGTCGGGAGGATGGAGCACGGCGTGCCGGACACTTCTGATGGAGGTAAGTGCACTGATGCAAGCATGCAATGTGAATGTACAAGTCCCCACAAATGGCAGCCCTGGATCACTGCATGGATGGGCCGGCATCCACACATGCATCCCACCCTGCGCATGTCAGCGCCAGACCCCAACACACACACATGCATACATCAACAGAGCAAAGTGCCAAACACAACACTGCATGGATGAGGTACAGAAATGACACCTCACCTGCTTCCTCCACAATGAAGTTCAAACGGCCCCAAATGAATTCATGATGTAGCCTGCATGGAGTACATGCGACCATAACCAATGACATCCCCCTTTTTGTCCCCGACAGGGTTGCATACAGACAGCGAGGGAGCACCCCAGGCACCCCCTGTACAAAAGGAGAAAAGGCCACAGCCCAGCGAGGACGCACCAATAACATCAGGTGGAAAAAGGCCAAGGCCCCTATTGCAGCGCCCAAAACAACTCTTGCGCGCCACTGCCAGTGCCACGCAAAAACCCTACTGCCCTGCCTCTGGAGGTCCACTCCCCCCCCCCCAAATCACCGCCACCGAGGGTCCACCCTCAGCTGCTGCCAGTTCGGCAGGGGAGGCAGCAGCCATTGTCCCATTGTCCAACGTGGATGAGCCCACAGAAATCGATCTGCCGATGCACACCCCAAGCCCTGCTGTAACCCCCGAGCAATCACCCCTACACACACCTTGCTCGCACGTTGCCGTTCACAAGTCTATGGAGGCCTTCAGTAGCCCCACAGAGGCGGCATCTGCACACCAGCCAGCATCAGGATGCGCAGCAGACACACCACCACAGGCCGCCACTTCCCCTGACCTGGCCAGCATCATCCAGCGCCAGCAGGCTCTCACAGACCTCATAGGTCAACATGTGGAGGAGGTTGCCCGTCTCAGGGCTGACCTCGGGGAGACATCCAGGCACTCCAGGGAGGGAATGGAGTCGTGCACAGACAGGCTGTGTGGGGAGCTGATACGCGTCCGGGAGGTGCTAACACGCATCGCAGATTCTATGGAGCGCCAATTTCCACCAGGACAGTCTGCCACCTCTTCGACCACCAGTTCGCGGCAGACAAGCCCAATCAGACGCTCTACGCGCACCACCAGGCGCACCTCCAGCCAGCCCCCAAATGCTGGTCCTGGCAATGAACAATAGGGCGTGAATGTCCATTGACCTCTGTGCATGCCTGGACACATACATTGTTGGAGACTCATGAGGGACAGTTGGGGGGGGGGGTGATGGGACAGTTGTGGGGGGAAGGGTGTGATGGGACAGTTGTGGGGGGGAGGGTGTGATGGAACAGTTGTGGGGGGGAGGGTGGCGGGATGGTTGGGGCCTTGCACATTTTCCTTTTTCTGTTCATTAATACACTGTTGTTTGAGCAAAACACAGGCCTTGACTCCTTCATTGTGTATGATCAATTTATTGACGGCAAGGTCCATTGTGAGCTAACAAACAGACACCAGTGCATCACCAGCCATATACAGGTGACAGTATGACTACATGTCACTCAGAATATTTGGTTGATCAAATGCTGTCTCACAGCACGTCCCTCCTGGCCATCCCCTCTTGCATGACCTGCATCCCCTTCACCTCCATCCTCATCCCCGTCATCATCCTCATCAGGTGCCTCCATTTCAACGTCAGGGGGCAGTGGCACATTCCGTCTCATACACATATTGTGCAGCATGACAGATGCCGTGGTGATCTTTGCAACCTTCTCCTGGCCATACAGGAGGGCGCCACCAGACCTGCCAATGCACCTAAACCATGACTTCAGCAGTCCAAAAGTCTGCTCGATGACGAGGCGGGTACGGGTATGTGCATGATTGTATTCTTCTTCGTGCCTGTTCTGTGGGTTCCGTACAGGTGTGAGGAGCCACCTCTTCAGGGGATAGCCGGCATCACCTACATGGGGGGAGGAATGGGTTCCTGTTACTTTTTGACACATGTGTGGCCTGTTCATGTCACATACTTTGGCCTATCATTTTGATTCATGTACACATTCAACTGCATCAATGAATATGGTCTTTGTGACTGCTTTGTGCAAAGGTGAGCACAAGCATGCAAGTAGACATGCCCCATGGATGCCTTCAACAGTGACTGCCATGTCCTGGGTGAGGCCAGGTCATTGGTGTCCCTGTGGGCAGGCAATTTGGTACCACATGGTGGTGTACTGTCCTTCCGACATTGCTGTTGCCATGCTGAGAGGCAACGCTTCAGTGGTGCCATGGGTTTGTGGTGCATTGCCATAGCTAGGGGGTATACCTTTGCATGCATCCAAGGGCACAATGCATTGTTGATGTTGTGCTGTAGGAATGCTGCATGACTATGTTGGCGGCATGGATGACATTTGTGTATTTCATGGCGTGAAGTGTCGTGCAATGTGGATGAGGATTGATGTTTGATGTCACCAGATTTGGGTTGTCAGCTCTGTCGTGTGGCATATACTTGCATGTCCGTTCATCCCAAGTACGTTGCTGCCCTCACAGATGCCCATTGGCGTACATCTGTACGTGCATTTGGGTGACGGACTACAGGCTACACCCAGTTGGAGTATCTATCTATCCCCCTCCCCCAATGCACACCCAGTTGGAGTATCTATCTACCCCCCCATGCACACCCAGTTGGAGTATCTATCTACCCCCCCCGATGCATACCCAGTTGGAGTATCTATCTACCCCCCAATGCACACCCAGTTGGAGTATCTATCTATCCCCCCCAATGCACACCCAGTTGGAGTATCTATCTACCCCCCCCCCCAATCACACTGCCATGTGCTTAGCATGGAACTCACCAAGTAGCCACGAACGTTGTCCCATTTGTCGCTCCATGTAGCGGGGATAGTTGAGTTCCGCAGGACCATGGAATCATGGGTAGATCCTGGAAATCGGGCACAGCAATGTGTGATTATCTTGTTTGCGTCACATACCATTTGGACATTGATGGAGTGGAATTGCTTCCTGTTTCGGTAGACTACTTCATTGTGATGTGGGACGACCGATTCCACATGTGTACAGTCGATGGCCCCAATGCAACTTGGGATGCCTGCCAGTGAATAGAAGCCAACTTTTGTGTTTGCAATCTCCTGGGCAGTCCGTGGCATGGATATGTGTTCGGGTGCATGCTTCAGGAGGGCATCGAGTACCTGGTTCAGTATGCGTGAGAATACTGGTTGGGAGATGCCATGCATCTGCCCCACTGTATGCTGGTAGGTTCCTGTGGCCAGGAAGTGGAGCACTGTCACCACCTTGAGTAGAGGGGGGATTGCAGTTCGGATATCTATGAGGCTCACAGTGTCGTTGTGTATCATGTCCACGATGCTGGTAATGGTGTCCCGGTCCAGACGGTACAGGGTGTGTATCTGCTCAGGTGTTAGGTTAAATGGACTGGCTCTGATCCGGGGAATTGGTGGGTGCCTCTGTGGTATGATTAGGTGGCGTGGTGGTGCTTGCTGTGCCTGTCTGGCCCTCCTCCTCCTCCTGCCTCTCCTCTGTGCAGCCTGTTGTTGTAGCAGCAGCGCTGCAATCAGGTCCTCCAGGCCATGTAATGCTGCCAGTATTGGAACCATCTTGGTGTGGGAAGGGGTGTGGGAAGGGGTGTGGTGTGCTTCTTTTGAGCAGCCACAGTCTCCATTGCCTCCACCTGTGCTGATTTTGGCCACCTGTGGTAGGTGTTGACACTGCTTAGTTCTTTTAACGGGTGGTTCGCGATGGCGGTATTGCTGCCATGCCCGTAAGGGGTTTTGGGGTATTTACCATGGCGCTATTGCCGTGTGCACTGGCCTTGTGATGGTGTGCTATTAGCGGTATGTCGTTATTTACGGGTTGGCGGGTTGCGCGCACACGGACTGACCGCTATTAGTGGCACCGTAATTAGCGGTGCCGCTAATGGCGGTGAGCCGGGTCGTAATCCGCATGGGCATTTAACGTTACCGGTATTCCATTACCGGTAACGTTAAATACCTACTGCCATCCGTGTAATGAGGCCCTATTTGTCCTACCTCGCTCAGAAAGGCTCTCTAAATTTTGTACAAAGGGGTAGTGCCGTTGGCATTAACTTCTTGGTACGAAAGTTGTAATTCCCTTTAAGAAAGGTGCCAAATAACATGTTTTCAGGCTGTCATTCCAATGGAATTGGGTGGATAACCTGGGTGAATTTTTTGTACATTTCAAAAGGTCTTCCCCTTCCCGATATGGCTGCAAACCCCACGTGGGAGTGTCCGATTACCTTTGACTCCACTGAGTCAACCAAGGGTCTCTTCATGGCATTCGTCTGCTCTTACCTGGCTATCAATTAATTCTAGAACAGGTACCACAAGAGATGGGGTAGATGCCATGGTTAAGCCAGAGACTCCTTGTTCGAGAGCCTCAACAAAACTTGTCACTAGCAGCTGGAAACATTTTGGTGCCCATGGAATCAAGTTCTTCCTCCTCCTCCAAACCTGTGCTGGAGATCTTTTGTTTTCACCCCTTCTTGGGATCATTTCTTTCTCATCCCTCTTGGTGTTGGTTCCTCCATCCACTTTGGGGACCTTTGTTTTTGCCCCTTCTTGGGGTAGTCCCTGTCTCACCCCCTCTGGGCATCGGGCCCTCAATCTGCTTAGGCGACTGTCTATTTTTACCTGTTTTTGGGGTCTGCTTCACTTGTGCTTCCCACCTCCCGACTACCCTACGCAACCATGTACCTTTTGCTGTCTCACAGTGCTCCTCTGGACAGGTCTGTCAGGTAGGCAGTAGGTTTTCTTCTCCTTGTCTTGTGATGGTGTTGTGTCAACCTCAGTGTCATGACCACTGTGAGGGGGCACAAGTTCAGCCACAAACAGACTCCCCCCAGAACCCTGAGGGCCTTAAAACCACTGCAAAAGGGCTCCTGGAGCCAGTCCTGGTGCCTTTGGCACCAGGCTCATATGTAGGAAGGAAGGGCTGTTCAAACTAGGTCCCATTTATGTAAATGGGCCTTTAAATCCAACATGGAAGCACCCACACAGTCTAGTTCTAAGATCCAAGCCATGAGGTCTAATGTTTTGGGTGTGGCAGGCCTGGAACTACTTTCCCTGGTACTACTTTACATGGGCTATATAAACCACACCCCGAATGCAGAACACGCTTCGAGTTATTCTGCAACCCGCAGCGTGAAGCTCACTGTGTCCAGCTCCTGGTCTTCAGCATCTTCCTGTAATCCTACGAGAACAAGAACAAGATTATTCTGTTTTACCTGGGAAAACACCATCCAGCACTCAGCATCTCAACTGTGCTGCAATCTGTGGAAACCGAGAGAAGAAGAAACCTCACTCACCTATGAGTACTAGCTTAATGACTTCGGGCGAACTGCTACCACAGCTGCTGTTCGAACATTGCAACCTGCAATAACGAGAAAGGGAAAAACAATATTAGAACGCGTGCATCCAAAACATCGAATTCCATCAGTCTTACCTGAATTCCACGCACTACGCCACGCTTCCATCCGGAGCACCACAGCAACATCTGCAAAGGAAAAGAGACATATTCAGGTTTGCTTTAAATATTAAACAACCGCGTAGCGCTGTACTTACCTTAACGGATTCCGGGAGCCTGTTTTTCATCGCGCTCTCATCCATTAGCAGCACCACAGCGGCCTGTGAGGAGAAGAAGAAGAAAACACAGGTTAGCTTTAAAAGACAAGAAAGGCGCTGCGCTTTGCGCTTTCTGTTACCTAGAAAACGTGCCTCTCCATCCGGCATGCCAGTGTCAAGGCATTCGCACATGAAAAGAAGGAGTTAAAGACATTAACAAATTCCCACCATTAACAGAACAAAGACTTACAATTAACAAACCTACCTGCCTACCAGCAGATTCGGGGTCACAGCAGACCTGGGCCCAAGGAAGGCAAACTGCACCAGTGAAGCACTCAGGCAGCTCGCCAACAAAGGTCAAGCGCCCCTGCACAAGAAACACAGGACGGATAGCTCACCCTACAAATAACTAATATTCATTATTCAGCACTGGGCAACTACGCATCCAGGGTTCCAGATCTCAGAGCCTTCCAGCCGCCCCGGGGATATCAGGTGAGCGTAACAGAACTCGAAACCTTTAAACATTATCCACCTGGGCGTCATGGAGACATCTGAAACTGATCAATTAGCCCAGCTTTTGGGACAATTACGCGCCGAGGTACACTAAGCCCGGCAGGAAACCAATGCCTTAAAACAAGAGTTAATAGTCAGAAAAGACTGTACTGATGAACTAAGCAAACAGCTATTACAAACACAGGCGGGGCAGGCTCCATTACCCAGATTCGACCCATCCGTCGCTACACCATCATCAGTCAATCCAGTACAGATAACGTTGCCGGTAGCAGTACCCCTGGCACCACCAGAACGGTTTAATGGAGACCCCAGAAGGTACGTAACATTCATGAACCAGTGCCGCCTCCATTTTCTTTGTAGGCGTGGGGCTTTCCCAAACAACCAGGCGAGGGTGGCCTTCATGTTATCATATTTGAGTGCAAGTGCCGCAGACTGGTCGGTACCTTTAGTGAGCCGGGATGACCCATTACTGCAGAACTTCAGGGGTTTTCAACAGGAGATGGAAAAGTTATTTGACACTTGCATGGACAAGCTCTTGATAACGAACTCCTGTGCCTCCGCCAAGGGAATCAAGATTTGCTGACTTATATTGCCAACTTTAATAGACTGGCTGTATAAGCAGGGTGGCCAGAAGATAAAAGAACTACGTTGTTTCATCTGGGCCTACGAGGAGACCTGAAGGATGTCCTTGCTCAAGTGGTAGACCCACCTAAAGACTGTGCAGAGTTTATCAACCTGGTAGTTCAGTTGGACCACAGATTACAGGATCGAAGAACAGACCGAAGTAGACTTGAAAATCGTGCCATGTACGTACCTTCAAAAGATAATGTTCAACGTCCATCAGAAAATACTACAGAACCCATGCAGATTGGAGGAGTATGGCTCCCTTTAACCAAGGGTGAAAGAGACAAGAGGAGACAGCTACAGTTATGCTTATACTGCGGTAAATCGGGTCACTACCTCAAAGAATGCCCAGTGAAACCTCCAAGGAAGGTGGTATGCGCTACAGAGAAAGAAGATGATGGAAAGGAATCAGAAAACTACCAGGTCCGGCAAGCGTAGAGGTCCGCTTGTTGACCGAAAAGGATGAGTCACAGACCTCACATTTCGCCCTACCAGTAACCTTGATCAATCACCAACGACTGTCACGGATGCATGCCATAGAGGCATATTTAGACAGCGGAGCAGTTGGTAATTACATAGATCGAGATCTGGAAACAGAAATGGGACTTCCCTTATGCACAAAACCAACAACTGAAAGGTAACTACTGCTGACAATTCAGAAATTGCTTCGGGACCAGTAACCCAATGCACAACAGAATTAACCCTTCTGTGTCAGGATGGACATCAAGAAGCAATCACGTTTGACCTCATCAAAGCTCCTCAGTTCTGGTTTATCTTAGGGATGCCATGGTTAGTAACTCACAATCCCCACATAGATTGGTGTGCAAAGAGACTGACCTTTTCTGACAAACGCGCCCACACTTGCTACCCGAAATCTATACCACAGCCAAACCTGAAATCTGTTCAAGGAATAGCATTGGGGATCGCGGAACCAATGGACACCCTACCAAAAGAATATCAGGATTATTAAGATGTTTTTCAGAAGGAACAGGCCAACACATTACCGCCACATAGGCCCTATGACTGTCAGATCGACCCGATACGTAGCGCACAGGTTCCTTGTGGTCGAATTTATGCACTTACAGAAACTGAAAATCTCCACTTGAAGTCCTATCTGGATCAATACCTGGCTAATGGGTTTATCCGTGTTACGCTCACCTGGCTCCCACAGGGGCGTCAATCTGAACTGAACAGCTGCGGTCTCCACCAATGTGACGCGTAGTGCCGAGATGACGGACTGGACTGGCCCACCTAGCTTCGTTTGCTTGGCCCGTAGGAATATTCTTCTGAAAATGGAGAAAGTGAATTAACCACCTGTGGAGTTGAGCGTTAACCCCCCCCACTCCCACTGTTCTCCCCACTGATCACCTTTGATGTCCCCTATTATAGTCTCACCTGATGGTTTGGAAAGATGAGCTCCCCATCCCGCATAGAGCGCAGGTGCGCGTAGATAACCAGTTGCTTCACTGGCTCAAAGGAATTGGTGAGTCCCAGAACAATATTGACTCTAAGATTCCTGGCAAGACGCCGTAAGTATGTAGTTCGTAAGAGTTCAAATGTCTGACTTTCACTCTTGTCCGATTCCTTGCAGGTTGCAGCTTGACCCTAGCGAAGAGTTCCTCGTGGCAACCGGTAATATTCAGGTAAGGATTTGTATTATCCAACACAGTTCGATAAAATAATGTCAATATGTAACCTGTTGCTTTCTCCATTATTCAGGCGCTGAGAGAAAGTATGAAGTCTCGGGGAATAATGCCTCCGGTGGTAAAATCAGGTAAGTCTATTGTGGTGAGGAGGTTTCCCTTGTTTGTCCCTTTATTTCACCTTGCTGTCCTTTTGTTTCCCCTTAGGGGCTGGGGTTCGGCGAAGTTGCAGTGGAAGATGCGCCGACCCGTGAAGAGGAATAGTACCCCCAGTGGTAAAATCAGGTAAGTCTATGGGGGGTAATTAATATTACCTCTGTGTATTCCCTTGGCTCACCTTGCTGTTCTTGTCTTCCCCTTAGGTGCCGGAGTGCGGCGGGAACATGCTGGTGGATGCGGTGGAATGGGAAGATGCTGCGAAGGCCGGTGAGTTCAGCGCGGCGCTGCAGCAGGCGAGGCGACGCGCATAAAATAACTTCTTTCTTCCAGCTCAAAGGCGCGATGGATCGGGAATTCAGGTAAGGATTAAACGTATTGCTCTTGTTCTAACCTTTTCTCCTTCTTTCTCCCTTTTTCTAGGAGCTCCAGACTCGAGGCGGGCGTGGCAGAAGACTGGATGCAGACTTGCAGGCACGGTGAGCGTTACGCTGCTGGATGAGGAATAACGCGAAGCGTGTGCTGCTCTTCGGACGTGGTTTAAATAGCCTCCAAAGTATTCCTCCCCAGCCCCACCCGAGTAAAAAATAGTCCCTAGGTAAAGTAGTCCCACCAAGTCTCTTTTGGCTTGGAGCTCTTGCAGCATGGTCTGCATCAGTTAAGTTTGCAGCATGGTCTGCATCAGGTAAGTTTTAATCTATGAGCCTGGCGCATATGGCGCCAGGACTGGCTCTCCATATGAGCCTGGCGCATAGACACCAGGACTGCACCAAAATAGCGCCTAGCAGGGGTTGTTGGGCTTGCTTGGGATAACTTGATGCCTGCTTCTGGGGTTGCTGGACTTGGTCTGGGTCCCCGGGGGTAGGCATCATGACAGCACTCCCCCCCAAGGCCCCTCCTAAAGTCGTTCTTCCCTGTGGTTTCTGTTGGTCTGGGAAATTTCGGTGGAATTTTCTCACCAATCGGGGTGCATGAACATGGTCACTAGGTTCCCATGACCTTTCCTGTGGTCCGTAACTTTTCCAGTCGATTAAGTAAAAAGGTTTTGACTTTATCAGCTTGGAGTCCAGGATGTTCTTAACTTCAAATTCGGGTTCCCTGTCTACAAGGATGGGGTCTGGTGGCTTGGTTAGTCTTGTCGCTGGTTGCACTGGCTTCAAAAGTGACACGTGAAAGACGGGGTGAATTCGCATATTAGCAGGTAAGTCCAACTTGACAGCCAACGGGTTGATAATGGCCTTAATAGAGTAAGGTCCCAAATATCTGGGGTTAAAGGTCCGTGTTCCCTTTAGAAGTATATGTTTTGTGGCTAACCATGCTTGGTCCCCTATCTGGTATGGTGGAGTATCACTTCTATGCCGATCAGCATCTTTCTTGTATTTTTCTTTCGCCTGTTTTAAATGTGAAGTTGGTTCCTTAAAGGCTTGTGTAATTGTAGCGTGCAGATGGTCCACGGCGGGCATTTCTAAGTGTTGGGGTGAGTCAAGGTCTGTGGTTCGAGGATGGTGCCCATATAAGGTATAAAAGGGGCTTTGTCCAGTTCCAGAGTGTACTGAATTATTGTATGCATATTCGGCGATCCAAAGAATGTCTTTCCAATTACTCTCAGTCTGATGTAACATACAACGCAGGTATTGTTCGAGCGTCTGGTTGGTCCTCTCCGTTTGACCATCCGTTTGGGGGTGGTGACTGGTCGATAACCTCACATCGATTTGCGCCAATTGACAGCATTTTTTCCAAAAATGGGAAATGAATTGACTGCCCCGGTCAGAGACCAATACGGACGGAAATCCGTGTATGCAAACAATGTTTCCGAGGAACTCCTTGGCCAGGATTGAAGCTGAAGGTAATCCCTTTAAAGGAATAAAGTGGGCCATCTTGGAAAAAAGATGATGGGACAGTTGTGGGGGGTGAGGGGAAGGGTGTGATGGGACAGTTGTGGGGGGGAGGGTGTGATGGAACAGTTGTGGGGGGGAGGGTGGCGGGATGGTTGGGGCCTTGCACATTTTCCTTTTTCTGTTCATTAATACACTGTTGTTTGAGCAAAACACAGGCCTTGACTCCTTCATTGTGTATGATCAATTTATTGACGGCAAGGTCCATTGTGAGCTAACAAACAGACACCAGTGCATCACCAGCCATATACAGGTGACAGTATGACTACATGTCACTCAGAATATTTGGTTGATCAAATGCTGTCTCACAGCACGTCCCTCCTGGCCATCCCCTCTTGCATGACCTGCATCCCCTTCACCTCCATCCTCATCCCCGTCATCATCCTCATCAGGTGCCTCCATTTCAACGTCAGGGGGCAGTGGCACATTCCGTCTCATACACATATTGTGCAGCATGACAGATGCCGTGGTGATCTTTGCAACCTTCTCCTGGCCATACAGGAGGGCGCCACCAGACCTGCCAATGCACCTAAACCGTGACTTCAGCAGTCCAAAAGTCTGCTCGATGACGAGGCGGGTACGGGTATGTGCATGATTGTATTCTTCTTCGTGCCTGTTCTGTGGGTTCCGTACAGGTGTGAGGAGCCACCTCTTCAGGGGATAGCCGGCATCACCTACATGGGGGGAGGAATGGGTTCCTGTTACTTTTTGACACATGTGTGGCCTGTTCATGTCACATACTTTGGCCTATCATTTTGATTCATGTACACATTCAACTGCATCAATGAATATGGTCTTTGTGACTGCTTTGTGCAAAGGTGAGCACAAGCATGCAAGTAGACATGCCCCATGGATGCCTTCAACAGTGACTGCCATGTCCTGGGTGAGGCCAGGTCATTGGTGTCCCTGTGGGCAGGCAATTTGGTACCACATGGTGGTGTACTGTCCTTCCGACATTGCTGTTGCCATGCTGAGAGGCAACGCTTCAGTGGTGCCATGGGTTTGTGGTGCATTGCCATAGCTAGGGGGTATACCTTTGCATGCATCCAAGGGCACAATGCATTGTTGATGTTGTGCTGTAGGAATGCTGCATGACTATGTTGGCGGCATGGATGACATTTGTGTATTTCATGGCGTGAAGTGTCGTGCAATGTGGATGAGGATTGATGTTTGATGTCACCAGATTTGGGTTGTCAGCTCTGTCGTGTGGCATATACTTGCATGTCCGTTCATCCCAAGTACGTTGCTGCCCTCACAGATGCCCATTGGCGTACATCTGTACGTGCATTTGGGTGACGGACTACAGGCTACACCCAGTTGGAGTATCTATCTATCCCCCTCCCCCAATGCACACCCAGTTGGAGTATCTATCTACCCCCCCATGCACACCCAGTTGGAGTATCTATCTATCCCCCCCGATGCATACCCAGTTGGAGTATCTATCTACCCCCCCCCCCCAATCACACTGCCATGTGCTTAGCATGGAACTCACCAAGTAGCCACGAACGTTGTCCCATTTGTCGCTCCATGTAGCGGGGATAGTTGAGTTCCGCAGGACCATGGAATCATGGGTAGATCCTGGAAATCGGGCACAGCAATGTGTGATTATCTTGTTTGCGTCACATACCATTTGGACATTGATGGAGTGGAATTGCTTCCTGTTTCGGTAGACTACTTCATTGTGATGTGGGACGACCGATTCCACATGTGTACAGTCGATGGCCCCAATGCAACTTGGGATGCCTGCCAGTGAATAGAAGCCAACTTTTGTGTTTGCAATCTCCTGGGCAGTCCGTGGCATGGATATGTGTTCGGGTGCATGCTTCAGGAGGGCATCGAGTACCTGGTTCAGTATGCGTGAGAATACTGGTTGGGAGATGCCATGCATCTGCCCCACTGTATGCTGGTAGGTTCCTGTGGCCAGGAAGTGGAGCACTGTCACCACCTTGAGTAGAGGGGGGATTGCAGTTCGGATATCTATGAGGCTCACAATGTCGTTGTGTATCATGTCCACGATGCTGGTGATGGTGTCCCGGTCCAGACGGTACAGGGTGTGTATCTGCTCAGGTGTTAGGTTAAATGGACTGGCTCTGATCTGGGGAATTGGTGGGTGCCTCTGTGGTATGATTAGGTGGCGTGGTGGTGCTTGCTGTGCCTGTCTGGCCCTCCTCCTCCTCCTGCCTCTCCTCTGTGCAGCCTGTTGTTGTAGCAGCAGCGCTGCAATCAGGTCCTCCAGGCCATGTAATGCTGCCAGTATTGGAACCATCTTGGTGTGGGAATGGGTGTGGGAAGGGGTGTGGTGTGCTTTTTTTGAGCAGCCACGGTCTCCATTGCCTCCACCTGTGCTGATTTTGGCCACCTGTGGCAGGTGATGACACTGCTTAGTTCTTTTAACAGGTGGTTCGCGATGGCGGTATTGCCACCATGCCGGTAAGGGGTTTTGGGGTATTTATCATGGCGCTATTGCCATGTGCACTGGCCTTGTGATGGTGTGCTATTAGCGGCATGTCATTATTTACGGGTTGGCGGGTCGCGCGCATGCGGACTGACCGCTATTAGTGGCACTGCAATTAGCAGTGCCGCTAATGGCGGTGAGCCGGGTCGTAATCCGCATGGGCATTTAACGTTACCGGTATTCCATTACCGGTAACTTAAATACCTACCGCCATCCGTGTAATGAGGCCCTATCTGTCCTACCTCACTCAGGAAGGCCCTCTAAATTTTGTACAAAGGGGTAGTGCCGTTGGCATTAACTTCTTGGTACGAAAGTTGTAATTCCCTTTAAGAAAGGTGCCAAATAACATGTTTTCAGGCTGTCATCCCAATGGAATTGGGTGGATAACCGGGGTGAATTTTTTGTACATTTCATAAGGTGTTCCCCTTTCCGATATGGCTGCAAACCCCACGTGGGAGTGTCCGATTACCTTTGGCTCCACTGAGTCAACCAAGGGTCTCTTCATGGCATTCGTCTGCTCTTACCTGGCTATCAATTAATTCTAGAACAGGTACCACAAGAGATGGGGTAGATGCCATGGTTAAGCCAGAGACTCCTTGTTCGAGAGCCTCAACAAAACTTGTCACTAGCAGCTGGAAACATTTTGGTGCCCATGGAATCAAGTTCTTCCTCCTCCTCCAAACCTGTGCTGGAGATCTTTTGTTTTCACCCCTTCTTGGGATCATTTCTTTCTCATCCCTCTTGGTGTTGGTACCTCCATCCACTTCGGGGACCTTTGTTTTGGCCCCTTCTTGGGGTAGTCTCTGTCTCACCCCCTCTGGGCATCGGGCCCTCGATCTGCTTAGGGGACTGTCTATTTTTACCCATTTTTGGGGTATGCTTCACTTGTGCTTCCCACCTCCCGAATACCCTACGCAACCATGTACCTTTTGCTGTCTCGCAGTGCTCCTCTGGACAGGTCTGTCAGGAAGGCAGTAGGTTTTCTTCTCCTTGTCTTGTGATGGTGTTGTGTCAACCTCTGTGTCATGACCACTGTGAGGAGGCACAAGTTCAGCCACAAACAGACTCCCACCAGAACCCTGAGGGCCTTAAAACCACTGCAAAAAGGCTCCTGGAGCCAGTCCTGGCGCCTTTGGCACCAGGCTCATATGTAGGAAGGAAGGGCTGTTCAAACTAGGTCCCATTTATGTAAATGGGCCTTTAAATCCAACATGGAAGCACCCACACAGTCTAGTTCTAAGATCCAAGCCATGAGGTCTAATGTTTTGGGTGTGGCAGGCCTGGAACTACTTACCCTGGTACTACTTTACCTGGGCTATATAAACCACACCCCGACTGCAGAACACGCTTCGAGTTATTCTGCAACCCGCAGCGTGAAGCTCACTGTGTCCAGCTCCTGGTCTTCAGCATCTTCCTGTAATCCTACGAGAACAAGAACAAGATTATTCTGTTTTACCTGAGAAAACACCATCCAGCACTCAGCATCTCAACTGGGCTGCAATCTGTGGAAACCGAGAGAAGAAGAAACCTCACTCACCTATGAGTACTAGCTTAATGACTTCGGGCGAACTGCTACCACAGCTGCTGTTCGAACATTGCAACCTGCAATAACGAGAAAGGGAAAAACAATATTAGAACGCGTGCATCCAAAACATCGAATTCCATCAGTCTTGCCTGAATTCCACGCACTACGCCACGCTTCCATCCGGAGCACCACAGCAACATCTGCAAAGGAAAAGAGACATATTCAGGTTTGCTTTAAATATTAAACAATCGCGCAGCGCTGTACTTACCTTAACGGATTCCGGGAGCCTGTTTTTCATCGCGCTCTCATCCACTAGCAGCACCACAGCGGCCTGTGAGGAGAAGAAGAAGAAGAAAACACAGGTTAGCTTTAAAAGACAAGAAAGGCGCTGCGCTTTGCGCTTTCTGTTACCTAGAAAACGTGCCTCTCCATCCGGCATGCCAGTGTCAAGACATTCGCACATGAAAAGAAGGAGTTAAAGACATTAACAAATTCCCACCATAAACAGAACAAAGACTTACAATTAACAAACCTACCTGCCTACCAGCAGATTCGAGGTCACAGCAGACCTGGGCCCAAGGAAGGCAAACTGCACCAGTGAAGCAACTCAGGCAGCTCGCCAACAAAGGTCAAGCGCCCCTGCACAAGAAACGCAGGACGGATAGCTCACCCTACAAATAACTAAGATTCATTATTCAGCACTGGGCAACTATGCATCCAGAGTTCCAGATCTCAGAGCCTTCCAGCCGCCCCGGGGATATCAGGTGAGCGTAACAGAACTCAAAACCTTTAAACCTTATCCACCTGGGCGTCATGGAGACATCTGAAACTGATCAATTAGCCCAGCTTTTGGGACAATTACGTGCCGAGGTACACTAAGCCCGGCAGGAAACCAATGCCTTAAAACAAGAGTTAATAGTCAGAAAAGACTGTACTGATGAACTAAGCAAACAGCTATTACAAACACAGGCGGGGCAGGCTCCATTGCCCGGATTCGACCCATTTGTCCCTACACCATCATCAGTCAATCCAGTACAGATAACGTTACCGGTAGCAGTACCCCTGGCACCACCAGAACGGTTTAATGGAGACCCCAGAAGGTACGTAACATTCATGAACCAGTGCCGCCTCCATTTTCTTTGTAGGCGTGGGGCTTTCCCAAACAACCAGGCGAGGGTGGCCTTCATGTTATCATATTTGAGTGGAAGTGCCGCAGACTGGTCGGTACCTTTAGTGAGCCGGGATGACCCATTACTGCAGAACGTCAGGGGTTTTCATCAGGAGATGAAAAGTTATTTGACACTTGCATGGACAAGCTCTTGATAACGAACTCCTGTGCCTCCGCCAAGGGAATCAAGATTTGCTGACTTATATTGCCAACTTTAATAGACTGGTTGTATAAGCAGGGTGGCCAGAAGATAAAAGAACCACGTTGTTTCATCTGGGCCTACGAGGAGACCTGAAGGATGTCCTTGCTCAAGTGGTAGACCCACTTAAAGACTGTGCAGAGTTTATCAACCTTGTAGTTCAGTTGGACCACAGATTACAGGATCGAAGAACAGACCGAAGTAGACTTGAAAATCGTGCCATGTACGTATCTTCAAAAGATAATGTTCAACGTCCATCAGAAAATACCACAGAACCCATGCAGATTGGAAGAGTATGGCTCCCTTTAACCAAGGGTGAAAGAGACAAGAGGAGACAGCTACAGGTATGCTTATATTGCGGTAAATCGGGTCACTACCTCAAAGAATGCCCAGGGAAACCTCCAAGGAAGGTGGTATGCGCTACAGAGAAAGAAGATGATGGAAAGGAATCGGAAAACTACCAGGCCCGGCAAGCATAGAGGTCCGCTTGTTGACCGAAAAGGATGAGCCACAGACCTCACATTTCGCCCTACCAGTAACCTTGATCAATCACCAACGACTGTCACGGATGCATGCCATAGAGGCATATTTAGACAGCGGAGCAGTTGGTAATTACATAGATCGAGATCTGGAAACAGAAATGGGACTTCCCTTATGCACAAAACCAACAACTGAAAGGTAACTACTGCTGACAATACAGAAATTGCTTCGGGACCAGTAACCCAATGCACAACAGAATTAACCCTTCTGTGTCAGGATGGACATCAAGAAGCAATCACGTTTGACCTCATCAAAGCTCCTCAGTTCTGGTTTATCTTAGAGATGCCATGGTTAGTAACTCACAATCCCCACATAGATTGGTGTGCAAAGAGACTGACCTTTTCTGACAAACGCGCCCACACTTGCTACCCGAAATCTATACCACAGCCAAACCTGAAACCTGTTCAAGGAATAGCATCAGGGATCGCGGAACCAATGGACACCCTACCAAAAGAATATCAGGATTATTAAGATGTTTTTCAGAAGGAACAGGCCAA
This sequence comes from Ambystoma mexicanum, assembly GCF_040938575.1. Classification (NCBI taxonomy): domain Eukaryota; kingdom Metazoa; phylum Chordata; class Amphibia; order Caudata; family Ambystomatidae; genus Ambystoma; species Ambystoma mexicanum. The sequence goes on along the minus strand of NC_090930.1, from coordinate 442,875,754 downwards.
CACATTACCGCCACATAGGCCCTATGACTGTCAGATCGACCCGATACGTAGCGCACAGGTTCCTTGTGGTCGAATTTATGCACTTACAGAAACTGAAAATCTCCACTTGAAGTCCTATCTGGATCAATACCTGGCTAATGGGTTTATCCGTGTTACGCTCACCTGGCTCCCACAGCGGCGTCAATCTGAACTGAACAGCTGCTGTCTCCACCAATGTGACGCGTAGTGCCGAGATGACGGACTGGACTGGCCCACCTAGCTTCGTTTGCTTGGCCCGTAGGAATATTCTTCTGAAAATGGAGAAAGGGAATTAACCACCCGTGGAGTTGAGCGTTAACCCCCCCCACTCCCGCTGTTCTCCCCACTGATCACCTTTGATGTCCCCTACTATAGTCGCACCTGATGGTTTGGAAAGATGAGCTCCCCATCCTGCATAGAGCGCAGGTGCGTGTAGATAACCAGTTGCTTCACTGGCTCAAAGGAATTGGTGAGTTCCAGAACAATATTGACTCCGAGATTCCTGGCAAGACGCCGTAAGTATGTAGTTCGTAAGAGTTCAAATGTCTGACTTTCACTCTTGTCCGATTCCTTGCAGGTTGCAGCTTGACCCTAGCGAAGAGTTCCTTGTGGCAACCGGTAATATTCAGGTAAGGATTTGTATTATCCAACACAGTTCGATAAAATAATGTCAATATGTAACCTGTTGCTTTCTCCATTATTCAGGCGCTGAGAGAAAGTATGAAGTCTCGGGGAATAATGCCTCCGGCGGTAAAATCAGGTAAGTCTATTATGGTGAGGAGGTTTCCCTTGTTTGTCCCTTTATTTCACCTTGCTGTCCTTTTGTTTCCCCTTAGGGGCCAGGGTTCGGCGAAGATGCAGTGGAAGCTGCGCCGACCCGTGAAGAGGAATAGTACCCCCAGTGGTAAAATCAGGTAAGTCTATGGGGGGTAATTAATATTACCTCTGTGTATTCCCTTGGCTCACCTTGCTGTTCTTGTCTTCCCCTTAGGTGCCGGAGTGCGGCGGGAACATGCAGGTGGATGCGGTGGAATGGGAAGATGCTGCGAAGGCCGGTGAGTTCAGCGCGGCGCTGCAGCAGGCGAGGCGACGCGCATAAAATAACTTCTTTCTTCCAGCTCAAAGGCGCGATGGATCGGGAATTCAGGTAAGGATTAAACGTATTGCTCTTGTTCTAACCTTTTCTCCTTCTTTCTCCCTTTTTCTACAAGCTCCAGACTCGAGGCAGGCGTGGCAGAAGACTGGATGCAGACTTGCAGGCACGGTGAGTGTTACGCTGCTGGATGCAGAATAACGCGAAGCGTGTGCTGCTCTTCGGGCGTGGTTTAAATAGCCTCCAAAGTATTCCTCCCCAGCCCCACCCGAGTAAAAAATAGTCCCTAGGTAAAGTAGTCCCTTCCAAGTCTCTTTTGGCTTGGAGCTCTTGCAGCATGGTCTGCATCAGTTAAGTTTGCAGCATGGACTGCATCAGGTAGGTTTTAATCTATGAGCCTGGCGCATATGGCGCCAGGACTGGCTCTCCATATGAGCCTGGCGCAGACACCAGGACTGCACCAAAAAAGCGCCTAGCAGGGGTTGTTGGGCTTGCTTGGGATAAGTTGATGCCTGCTTCTGGGGTTGCTGGACTTGGTCTAGGTCCCCGGGGGTAGGCATCATGACAGCACTCCCCCCCGCCCCCAAGGCCCCTCCTAAAGTCGTTCTTCCCTGTGGTTTCGGTTGGTCTGGGAAATGTCGGTGGAATTGTTTCACCAATCGGGGTGCATGAACATGGTCACTAGGTTCCCATGACCTTTCCTGTGGTCCGTAACCTTTCCAGTCGATTAAGTAAAAAGGTTTTGACTTTATCATCTTGGAGTCCAGGATGTTCTTAACTTCATAATATGGGTTCCCTGTCTACAAGGATGGGGTCTGGTGGCTTGGTTAGTCTTGTCGCTGGTTGCACTGGCTTCAAAAGTGACACGTGAAAGACGCGGTGAATTTGCATATTAGCAGGTAAGTCCAACTTGACAGCCACCGGGTTGATAATGGCCTTAATAGAGTAAGGTCCAAAATATCTGGGGTTAAAGGTCCGTGTTCCCTTTATAAGTATATGTTTTGTGGCTAACCATACTTGGTCCCCTATCTGGTATGGTGGAGTATCACTTCTATGCCGATCAGCATCTTTCTTGTATTTTTCTTTCGCCTGTTTTAAATGTGAAGTTGCTTCCTTAAAGGCTTGTGTAATTGTAGCGTGCAGATGGTCCACGGCGGGCATTTCTAAGTGTTGGGGTGAGTCAAGGTCTGAGGTTCGAGGATGGTGCCCATATAAGGTATAAAAGGGGCTTTGTCCAGTTCCAGAGTGTACTGAATTATTCTATGCATATTCGGCGATCCAAAGAATGTCTTTCCAATTACTCTCAGTCTGATGTAACATACAACGCAGGTATTGTTCGAGCGTCTGGTTGGTCCTCTCCGTTTGACCATCGGTTTGGGGGTGGTGACTGGTCGATAACCTCACATCGATTTGTGCCAATTGACAGCATTTTTTCCAAAAATGTGAAATGAATTGACTGCCCCGGTCAGAGACCAATACGGACGGAAATCCGTGTATGCAAACAATGTTTTCGAGGAACTCCTTGGCCAGGATTGAAGCTGAAGGTAATCCCTTTAAAGGAATAAAGTGGGCCATCTTGGAAAAAAGATCCACAATAACTAGAATGGTGTTAAATCCATTGCATGGGGGTAGATCAGTAATAAAGTCTAACGATAAGGTGTGCCATGGTGTAGGCGGAATGTATAAAGGTTGTAAGAGTCCAACTGGTTTTTTCTTTTGACTTTTGTTTTGGGCGCAAATGCCACAAGACATCATAAATGATTTAAGTTTTTGCAATACCTGGGTGCCCCTCCATTAGGGTATCATGATAACGGGAAATGACTAGCTCTTGTAGTTCCTTATGTGGCAGAAATAGCCGCCCTTGGTAATAAGGCAGATCATTGGTGACAGAGTAGTCTGGGCCTTTCTTTACCCAGTCCTGCAGGGCTGTAGGATCAAAGAGTTGCTGGATCTTTACCTGAATGTCCTCTAGTGTCTGTAGAGTAGTCATGCCAAGAATCCTTTGTTCGGAAATTATAGGTACTGGTTCTGGGTTCACTTCTGCCTCTCCCATCCCTATTCGGGATAAGGCGTCTGCTTTATCATTCTTACAACCTGGTCGATAGGTTATCACGAAATCGAACTCGGCAAAGAACAATGCCCATCGGAGTTGACGTGACGATTGGGCCTTGGCTGTCCTTAAATACTGTAAGTTCCGGTGATCACAGTAATGGTATGCCTGGCACCGAGAAGATAGTGCCGCCAAGCCTTGAAGGCGGATTTAATGGCAAATAACTCCTTGTCAGTAACCGCATAGTTTAACTCGGGTGCCGAGAACTTTCTGGACCAAAATGCTACTGGGTGAAGCTGGCCAGTTTCAGGGTCCTTTTGAGACAGGACAGCTCCCATGGCTAGACTGGATGCATCAGTTTCCCCTATGTATGGAAGTTCAGGGCGCGGGTGCTTTAATACAGGTGCAGACGTGAATTTCGCTTTCAGCTCTTGGAAGGCATTTTCAGCTTCTTCAGCCACATAAAGCGTTTATTTCTTCGCAAGACTGCTGAGATGGGATGTACAACATGTGAAAAATCCGGGATGAATCTGCGGTACAAATTGGCAAAGCCGAGCATGCTTTGTACTCCTTTAACTGAACTTGGTGATGGCCACTTAAGGATTGCATCCACCTTTCGTGAGTCCATTCGGACTCCCCTTGGGGTCAGGATAAACCCAAGGAATTCAACTTCTGTGGCATGAAAAATGCATTTTTCCAGTTTTGCATATACTTTGTGCTAGCGCAATTTCTCAAGGACTGCTCGGACGTGCTTCACATGGTCAGATTCTGAAGAGGAGTATACTAGAATATCATCTATATATACGACAACACAAACGTCAATGAGTTCACGAAGGACATCGTTCATGAAGTATTGGAAGGCTGCTGGTGCATTGCACAACCCGAAAGGCATCACCTGGTATTCGAATAACCCATACTTAGTGCGGAAAGCAGTCTTCCATTCGTCGCCCTCTCACTGCATGAAAATCGTGGTTTACAAATTTGGTAAACTGCATGCAAACCTACGCAAACTATAAGTTCACAAAGGTTTACGCGTGATTTAAACCTTTTTGTAAACCTTTGGTTTACATTGAGTTTACACATAAGTAAACCTTGTAGTTGTGCAAGTCCATTTGGACTTAATGTTCCAGAGATTTGTAAACCCTAAGTTTGCCATGGTTTACAAATCATGAATACTTTGTAAACCTAATGTACACGTAATGTTTCATGTACAATTGAACATTTAATTTACAACGAGAACATATTTGTAAACCTTTGTAAACTTAGTGTACACCTCAAATTTGTCAGTTAGTAAACATTTGGTTTACACAATTTACTATTATTTGTAAACCTAGTGTACACCAAAAAACTGTCATTATTAGTAAACATTTGATTTACAGAACTTATAATGTTTGTAAACCTTTGTAAATAATGTTTAGTTCGTCTTTTGAGTGCACTTTTACTTTATTAAATAGTAATGTATAGCCCTTAAAATATGTTTTAAAGGTTGTTTTTAGGAGTTTAGTAGCAAAACCTCGTAAATACAGACCTGGAATCTACTGCAGTAGCTTTTCTCCCCTCTCTGCAGTGACTTACAAAAGGCACATATGATTTGAAGAAAACAGCTTGATTGTGCATAACACCTAAAAAAAGGTTACACAAGATGGTTATACCAGATGGTATGCCCCCTGGAGATCTAACTTAGTGTATATGCAAGCGTCCTTCACATGGTCTAGTAGTTCAGGCATCAGAGGCAATGGGTATCGGTTCTTAATAGTTATCTGGTTCAATGCGCGGTAGTCTATGCACGTTCTGAGGTCACCTTCCTTTTTGGGCACGAAGAACAAAGCTGAAGATGCAGGGGACTTGGATGGGCGAATGAAGCCATTGGCAAGGTACTGGTCTAAGTATTGTCGTAGGTGAAGGTTCTCAGGTTCCGTAAGGGCATAGATCCTGCTACAAGGGGGTTGTGCACCGGGTATGAGATCGATTTGACAATCGTACGATCTGTGAGATGGTAAGGTGTTTGCCTGTTCTTTTTGGAAGACATCCTGGAATTTTTGGTATTCTGGAGGTAGTTACATGACTACTGTGTTTACTGTGGCCAGGCCTGCGTTCAGATTTTTCTTTGAGTAGCAGGTTTGTGCACAATCCGGGAAGGTTATTCTCTTCTCTCGCCAATCAATACAAGGATTATGTGTTTCCAACCAAGGTATCCCCAGTATTATTTGGAACTGTGGGGCTTTGATTAGATCAAACACAATAGTCTCTCGATGCTCATCCTGACCCAATAGTGTCGTCTCTGCGGTGGAATGAGTTACAGGCCCAGAGGCAATTTCAGTTCCATCGACTGTGGTGATGACATCTGAGGTGGTTTTTCGGCAGAGAGGTAGATTCATCCTGGAAGCCAATTCGTAGTCCACATAGATTCCTATGGCCCCGCTATCAATGTATGCCCTTACTGCGTGCATACGCAATGGCTGCCTTGGATCTACGAGGACCATTGGTATGATGAAATGCAAGGTCTGCGTAACCTTCTTCAAGCTCGGCAAGCGGACCTCTACGCTTCTCTGGCGTGGTCGTTTCCCGAGTCTGACTCCATATGGCTTTTATCAGCCGCTCCTACCACCTTCTTGGGTGGTTTTACAGGGCAATCCCGTAGAAAATTCCCAGAAGTTCCACAATATAGACACAATTGCATTTGCCGTCTCCTTTCTCTTTCCTTCTGGGTTAAGGGTCCTTTAACCCCTCCGATTTGCATGGATTCTGAAGCATCTGCTCCTTTGGGGTTAGCGTGGGTTTTGACCAACACCCGATTCTCAAACTTGGCTCGATCAGCCTTTCTGTTCTGAAGTCTGTGATCTAACTGGACCACTAAGTCTATATATTCAGCGCAGTCTTGAGGTGGGTTCACGACTTGAGTCAAGACATCCATGAGTTCTCTTCGAAGCCCTCGATGAAATAACGTGATTCGTTTTACCTCAGGCCATCCAGTTTCCACTATCAACCTATTAAAGGTTGCGATGTAGGATAGAAGGTCCTGGTTACCCTGTCGTAGGGACAAAAGTTCGTTATCCAGGGCCTGTCCTTGGAAGTGCCGGGCAAATAGTCTTTCCATGCTCATTTGAAAGACCTGAAAATCCCGAAGAATTGGGTCATCCTGAGTAACTAGAGAAATTGACCAATCGGCTGCACTGCCGCTGAGATATGACAATACAAAGGCTACCTTGGCTTGATCGTTTGGGAAGGCTCCAGGTCTGCATAAAAAGTGCAAGCGGCATTGGTTCATAAACACAGCGAACCTTTTGGGATCTCCGGCAAAGCGTTCGGGTGGAGCTAATGGAATATTTCCTGGTAGGTTTATTTGCACAGGGTTACTCGATAACACAAGAGCTGGATTTCTCCTGGAACCAGGTAGGGGTGCTTGTCCAGCCTGGCTTTGCAGTAGTTGCCTACCAAGGTCATCAGTTCGCTCCTTTGACAAAATCAGTTCTCTCCTAAGAGCATTGGTTTCTTGACGGGCGGAATGTACTTCAGCCCTCAGTTCCCCTAGTAATTGGGCCAATTGGTCAGTTTCTGAGGTATCCATAACGCCCGGGTGGGAATTTGTGGGTAGGCTTCGCGTTCTGTTATGCTCACCTGGCTCCCACAGGGGCGTCGATCTGAACTGGACAGCTGCGGTCTCCACCAATGTGACGCGTAGTGCCGAGATGAGGGACTGGACTGACCCACCTAGCTTCGTTTGCTTGGCCCGTAGGAATATTCTTCTGCAAATGGAGAAAGGGAATTAACCACCCGTGGAGTTTAGCGTTAACCTCCCCCACTCCCGCTGTTCTCCCCACTGATCACCTTTGATGTCCCCTCTTATAGTCTCACCTGATGGTTTGGAAAGATGAGTTCTCCATCCTGCATAGAGCGCAGGGGCGCGTAGATAACCAGTTGCTTCACGTGCTCGAAGGAATTGGTGAGTTCCAGAACAATATTGACTCCGAGATTCCCGGCAAGACGCCGTAAGTATGTAGTTCGTAAGAGTTCAAATGTCTGACTTTCACTCTTGTCCGATTCCTTGCAGGTTGCAGCTTGACCTTAGCGAAGAGTTCCTCCTGGCAACCGGTAATATTCAGGTAAGGATTTGTATTCTCCAACACAGTTCGATAAAATAATGTCAATATGTAACCTGTTGTTTTCTCCCTTATTCAGGCGCTGAGAGAAATTATGAAGTCTCGGGGAATAATGCCTCCGGCGGTAAAATCAGGTAAGTCTATTGTGGTGAGGAGGTTTCCCCTTGTTTGTCCCTTTGTTTCACCTTGCTGTCCTTTTGTTTCCCCTTAGGGGCCGGGGAAGATGCAGTGGAAGCTGCGCCGACCCGTGAAGAGGAATAGTACCCCCGGTGGTAAAATCAGGTAAGTCTATGGGGGTAACTAATATTACCTCTGTGTATTCCCTTCGCTCACCTTGCTGTTCTTGTCTTCCCCTTAGGTGCCGGAGTGCGGCGGGAACATTCAGGTGGATGCGGTAGAATGTGAAGATGCTGCGAAGGATGATGAGTACAGCGCGGCGCTGCAGCAGGCGAGGCGACGCGCATAAAATAACTTCTTTCTTCCAGCTCGATGGTGCGATGGATCGGGAATTCGGGTAAGGATTAAAGGTATTGCTCTTGTTCTAACCCTTTCTCCTTCTTTCTCCCTTTTTCTAGGAGCTCCAGACTCGAGGCGGGTGTGGCAGAAGACTGGATGCAGACTTGCAGGCACAGGGAGCGTTACGCTGCTGGATGCAGAATAACGCGAAGCGTGTGCTGCTCTTCGGGCGTGGTTTAAATAGCCTCCAAAGTATTCCTCCCCTGCCCCACCCGAGTAAAAAATAGTCTCTAGGTAAAGTAGTCCCTTCCAAGTCCCTTTTGGCTTTGAGCTCTTGCAGCATGGTCTGCATCAGGTAAGTTTGCAGCATGGTCTGCATCAGGTAAGTTTTAATCTATGAGCCTGGTGCCTATGGCGCCAGGACTGGCTCTCCATATGAGCCTGGTGCCATAAATGCCAGGACTGCACCCAAATAGCCCCTAGCAGGGGTTGTTGGGCTTACTTGGGATAACTTGATGCCTGCTTCCAGGGTTACTGGACTTGGTCTGGGTCCCCGGGGGTAGGCATCATGACAATCCGCCCGTCAAAGTCACCGGCAGCCTCTCCCTTATTCTTCGTACCCAAGAAGGAAAGAGATTTGAGGACCTGCATCGATTACTGCGCACTTAATCAAATCACAGTAAAAAAACGCTACCATTTGCCCCTTATCCCGGAACTGTTGGACCAAGTCAAGGAGGCCCGAATCTACACCAAACTAGACCTCAGAGGAGCATACCACCTTGTACGTGTTAAGAAAGGGGATGGGTGGAAAAACGCGTTTTGCCCCAAGTATGGCCTGTACGAATATCAGGTAATGCCTTTTGGGCTGTGCAATGCTCCCGCATCGGTCCAATACTTCATGAATCACTTACTACGGGAATTAATCGACGTCTGTGCCCTGGTCTATATTGACGACATCCTGGTGTATTCCCCCTCTGAAAGAGATCATGTGGAACATGTTCGCTCAGTCTTTGCAAAACTTCGCCAGCATAAACTGTATGCTAAACTCGAGAAATGCTCCTTCCATGTCACCAAAGTTGAGTTCCTCGGTTTTGTTCTCTCACCAAAGGGAGTCAAGATGGATTTACACAAAGTAGCTGCCATCCTTAATTGGCTGTCACCTTCTTCACTTAGAGGAACCCGAAGCATGCTCGGCTTTGCGAATTTTTATCGCCGATTTATTCCAGATTTCTGACGGATAGTCTACCCAATCACATCGTTACTGAGAAAAAACAACAAAAAATTCCAATGGACTGAAGAGGTGGAACAGGCCTTTCAAGAACTCAAGAAAAGATTCACCTCTGCACCAATTTTACGACATCCTCGCCCTGATCTCCCCTATGTAGTGGAAACTGATGCTTCCAGCGTAGCTGTGGGAGCAGTTCTCTCTCAAAGAGATCCAGAGACAGGTCAATTACACCTAGTGGCCTTTTGGTCACGTAAATTCTCACCACCAGAACTTAACTATGCAATTACAGACAAAGAATTGTTGGCAATAAAATCAGCCTTCAAAGCCTGGCGGCAGTATCTATTAGATACCAGACATACCATTCAGTAATCACAGATCACCGAAACCTTCAATACCTAAAGTCAGCAAAAGCCCAATCGTCATGACAGTTGTGGTGGACTCTATTCTTCGCAGAATACGATTACGTAATAACATACCGACCGGGAAAACAAACAGTACCCTGGACCCTGTTGCCATCATCCCAAGTGATACATTACTGGGACTCACCACCACATTGACTCTGAGTGAACTTCAAGATAAGATTCGAACCTTAATGAACCCTGAGATCTTGCAGAAATGGAATTCCCAAAATGAACATCACACGGTTCTGGATGGATTACCCTACGTCAGGTAACGACTATATCTACCAAGGAAAGATCTGCAAGAATTGGTCATGTCTGGTTATCACGATTCCCTGAGCGAAGGCCATCCCGGAATTGCTAAGACTCTAGCCAAGGTTAAATGGAATTATTGGTGTCCAACCTGGCGTAAGGACATTGCTCGCTTTGTTCTATCCTGTGGGATATGTGCACAGAATAAATCACAAAAACAGAAACCAGCTGGCCTCCTACAACCACTGGATATTCCACTGGCTCCCTGGTATACTCTTTCTCTTGATTTTATTACGGACTTACCTCCCCGTCAAGGTTTTAATACCATTCTGGTGGTTGTAGACCTGTTCTCTAAAATGGCACATTTCATTCCATTCAAAGGCCTTCCTAACGCTAGCCTTCTGGCAAAAGCATTTCTTGAACAGATTATAAAACTGCATGGTTTCCCCTCAGTCCTAATCTCAGATCATGGAAGCCAATTTGTATCCAACTTCTGGAGGAAATGTTGCACCATGGCACAAATCGATGTTCGATTATCCACTAGCCATCACCTCCAAACAGATGGACAAACAGAAAGAACAAACCAGACATTAGAACAGTATCTACGTTGCATGCTGCATCAAGTAGAAGAGAATTGGAAAGACTTGTTATGGATAGCGGAATACGCATACAATAAGTCCATACACACCAGCACGGGACAAGACCTGTTCTACACAATATACAGAAGACATCCACGTACCTCTGAACTAGACTCCCCCACGGCCTTGGAAATGCCAGCGGTAAAGACTCTACACACAAGCATAACCCAAGCCTTCAAAAGGGCAAATGAACATTTACTGCAAGCCAAAGACAGACAATAAAAATTATTGGACCGGCATCGAAAGAAAGCTCCCGATTATCAAGTTGGACACCAAGTCTGGTTGGCATCAAAACATGTGCCCATAAAAGGTACCCGGAACTTTCGTCCAAGATATCTAGAACCCTATACCATTGAATCAGTGATAAATCTGGTGGCCGTCAAGTTAGCCTTACCACCAAGCATGTAAATTCATCTGGTGTTCCATGTGTCACTTGTAAAACCTGTACAACCAGGAACCCGAGTCTTAACACCACCAAAACCTGTGCTAGCTGATGGAGAGCCTGAATTTGAAGTTAAAAACATCCTGGATTCAAAACATACCAGATCTAAGCTATACTATTTAGTGGACTGGAAAGGGTACGGGCCTCAAGACAGAACTTGGGAACCAAGTGAACATATTCAAGCACTGCGTCTGATTAAGAGGTTTCACCTGGATAACCCCACCAAACCCGGACCGGACAGGAAGGATACCATGAGAGGGGCCTTAGGGGGGAGTGCTGTCATGACCACTGTGAGGGGGCACAAGTTGTGCCACAAGCAGGCTCCCACCAGAACCCTGAGGGCCTTAAAACCACTGCAAAAGGGCTCCTGGAGCCAGTCCTGGCGCCTTTGGCACCAGGCTCATATGTAGGAAGGAAGGGCTGTTCAAACTAGGTCCCATTTTTTTACATGGGCCTTTAAATCCAACATGGAAGCATCCACACAGTCTAGTTCTAAGAACCAAGCCATGTGGTCTAGTATTTTGGGTGTGGCAGGCCTGGAACTACTTTCCCTGGTGCTACTTTACCTGGGCTACATAAACCACACCCTGACTGCAGAACACGCTTCAAGTTATTCTGCAACCTGCAGCATGAAACTCACTGTGTCCAGCTACTGGTCTTCAGCATCTTCCTGTAATCCTGCAAGAACAAGAACAAGATTATTCTGTTTTATCGGAGAAAACACCATCCAGCACTCAGCATCTCAACTGGGCTGCAATCTGTGGAAACCGAGAGAAGAAGAAACATCACTCACCTGTGAGTACTAGCTTAAGGACTTCCAGCGAACCGCTCCCACAGCTGCTGTTCGAACATTGCGACCTGCAATAATAAGAAAGGGAAAAACAATATTAGAACGCGCGCTTCCAAAACATTGAATTCCATCAGTCTTACCTGAATTGTATCGCGCTACGCCACGCTTCCATCCGGAGCACCACAGCAACATCTACAAAGGAAAAGAGACATATTCAGGTTCGCTTTCAATATTAAACAACTCCACTGCGCTGTACTTACCTTAACAGATTCCGGGGGCCTGTTTTTCACCGCGCTCTCATCCACTCACAGCACCACAGTGGCCTGTGAGGAGAAGAAGAAGAAAACACAGGTTAGCTTTAAAAGACAATAAAGGCGCTGCGCTTCGCGCTTTCTGTTACCTAGAAAACGTGCCTCTCCATCCGGCACGCCAGCATCAAGACCTTAGCACCTGAAAAGAAGGAGATAAAGACATTAACAAATTCCCACCATAAACAGAAAAAAGACTTACGATTAACAAACCTACCTGCCTACCAACAGATTCGGGGTCACAGCAGGCTTGGGCCCAAGGAAGGCGAACAGCACCAGTGAAACAACTCAGGCAGCTCGCCAACAAAGGTCAAGCACCCCTGCACAAGAAACGCAGGACGGATAGCTCACCCTACAAATAACTAAGATTCATTGTTCAGCACCGGGCAACTACGCATCCAGGGTTCCAGATCTCAGCGCCTTCCAGAAGCCCCCGGGGATATCAGGTGAGCGTAACACTCAGCTCCCTGTTCACCAGCGTCTGGCCTCTTCCCGGTGGTGGCTATGCATCTTCTCTCATTCCGGAGACTCCATCATTTCCCACTGGACTGCCTGTGCGGTGCTTTCGTCCTGCCTGCTGCTGCTCCTGGGATGAGACTTCTGCAGGTTCAACTGTGGTCCCAAGCAACACATATGGTGTGCTTTCTCCGCACCGGGTCACGCCTCCCAGGAAGGCTCTTCTGTGTGGCTCTGCAGGCCTCTCTCAGGACTAACAACAACATGGATGGCACTTCCTCTTTAATGTACTGTGGGGCTTAAAACGGGTTCTCCGAGTTGACTGGCGTACAGTGTATGCAAAGGCCCAAAAACCACACCACCCTTAAATGCATGCCTTGAAAACGTACTACATTAATCGATAACTGTGTAGCCAACGACCGTTTGGGATTCTGGAGACCATCGAGAATAATGCATATACCTCTCTAGGGATTGTCTGTCCTCTAAGGGGAGGAGAGGTCACCCCCAGTGGGATCTCACTTGCCCTTTCCCCCAGGGCGTGATAAGCTTGGCTGGCCCACCTCATTAACCCCAAAAGGGTGGGCCCCAAGCCTCCATTGTGAAAAGGGGCAATATAAATCCTCCAAACTTGTGTTTGTTAGCAATGATTGGGGTGATAGGACACAGGAAGATCCAGATGATGGGGTAACCAAATCATCCCTAATGGTTCTGAGGGTGCCTTAAAGAGATGCGCAGACTACATTTATAACAGGGAGCATAGGGTTTATTGGAACCGAGTATGGGAAAAGAGTGATATTGGGAATGTTCTTGCTTCCTATTCCCGCAAACACTGTACCCTTCCTTCTTGGGTAACAAATGATTTCCCTTGATTCTAAGTTGAGACGACTGGTCATTTCTCCTCTCCAGGTCCCTGCACTTGCTGGGTATAAGCATCCCGTCCTGGAGTGCCTTGGGTTTGGTACATGGTCACCTTTGTGAAACATTAGCTTTGAATGAAAAACAGTCAGAGAAGAGTATGGTAAGTTATTGTGCAAGAAGTGAATTTGTGCGAGTATGGTAGTGGAGACACAGAAAGGGAGAGTGAGGAGGATGTGACTGGAAGTCCATAGAAGCAGGTGTGTGTGGCAGCTGTTATGGTGAGGAGTAAAGTGAGGGCAGAGTCATGTGAGGTAATAGGAGAGGGAAAGTGGGGTTCAAGAGGTGGAAAGGGGTATGGGGAGAAAATTACACTCACGATTCTGGTGGGTTGGTGAACACTTTATTAGTAAAAAGCAACAACAGTACAGACCCAACAGCAACACAAAACTTTAGTACAAGTGTCTGCCCCCTTCCCTCAGTGCCCAGTTCTCTTACACCCAATAGAACACATGCTTTCCAATAGAAGAGATGGTCCCAACAGGTCATATACTGAACTAATTTTGCTAGCATAGAACAAAGCCTCATTATATCAGCCTTTGACACAAGCTGTGCTTTTTCATGTAAGGCAGTGTTATCAGAAAGGTCAACCTGTCGTAATTCAGTTAGTCAAGGTGAATATACTCATTAAAGATTCACAAAGATGTTCCCAGTCTCACTGCGCCAAGAAATTATAATTAGTTGTTTATGCAAAGAGAAGCCTTTATTGTTTGTGCGAAGAGAAGCCTGACACGTGTTTCAAGCTGTGTACAGCTTTTCATCAGAGGCTTAAATTGCATAGTACATCATTTCCATACAAATTGGGTAAAGTTAAAAATAAAACATACACATGATTGTTGTGTCCAAAGAATTGTTACATAAAGAACATAGGCACAAGTTGTGAGCAAGCAGTCCAGGGCGCGATGCAACCACAAAAAATAAAACACATGTACATCACATGTAGGAAAAGTAGAAATGAAGTTACCACAAATTAACCAATTTCATTCGTAGTAGTCCGTTGACAGACAAACAAAAAGAGAAAAAGAAACATAATTTTAGAAACAAAAGTTGGCCATAGCAGCGCAATCACGTTCCACTTAGTAAGCTAAGTCTTAAATCAAAGACTGTAATGTATTCCAAAAATAAATACCTTAGGTTGCAGCAATAAGAACTCCACATTCAAAGTAGGACAATGCCAGATACAGTTCTGTAGGCAGATAGATTAAGTAATTACTGGAAAGCCAATTGCAGAAAAATATTACGTAAGTTACCAAAACAAACCGTAATGCTGTCAATAAAATCAATAAAAACATACCTCAAAATGCCTCGCAGTTGCGGAAAGCTAATTTAGCCAAAGAAACCAGAAAGAGAAAATAAAACTCAAATTAGTATTCAAAAAACCACCAAAGTACCCATTGGATTAACTCCAATTAACTCGTGATTCAAAAGGACTGTGGACAATTCCTAACTGGTTAACCAAAAAAGCCAATTAAAAGTTAAAACTACAAAATGGGGAGAGCAAAATAAACAGACCTAGCTCAATGACCGTGTGTTTCAGTCTACTCGTGTTACCATTGCACAATGCACGAAAGAAAGGTAGGACTAAATATACTGGAATGCAGTATGGCACAATGCATGGCCTTCCAAGTAAGACAAACAGAAAGGGGCAAAAAGGATCACCATGTTGGGTGAACTAAACACACCTTTAGAAAAGCCTAACTTAGTGAAACCGGTCCATAAGCCCAAATTAGCCAAAAAATAAAAAGGAGAATTTAGCAAACAATTATTACTCATGTTTTGCTGAGGAAATTTATTTTTTGTTTTTTGTTTTAATTTATTTATTTATCTATATATATATATATAATTTTTATTATTTTTTTTTATTTTTTTATTTTTCATTTTTTTATTTTTTTTTTAAAGTCAAAATTAATTTAAAAGTAACAAGCCTCAGCTAGTCATTAATAATTGAAGTGGTATTTAAATAAACCAACAATTCCAATGCACTAAAAAAAGTGTGGGGCCTGAGTGCGCTGCTACTGAACAACATTACAAATAAAGGCACATTGCACAGTAATAATACACGTGGAACAAGAATATAATTACAGGAGGGGATCCCCCCAAGAGGATAATTAAAGGCACTTGTCAACCCCAACAGAGGAAATATGAATTATAAAAATATGGCAAACTCATGATCCGAATTAAGTCCTTCAGAAACAGTGCGATATTTACAAATTAATTTGGCCTCCAATTGTCGTAATTTTAATGTAAGGTTACCACCCCGTGGGGGCAATGACACTTTGCACAGCCCCACAAAACGAATGTCATTTTTGCAGTCCATTTGATGAGATTTTTGCCAATGATAGGCAAGGGGGTATTTGGCATCTTGGCTCCCAATGGAAGCCAGATGTTCATGAATTCTAATTTTAAGTGGGCGAATAGTGCTCGCTATATATTTCATGCCACAGGTGCATATAATGCAATACACTACAAACTTAGAATTGCAATTGATGAAAGACTTGATTTCATGATTACCTCGTAGCCCAAAAGAGACTGCGGATGTTTCAAATGTAAAGTTGCACATATTACAAACACCACATTTATGAAAACCAAGGACTCTGGCGGAATTGAGCCAAGTCTTGGGTATAGATAAGGGGCTCAAAAAATGATGGACTCAATACATTTTTAAGGGATGTTCTTGTCATTAAAGATTCATACACTCTTTAAAGCAGGCCATAGCCTTGGCCATATGTCGACTTCCGCCTGATAGTGCTGTGTTACCTGCGCAAGGGAAAGCCTAAAACACACTTACGTGTGCCAACAGGGAAACACGTCAGAAGCGAGAGATCTGAAGGCGAGCATTCCAACAAACTAGGCGAGAGGACTTCATTGCAAAGACATGCGCAGCACAACCTACAATCTTCGCGTCTGTTGGGAATGGAGCAAGCCCATCCCACTCCCCTAGGCGATTTAAGGTGAGGCGAGCCTCATTAAAAGAACTATAATAGACCAGGGGGTAAAGGAGAATCCTAAAAGTCCCCATACGGTCACAATACTATATGCTATTTAGACATTTAGACGTAGTGCATGTAAACAAGCAAACGCCATTCCAGCGACTGTCACAGAAACCCTTCTTTGTTTTAAAGTTGTTGCCAATATGTTTGTTCTAAAAAGAATGTGCCCTGCAAGGCCACGAGACAGACACTGAGGCGCCTTGGTGTACGTGTTATCACAAACAGGCCAAAGCAGGCCTCCAGTCCCCACCCAGCTAACCACGGGTTATAGCCTGACAACTGCTCTAGTCCCGAGACCTATGAATTCCAAGATACCAGTTGACCCCAGACCACTGACCATAAACCAATCAACCATAAAGGTCTGAGAATATGGTTGCCCCACCTTTATTTCAGAATGACATAGTTTGTAGTGCGAGGTACAGGGAGGGATAACTTATAGTTCAAAAGCGAGGATGGAAGCCTTGGGAGCTGATGACGCAATCGGGATGAGTGAAATGTGTGTGGGTTAGTGTGACCTCAAGACTCCCCCTGTGCTAGTCTTCGAGCCTGCCAGGTGCACTGTATAATGATAGAGTAGCATTGTTCACAAACGTAGCCAATTACTTCTTCAGCCTTGGTTACTTGGGGATGATGAGTCCAGCAGAACCAATGTGATGGAAGACGGACAGACGAACGGACTGGGCTCAGACCAATGGCCTGGCATCCCCTATGGAGCAGGGCGACCATGTATAGGGCCGCACCAACCAGCCACACAGGTTTTCACTATATAAAATGATGTCACCTATGATGCTGTGTCTCCTTATAAGATTCTGCTTGTACATTTTTTTTTTCGGCAGAACATTCCATAACAGCAGAGTTCTTTGCTGATGCACCTATTTTTGTAGAAATAAATACTTGTTTCACTTGTAAGAGCATCTTGGGCCTTTTTCCCTAGCGGGTTGTATTATTTCTGGTGTGAGCGTTCAGGGGTGTGCCTTCAATTGTTCACCCCGATGTGATCCCAGCACCTCTGTGCCTGCAGAGGCTTCCAGGCCGCTTCTTCGGTGGGGCTGCTCCCACCTACAGCGACGGATTCCCAAAAATGCATAATATCGAGTAGCCTACAGGAGTCGTCTTTGCAGAATTCCTGTCTGCTCCTTGTAGCGGGGCGTGACTCGGAGAGAGTGTGAGCCGGTGGTGGAACGCTGTGACAGAGGAGTTCGGGTGAACACATGCATGTGAATGTACTGGTCAAGTGGCACAGCGAGTAGAGCGCTCTGTGCAGAGCCTGCTAACGCAGGTTCGAATCCCGGCAGGGCCAAACTCAGCCTTTCATCCTTCCGAGCTCGATAAATGAGCACCACACACCGTGGGTAATAATAAGCAGCGCTCAGATACCTGAGGGTTCGTAGCGCTATATAAATGCCAAATTATTATTATTATTACTCTTACAAGTGAAAACAAGTGGGGGAAGTGTATATGGGAAAGTGTGAGAGGTTTTGAGCATGTGGAGTACAAGGTTTTTGCTGAGGTGCGGTTGTGTTCTGTGCTGTTTTTATTATTATTTAATTGTTTATGGAGATTATTATGGAAAAGGAAAATGGAATGGTAGGGAGCCTTCCCGAGTGAGGGGACTACGTGGTACCACTCATATTGTGTAACGCAGGAAAAAAGGAAACAAGTAGGAGCCTTGCATAATTAGTGGGCTCAGGAATATTAGTTGTTCTTATTTTCACTTGTTATGCTAGGTTGTTTGGTTTGTGCTTTTATTGTGTAGGGGGAAGGCATGAGGAGGGGCGTTGTGTAAGTAGTAGTGTGTTTTGAGTATGTGGAGTGTCCAGAGTGGGTGTGTGGGAAGAAAAGCGGGGGAGATATTGTTGATTATTTTTACGGGAGGAAGGGAATAAATAATTTGACGGACAGCAGCAGCATGCACAGGGCGCCCGCAAAGGCATAAGGGCCGTATGACCCAATGACCATTATAATGGGATATAATGGGAGGAGAAACACCCATAGAGTATATGTATAAAGCCCTGCTTCTATATCATGACAGGATCAATAAGTATCACAAGCAATGATGGTGGAGACAAGAGTAAGGGGGATGCCCCACTTGTGGCCAGAGCAGGGCTCCCGTAATAAGGGTATCCTGGAAAACATGTCCATATTTTTGATAGCAAAGTATAAGGGGAACAGTTGCAAAAGAGGAGAGACATTTTAGAACTCTGGAAAGTGTTCGAAGATACAGAAGATTCTGAGGGTGGAGAAGCGCAAAATGATAGCGGGGTGACTGTCCAGGAAAGGAGGGTGGGGTACCAGCGGAACGCAGGGGAATATATCCATTGACAGATCACCCCACAGTAGTTTATACTAACCCAATTTATGTATTCTTCCCGGTGACAGCCCCACCACCCCTGTATGCATCCCCTCCTGATGTCCCACCACATGCTGATATCAATAAAAGAGACCTAGAAGTGGCATTGGCATCGTCACAAACAGAATTGACCAGATTATGGGCAGCACAAAGTGAGGTGAAGACCGATAAACCAGAAGAGCAAGGGTTAGATGGGTGGCAAGCAGGAGACTTGTTGTTCCGAATAGACAACACAGCCATAACAAACGTGCATATAGAGAAAGAAGGTGAGGGGGCGAGCGGGTAGACAGCTCAGGCTATGAGAATTTGAGATCTCACAGGGATGGAGAGGAAGACGGGTGAAGCATAATTGACAAATTTGAGGATGATGAGGAAGATGTGTGGATAGTTTGTAGGATGGTAGGTTAAGGAGCAGGTTTGGCCGCATGGCAGTAGCGAAGAAAAAAGAAGTGGAAAGAGGACAGACTGGGGTAGGGCAAGGATGCAGATGCCCTTTGTACCTAAGGGGCCTGGTAGGCTGCAGCATGTGCCATGGGCGCAAATGGATAAAAACAATTTGATAATGGCACTCCTGCCCCTCACTGGAGTGCCTGTTGGTAGTCGACATGAAAAGCTTATTGGTAGCGATTATAGGAGACCAGACTGGGGATCTGTGGGTAAAAGCAAGATACCCGGGAGTGAATTTCGGGGAGCGATGCAAACGGTGGAACATCGTTTAACAAGATTCGGGCACAGACATGGGATGCGCTGCAACAAGCGTTCCTTGACACAACTGATCTATAATCGATAATGCATCTACAATCGATAATGCAATGTACTATGGGGGATGACAAAGACCCCTCTCAGTTTATTCTTAAGGTTCAGGAGATTTGAAGAGTTTGTAAATACTAGAATAGCTGTGGTTTGGTCAGTAGGAGGGCAAGGACAGTGGGGTAGAGGACCGCAGCACCCTGGCCCACAGTGGCAACAGGGAGGACAGCAGCGAGGAGGAGGTGGGTTTTGGGGAGCATGGGGAGGGGTTTTTAGAGGAATGGGGCCCAGAGAGGGAGTAATGGTGCCTTCACAATGTTGCAACTGTGGAAACTGGGGGCATTTTTCAAGAGAATGCAGGAGCAAACCAGGGATGGGGTATAACTATAGCCCATCACCCCAAGGACCCTCACAGGGGCCAATGCCCAGAATGACTTCTATACCCTACAAGATACACCAGTCCTACACCCAGTTACCCCAGCAGATAACCGGTCCACCAGCACAACAGCAGCAGGCAGTACAACAACACACACCTCAGCATACCGTGGTAGGGAGAAACCCCCTTTCATTTCCCTGGACAAACACATATCCTGATTAGGACAGCCCACAGAGAACGATTGTGTGTCTGGTCTGATCAATGACCCTCAACCCTGAAGAGGAACCTTTGGTGGGGGCAGAGATAGGAAATAAGCAATTTATTTTTTATGGTTGATTCGGGTGCAGCAGAATCATGCATCAGTGAGTGGGGCTTCCCACTATCGGGCAAAACTCTTGACATGCAGCCCATCTCTGGGGCTATTTCTACGGTTCCATACACTAAAGAGCTGGGCATAAAGGTGGGAGGGAAGGTGGTACATGCTCCTTTATTGTATTCTGAAAGGTCTCCTGTCAACCAGTTGGGCAGGGACCTGCTCAGCAAGTTGCACATAACTATCTCATTCACAGATCACAACATTGTCTGTTCCACACCAAGAATGTGCACAATAAGAGCAATGGTGATGAAACATACAATGGCAGGAGAAGCTGTGGTCCATGGGATCCCTGTGGACCCCGACATGTTTATATACTGAATAACAGTACTTGTGGAGGTAGTGCTGCAAATTGCCAAGAGCTGTTGGAGAGTGCAGACAGATTTTATCTTTCTCCCTGTGGTGTCCCTGGAGTTGGCGGTGGGCACAATTATGTCCCTAGATCTGCAAGGGTTGTTGGTGTCAGTAAAGAGAGTGGTCGTATTAGAGACAGACAAGGATGGGTGCGAGTTGCATACAGTACTTTGTATTGACCCCATTTTACCTCTGAAGGAGGTGACAGATGCAGAATTGTTTCAAAATAATGACAGTGATGGAGAGATAAAACTAGAGATTTGTATCCCCTGCAAAATTATGGTGCAGTATCAAAGGGTGCAGTGCTCCCTGATGGCTGTTGTGACCCCGTGCCCCCTTCATTGAAGCAGACCTAAATTATGTACCTTGCGGTTGTGAACTACCAATCCACACAATGGGCTTCATTATAAGTGTCCCGGTCCAGTAACAACGGTGCCGTCAAGCCTACCGGCACCATTGTTATCGGACCGGCAATGTACAGGTCTGCTTACCGGAGTTGCTGTGCCTGGCAGGTGGGACCCTGCCGGGCACAGCGGCCACGGTAAGCAGACCTACATGTCCTATGGGACTCAAATGGGATTGGAGATTAACATTTACCAGCGCCTGACTTCTCGGAATGCCGGGTCATAATCCCCCTAGTAATTCTGGTAAGCCAGGCGCTGGTAACTATTGCAAGTCCGGTGGCAACCTGCCGGTTTTACCGGCACGGCTACTGGAGGACATGTAATGAGGCCCAATGTCAGGCCTTTACAGGAAGTAACCCGAGTATGCATAACACTAAAAGTAACACTATCAAGAAAAGGGGGGGGAAAAAGACACACGATACAGGGCCTACTCGATCAAGGTATAATATTGCCATTCTCATCCCCATGTAACACGGCCATGTACCTTGTGAAAAAATCAACAGGGGGAAATTGGAGGATGATCCAGAATTTACGCCCCCTAAACGATGTGGTACAGAAGGAATTTCCTGTGGTGCCTAAACCTGCCACCATTTTATGTAGTATCCCCAAGGAGGCGACCCACTTCACAGTGGTGGATCTGAGAAACGCCTTCTTTTCGATACTGTTGCACACAGATTCTCAGTATCTTACAGCACTTAACCATACTGGAATGTGCTTCAAACACACTTGTTTGCCTCTGAGGCACTGGAAGAGCCCAAGCATTTTTTAAAGAATATTGCATGCTGACTTAGGAAGCATTCAAGTATCCAGCACAATCATCCAGTACATGGATGATTTGCTTGTATAGTGACAGTGAACAACACTGCAGGAGAGACTATCACACTCCTGCAACTACTGGCCTGTAAGGGGTACAAGGTTGAGAACGTGAAACTGCAGTACTGCCAGCAGGAAGTGCTGTATCTAGGGAATTTAATATCAGCAAATGACAAAAGGATCATACCAGATCGAGCAGCGTCTGCGCATGCCACCCCCCTCCCCGACCCACCACAGTGAAGGACATGCAAACATTCTTAGGATTATGTAACTACTGCAGAACATGGAGTTTAGACTATGCAGTATATACCAGGCCGCTCCTGCAGTGGGGCGTGCCGTCACCTCGCATAAGCAAGACAGTGTTTAAACATGGCAAGTTACAGTGCCTATTCAATATCAAACTGCAGTAATGTGCATGGGGAGTACATCATATTTTCATTTCCCAATTTTTCCTCCACAGGGGGGATTTGTATGGAAGCATGGAGACATGGGGTGTCAATGGAAGAAGAAAGACGGTACAGTTATGGGAACGATGAGGATTGCAGAGCCTCCCACAGATAGGTAGACAGGGGCCAGTAAAGGAGTACTTACAATTTTAATTTCCCAATTTCTCGGCCACAGTCCCCTCCTATGAAACCTTCTCTCCAGTCTCATTACATACATCTATGGGACAACAAACATCACATTCTATGATATCATAGCACAGTACAAGCTGGTAACATAGCTCAGCGGGTTGAGCGCTTTCTGCTGCGATCTGAGCATGATCTGCAGGTCGCAGGTTAGAATCCCAGCAAGGCCAACTCAGGCTTTCATCCTTCCAAGGTCGATAAATGAGTACCAATTTCAGTTGGGTGATATTGCATGTAAATATGTGCTATGTAAAGCACTTTGGATGAAGGCGCTATATAAATAACACCTCATTATCATTATCTTCGGTACCATGACAGTAAAGCATTTCAGCAGTCGGCAGAACTTCAGAACAGGTTTTGCATAACATATTTATGTATTTATTTATTTATTTTGCAATTTTTATAGCGCACCCAACCCGTAGGCATCTGGACACTGTTCTTGACAGAGCGAGAGTTGAATGTTAAATAGCTACAAGGTTACATAAGTATACTTGAAAATAATAAATACAATAATTCTTCACCGTGGCAGAGTATCGAGAATAACTTTACTGAAGTGTTCATAACAATAAATACAGATGTTGCGAGGTTACAGATATGCATCAATAAGTGCCCTGAGAACTACAGGTTCATGAACAATATTCCTCTGTATGTTGATAGGGTGAGGAATATTGGGTGGAAGTTATTTTAGTAATTCCTGTGTAAAGAGCTACATATTCAGGTGTTTG